>NC_092454.1:20273145-20587415 GCF_036169615.1 Heliangelus exortis | reverse complement strand
TCCTCCAGGGCTTTCAGGGTGCATCCCAGAACACACTGTTATCAGTCAAGGGAGAACCAGACTGGGAATCCTTGTCCTGTTTCTTACAGGCAATTTAAATCCTATTGTTGCACATTTTAAGTCCTTGCAACCTGCATGACCTGGTATTAGAATAAGCTGTTGGGGAGTTGTTTTGTTTTGCTTTCTCCTAGTGTCATGTTTCTTCACATATATACAAATACCAGGTGCCATATATGTTGCACCACTGGTCTATATTTACATGGTAATGGCCTCATCTAATTACAGTGCATGAGTAAGCAGAAGGGGAATGGAGAGAGGACACCTCACCTGAATTACAGTTTTCCATAAACTCCATGACATGTGTTTATCTCTGTGCTTGCCTTAGAATGGATTTTGCTGGCCCAAGAGGATGACACTGAATTATTTGGCACTCTGTTTACGTCCCCACATCACTGGCTATGTGGGAATACTGAAGGCAAGAAGCAACTGACTACACCCATGACTGAAAGCACCATCTCTCTTTGTGTCCACCCTGTGCATTCTTCTCAATCTGCACAGGTTAAATTCACAGCTTCCACCTTTCAGCACTTGTAATTTTGACAACAGAGGTGAAGAATCCACTAGGATTACTGATTTCTTAAGCAGAAATTAGAAGATGTCCTAGATGATACCTAAAAATTGAGATGGTTTTCAAATCACCATCGTTATTAGGCAAGAACAACACAACTTGAAACAAGAGAAATGGGGAAGAGAAATTGGAGCTGTGCAAAATTCTTCAGTTCTTCCACTTGGTCATTGCTAAGCTATGTAGAGGTAACAGTTTTGGGGCTACAGTTCAAGGTGGGTAACATGACAAAAAACCTCTGCAGTTGGTGTTTCATCTCTAAAAAGACTTCCAGATAATTTTAACCCAGAGGTTTATGCCACTCTAAGTCATTTAGGCCAATACTAATTTAGTGTCACTAATAATGACAGCAATATTCATATTCCTGAAAGGAGGCTTTGAATGATAATTCGGTATTTCCTCTTACAATCTCAAAATTATTTCAGCAGCATTTTCCTTGTTTGAGTGTACTGTTTTACATCTCTCTAGAGTTGCATCAATGAAGACACAATGTTCTAGTTCTCCAAATGCCTGTCAAATGTTGAAGAAAGCAAAATAGTACACCACAAATAGTAAACATTTAATGTTCTCTCTTGTCATGGGCTCACTCTCACTCCAGCTAACATTAATCTCTGTTACTCTCTTGACTGTTCTGAGGCTTAACAGTTTGTCTACTACTTCACTGTGTAGGGACAGATAAAAAAGAGACTAAGGGGAGGAATAATAGCTCTGTAGTGAAAATAAACAGACACTTGGATGCAGCCAGTCAGGATTAGCAGATGCACACACCTCCAGCCATGCTGCAAAAGGCAGCTTAAATAGCTGGGCTCACACTGAAAACATTATCACAACCAGCTCCAAAGTATTCTCAACTCTATTTCTCAATTTTCTTCCTTCTCTTGCTCTCTTTTTCTTTTTCTCTCTCTTTTTTTTTTTTTCCTTTTCCTTTTCCTTTTTTTTTTTTTTCTTTTTTTTTTCTTTTTTTTTTCCTGCTTGATTGAACAAGTAGTGAGAAAAACTCCAGCAGAGAAACCATAGCCAGGCTGGAGAGCAATGAAGTGAAGGCAGAGAGGTAACATCGAGCAGGCAATGGCCATTAGTTCTCAAATGTGCTCTGACACCCTTGCTTAGATAAGCAGAATGATTCAGATGTCTGACTGTATGCCTAGGAATGCCCAAGGAATTCACACCATATGGGCCACACAGTCCTAATGAACTACTAGGACACTTCATTATTAGCTTGCGTGTGTAAAACATTCAAGATGGACACTGACAAATTAGTATTTCACCCTGAAGTTGGAGAATTTTCTGATTTTATTATTTGGTCTCTCAATCCCAACATTACTTTTACTTCATTAACTACACATTCAAACATATCTAAGGAAGGGTGAGCAAGACTTACCAAAAAGTCATGTTCTCAGGTTGTCATCAAAGTGCCTTGTTAAATCTGACTTGCTTAGAAAGCTAGATGTGTTAAAAATGCATTCAGACTTAATTAGATACAGTATTCCTGTATGCAGGAATATATGATATCCTATATCAATCTGAAGGATGACCTTCAGATTGATGCACTCACATGAAAATACCAAACATGACGTCTTTTAAGGTTTTTCTTCTTTAAAGGCATCCTTCTGAATGTGTTTCTTTTATCCTGTCACTTGGTGTAGTTAGCAATCACTGGTAGGCAGTATGCTCTGCTGTAGCTTCTTTCCTTTAAGAAAAAACCAAAAGGATTGATGAAAGGATTGGAGCTACCCATGCCTAACCCATGCTTTTTTGTGAAAAAGCCTGGTCTCCCATCTCATGCTCTCCCACACTCCCCCTGCTTTTTCTGCTGTGAATGATCTTGCAAATGGTTAGGCTGGCTCAGCTCAGTGCATATTTGTTATCCCCACTCTCTCCATGAGTAATAAACAATATAATGTAAAATGCTTAGGTCACAAAGTCACTTCTTTTATGAGTTACAAGTGCAAACAAGGAAACCCAGAGTCTTCCATATTAAAGCAAATACCTTCAACTGAGCTGTTTCCATAAGACCTACTCTGGGTTTCAGGCAAGGTCAACTATTGACCAGAAGATACCAAAGCAAAGTCCACACATGAAAGAAAGTCAGTTTCCTACTCCAGCCAGTTCAGCTTGCCTGTCTTTAGGAGGCATATCCACAAGCTCAGACCCTCTTCTGATCAGTCCTGATCAGATCCCATTCTTGGAAACTGCCTTCTGCATATATTCCCAGGTAAGGTGGTAAATACATTCATCTCTTCATGAGGGGATCAGGCCCAGCCAACATGAGTTAAGGAAAGTCCTGCTTGACCAATCTCATCTCCTTCTATGACTGAGTAATGCACCTAGTGGATGAGGGGAAAGCTGTGGATGTGATCTACCTGGACTTGACACAGTCTCCCACAGCATCCTCCTGGAGAAACTGACAGTCCACAGCTTGCACAGGCACACCTTTTGCTGGTTTAAAAACTGTCTGGATGACCAGACCCAGAGAGTGGTGATGAATAGTGCTGCGTTCAATTGGCATCCGGTGACCAGTGGGGTCCCTTGTGATCAGTACTAGTCCCAGTCCTATTCAGCATCTTTATTGCTGGCCTGGATGAGGGGATTAAGTCTACCCTTAGTAAATTTGTGGATGACACCAAACCAGGGGAGGGGGGGGGGTAATTGATCTGCCAGAGGGTAGGAAGATTCTGCAGAGGGACCTGGGCAGGTTGGGTCAATGAGCTAAAGCCCATGATACGAAGTTCAACAAGGCCAAGTGCAGGGTGCTACACTTCGGCCACAATAACCCTGTGCAGAGCTACAGACGGGAAAGAGTAGCTGGAGAGCAGCCTTGCAGAGAGGGATCTGGAATGGGGTACCCTGAGTGTGAGCCAGCAGTGCCCCAGAAGAACAATGGCATACTGGTTTGTATCAGGAATAGTGTGGCCAGCAGGATTCTCCCTCTGATCTCAGCACTGGTGAGGCCTCACCTCAAGTACTGTGTCCAGTTCTGCACCCCTCACTTCAAGAAGGACATTGAGGTGGTGGAGCAGGTTCAAGGAGACCAATGAGGCTGGTGAAGGGACTAGGGGGGAAGTCTTATAGTGTGAGGCTCAGGGAGCTGGGGTTGTTCAGCCTGGAAGAGCAGGGGGTAACCTTATCACTCTCTACAACTACCTGAAGGGAGGTTGTAGTCAGGTGGGGAGTCAGGCTCTTCTCCCAGGCAACTAGTGACTGGACAAGAGGACATGGCCTGAAGCTGTGCCAGGGGAGGTTTAGGTTGGATATCACATCAGGAAGCACTTCCTCACGGAGAGGGTGATCAGGCATTGGTGTGATCTGCCCAGAGAAGTGGTGGAGTCACCGTCCCTGGAGGTGTTTAAGAAAAGGCTGGATGTGGAACTTAGTGCCATGGTCTAGCTGATGTGGTGTTAGGTCATAGGCTGGACATGATGATCTTTCTCAGACTTTCTGAGAAAGACAGAGGTCTTTCTCAGACTCAATAATTCTGTGATTTTACGAGTTTGGCATAAAGACTCTCCAGTTATCAACTAAAGCAAGACCTCTTGACCAAGAACAGTCCATTATCTTTTTTATTCTGTAACTGGCTAATTACAGCCGTAAATCTGTGTGCAGAGTAGATACCTCACATGTGGTAATAGCAATACCTCTATCCAGCCGCCATGTTGCTGGATCCCTCCAGTCCCTTCACCATGTAAATCCAAACCAGGAAAAAAAGTGTTGAACAAGTCATTAAAATATTCTGTGATCTGCAAAAAGCAATAAAATCCTATGCAATAGGATTTTACATGCAAATGAACTTTAACAAAATGTATAATTGATGATGTTACAACCCCTGAAAACTCTAATCTGTGAAGGTCATGAAGCCAAAAAGAAAACCCACAAAACTTATATTGGTTTACCTTTAGGACCATCTGACACCTTCAGCCACAGTCTCTTACCCTCAGAAGCTCTGGTTATAGCCCCAGCTGAGTTCACAGAATCATAGAATGGCTTAGATTGGAAGCACCTTAGAGATCACCTATGTCAACCTCCCTGCCATGGACAGGGATGCCTCTCATCTAGACAAGGTTGCTCAAGGCCTCGTCCAACCCAACTTTGTCAGTTCCTCTCTGTGAGTAGTCACAGAACTGATATACTGGACCTGCCTTTTGGATCCTATTTGCTTTCAAGCAATCTCAGCTGCACTTACAGAGCATCTAAACCTTCCCATGGACCTTCCTCAGATGCAAGTGCTCTTTCTGAGGATTATACAGACAATATACAGTTTCAGCTCCCAGGCTCTCTGAGGGTTATATGGTAGGTAAAGCATTTACAAATTAACTTTTAATGTGCAGTCGGCCATTGCACTCATATGTAAAATAAAACAAAAGAGTTAAGATCTGGGCAAAAAACCCCAAACAATAAATAATACATAATAAAATAATTAAATAATAACAACAACAACACCGTTAACATTAATAATAATAATAAATAATAATAAAAATAATAATAATAATGTAATGCTTTTTTAGGGATCATCAGTGTACCTGAAGAGTACAACTCTTTCTGCTCGCCCATATTTGTACTCACTCTTCCAGTTTGGTCATGGTGAGAACTTCTTGCCCTTTACTGGATGTTGCCATTCACCTTCTCCTTTTAAACTTGAATATGGAGAGCTGTTAGTAGCCTGCAGCTGGTATGCTTCATTATTCAGGCCAGACAGCTCTATTGGTTATTCCTCTTAAAGCAGTATCTCAGACAGTCTCCCTTTCCATGACATAAAATGATCATTTCAAGTTCCACTGAAAGTGAAAGGGAGTTTGTAGAATGGAATAAGTTCTCTTTCCAGTGTTCTTTGGCTCACCACAGCCAGGGCTCCCTTTGCTGCCTGGGTTGGAGCTGTGTGTATTGCTTTTCCCAATATGCAACAAAGAAACACTGCTTGGAGAGCAATCATCTGGCTGCCAATGTGTATTCTTTGTACCACTTGTAAGGAACATGAAACTTTTTCCTCATAATTAAGGAAACCATGACACCTTCCGTCTTATTCTGGCCCTACGTCTCATATTTGCCTGTTTCATCTTTTAAAAAATAATTAGGAGTACACATTCTATTCACTGGTATATTTATTTTGTTTTATCAAACCTGTTTTTCTTGTTAAAATAGCATGTGATCCATCAACTATTTAATACAATTAAGAAAAAAGAAAAAAAAGCAACTCAGCAAGTAAGGCCCTGCACACATTCCAAGGCAGTGACAGTATCATATTGCGTCACAAGTAAAGAGAGATTTTGATTTTTAGAGAGAAAATAAATTTTGTCAGAATGACAGAGTATGCGTGCCTTTAAATTAAAATTTAAAAATAAGTTTTGCAGGGTTCTTTTGGACACAGCTTCTGATTCTCTTTTCCATCTTTCTAAGACAGGAAGGAAGCTTCCTAGTGCCAAATGCTGCATCTAAAGATATGACTAATTACACCAGAGACAAGCAGTGCTGTCACTGGCAGGAAGAACAAGTTATGACGATTAACACTACCAGGATAACCTCAGCATGCACATTTTAACAGCTTAATGGTATTTAAACAGCTTATTTTGCTAACTTTCCTTCTCAAAGTTCCCTTATTCAGTGACTTAAAATGATTGTGTTTCATTGATTAAAGAGCAAGAAGTCAAGGGAGGTGATTCTCCTTCTATGCTCTTCTCTTGTGAGACCCCACCTGGAGTACTATGTGCAGCTCTGGAGCCCCCAGTACAAGAAGGACATCAAGCTCTTGGATTGAGTCCAAAGGAAGGCCAGAAAGATAGTAAGAGGGCTGGATCACCTCTTCTATGAAGACAGAGCGAGTTTGGGTTGGCCAGCCCAGGGAAGAGAAGATGCTGGGGACACGCTGTAGCAGCCTTCCCATAGCTGCAGGGCCTACAGGAAAGCTGGGGAAGGACTTTTTACAAGGGCATGTAGCAATAGGATGAAAGGGAATGGCTTTAAACTGGAAAAGGGTAGATTTAGCATAGATAAAAAGGAAAAAACTCTGTCCTGTGATGGTGGTGAGACACTGGCAGCCCAGGGAAGCTGAGGCTGTCCTCTCCCTGGAAGTGTTCAAGACCAGGCTGGGTGGGGCTTTGAGCAATGTGGTGCAGTGGAAGGGGTCCCTGCCCATGCATGGGGGTGGGAACAAGAAGATTTTTGAAGTTCATTCCAACCCAAACCATTCTGTGATTCTATGAAAGATTAGCTTTTCAAGTTTGCTTTTACTTGTCTGAAGCAAGGAAATTTGACCTATTAAAGTTGACCTCCAAGACACATCTTTTCTGACTTAAAGTATTGATGGATTTCCAAAATAACCGAATGTCTCAGTTAATCCTACGGTTTCTTGCATACCTATTGTATCAGGTTCTGTTTGGGTGGTTTTATCTCTGCTGAACACATTCATGATACTACTTGAATAATAATTTCAAGCTATAGCATTTGTTGTTAACTCAGTGAGGCCTTTTTTAAGGTTGTATCTCAAAAACACACAAAAAAGCTTTGTTATTTTTTTATCTTCTCTCATTCCTGGGTTTACATGCCAGGTATTTTTGTCTGCTTTTCCTGCTGGCTATTGCATGCCAACTAACTTATTGCTATGGCACAGAGCATACCCCATCTGCCACAAACATTTTTTAGAACGTAAGCTGAGTGTTGAATGAAGCCATAACTTATGTAGACGAGTTTTAATTATTTTTCAGTCTGTGGAAGGCAGGAGTAAGGCCAGGATGAGGAAGACTGAGTTGTCAGGAAGATAGCTGGAGAGAATCAGAATATATCATTACCTAAGGGAATGGTATCTTCAGTCTTCATCTACTTTAATTCTCTCACTAGACACATCAAATGACAGTGCTCTAGGGCTTTTAAAAATAGGGGCAAAGCTGGGGCAGAGGGGTGGCTGATAATGACAGCCTGTCTAAATGCCTGAGTAGCAGACAAGTGGAGAGAAAGAAGTTTGCAGTATTGGCTAGCCAACGTGGACTGCTAATGTATTTGCTTTTTATCTGCTTGCTTTCCTGAGCAGGGTTTGGCAGCTGGTTAAGCTATCTAACTCTATGTGAGGTTCACAATGCTAATTATTAAATTTTTTGCTAAGAAAATTGAAATTTGGTAATAATTTCAGCTACTGCATGGAGTGGAACAAGGAATTAGTTGAATGACTCTTGGTTCCTTGGCAGAAGCACGAGGCAGTCACAATCTGACTTTTTTCCACACCCCCTACAAGGGAACTGAGTTAGAAGTCCACTGCAGATGAAATTACTTGGGTTAAAGTTGGATCATTTCTCCAAAAGGAGACATAGCTGCAATTCTGTCAGTCTCTTCTTCCTGTGAAAACATATCTATTATATGCCTGACACACTATTTGTATGTGGAAATTTCCTACTCCCTAGGCAAATATGACGTGTTCCTGTAGTTCATTCATCTCCAGTGGCACATACATATATGCTTGGCACAGTAGCCACAAGTAACCTGCAGAATGCCTGCTGAACTTTCCCCAAGCCCTGAGAGTCCAGAAGGTGCTGATTCACCCAGAACAGCCAGGAGCCCTGGCACTTCCTACTTATTCTCCTTTGTCTCATCAGCTCAGGACTTCCTTTCCCTGCCCAGACTCGGCAATTACAATGAGATCACAAGTGAGGGGTGATATAGTGCTACCCCACCACTTTAGCGGAGAAGGCAATTCCTGACCTGAACTTTTCTTTTTGTAGCAAAAGATGGCAGATGGCAAGGTGAGGAGTGTGCACATGTAAGGTGGAGCCGCTCTTAGCAATGTGTGTGTAAAAGTTAGGCTTTTAGCTGGGGGTGGTCATAAACTTCCACCTATACACAAAGGAAAGAAACAGGAATTTCCAGAGACACATTCATGCCATCTGAGACAGGTATCTAAAGAGAGTACCTCTGGCAGGTTATTGATTCCATCTACCACATTCTCCACTGACTAGAGAGGGAGTCTAGAGAGCTGAATGTCTAATCTTCAGATGGCAAAAATTACGTGAGGTGAGTTCAATACAATATAGATAAAAATAAAAACAGGCATGCTGATTTCCTTTGGTTACCATCCCCTAGCTGTTCTACAAAGTTTATGTTGATTTTTTTTTTTTTAATGTTAACTATTATCTGAAGCCAAATATTTATTTAGTAGTGAAACAGGTCAAACCAGCTATTATAGATCTCATTAATAAGCAACAGTTTTGTCACCACATAAGACATAGAATGCATCAGGTCTATCCTGTGCCATGGTAGCCTGTGACATGGTAGCCTTTTAATCAAAGTCTATACAAGATGTCAGAGCCTGTGACATCTCAGGAGAAGACTCTTTAAGATTTACCTCTTCCACTCCCTGCTGTTTAAGCAGACAACAAAGAATTGCTCAGATGTAAAGCTGACTGGCTACATGTAAATAGACAGTGTATATTTTATACACTATTTTAGCTTACCCATAGTTTAAAATTTCCAAATTACTCATCTGTGATTGTCATAAGCAATTCTTTGCCAATGAACTGTAAAAAACTCATCACCAGTAGTCCTTTCTGCTCTCCTGGTTACAAATCAAGTGACACTGCATCTATTCCTCAAATAAATGCAAGAACACACAAAGTAAGATTTTTTTTGTAGTCCAGGACCTCAATGAACTAGTGTCGTGCAAAGATCAAAAAACAACAAAGAGCAAAGGGACATATTCTTCCCTGAACAATTTACAATCTTAATATAAAAAAGAGGCAATAAGCAATCACAGAGAGTAGTACAAGAAAAATGGCAGGAATGGACAGATTGTCAAGAAAGACACATGTCACATCTGCAGCCTGGCTTAGTCAGGCCTCTGCAAACATCATGGAAGAGCTTGATGGAGACTAGCTAGCATTCTGCAGAGGTTAGCAGTGGGCTCCAGAGCTCTAGGGCAATGTGGGAACTTTGGGAAACCCAAAGCCAAACATGAATCTCTCTGCTCCTTCAGAGAAAGGAGAAGGTTCTGCAAAGTGATTTAAAAATGGCTTTTGTTGCCTAGAGTACTACTGGGAAATACTCAGGAAAGGATTCAATTTAAAATATAACCTTTTCTCCTTGGCAGCACTATTACCCAGCTTTGGCAGCTACCCACTCAGCTGCCTTCCGCAAATCCCACTCCAAGGTGCCAGATTTCCAGCATACCCATGGATCAGATTTGAATGTTAGAAATGCCATTGGATATCTACAACTCAGGAACTATGATGTTCAGCGTTATAATGTCCGATGTCTCTTTTGGCTGTAGACCAAGATACTGAAGGCCCTAACAGAAAGAAAAATAGAGAGGCTGTTTATATACATTTTAGCTAGCAGCAGGACATTTTCTAGTCTGCCTCAGACTGTGCCCTGCTAGTTTCCAGTCTGCAGCACACTGGATGGTCAGTCCATCCCTTCCTGTAGAAAAGACAAAATACTCCAGTTCTATTATAAGATCCATAGAGCAGGTGCTACATAAAGAACAAGGGCTCAAACTACACAAAATTCAAAGAAACCATGCTTTCTTTGGTGGGCTCCCTTGCAGGACATCATCACTAAACAGGGCAGTTTAGGTGTGGAGAGAAAAGGTGTTAGGACTAGCCTGGCTCCTTTCCCTTAACCCATGCTTGAGGAATGTCAAGGAGAAAATAGCTCATTACCCTACCTTATTAACCCTACCTGCTTGCTTCCTCCATAGCCTAGTGGCATTGCTGACTCCAATTGCAGGAGTAGTAGCAAGGTGCTCGTGGCTCATGAGGGACTCATATTCTTCTTACAAATTTGGTGCAAGGGTTCATTTTTTTTCAAGTCTAGCTTAATATTTAATATTTTAACTAATCAGAGTGTGTGGATATATTTGTAAAAAGCAAGCAAAAAGGCCACAAACATCTCTTTCCTATTCAACCAAATATTTATCCACCTTTACCCTATCTTCAGGTCTGTATTGTTCAGCAGTAATATCTACCTGTGATTTATTTATTTATTTACATGCTTGAATTTATTTCTCTCTCTATTCTGTTCTGTCCTTGATTCCCAAGTGGAGAAAACCTTTTAAATCAAGCAAACCCAATATACATCCACACTGTCTGGAAGCAAATCTATATTATCAGTCTTCAAAAAGGAGAAAACACATTTTCAACAGAACCACAATATACAGGCTCATGCATTAGTCTAGATCCCAAGTTTGATGCTGAGGACTCTGGTGATGTGTCAGTGACTGCTGATAGTGTGTGTGCCTGATGGGAGTTGCATCCTTCTGACCCAGCCTATCATCCTTTAAACCTGAGAGACTGGGCTGATGTCCGGGCCTCTCTCCGTAATCTTTCAGATGTTGTGGAGATCAGGAGGCATCCCTGAAGATTGGAGGAAGGCTAATGTCACTCCCATTAAGAAGGGTTCCAAGGAGGATCCAGCCAATTATAGACCCATTAGCCTCACTTCAGTCCCTGGGAAAGTCATGGAGCAAATCCTTCTGGGGACTATCACAAGCCAATTGAAACAAGTCAACATGGATTTATCAGGGGAAAGTTGTGCATAACAAACCTGATTGCCTTCTATGACAAAATAGTCCACTCAGCTGATGCAGGGCAAGTGGTAGACATCATCTACCTGCACTTTTTTTAGACTTTTGATATGGTACCTCACAGCCTCCTCCTGGAGAAACTGACTTGGCATGGCCTGGACAAGTGGTCTGTATGGTGGGTGGGGAACTCACTGACAGACCATACCCAGAGGGTGCTAGTAAATAGTTCATCCTCCATCCAGCAATGGGTCACAAGTGGAGTCTCTCAAGGATCAATATTGGGCTGGATGCTGTTTAACATCTTCGTAAGCAACCTGGATGGTGGGATCAATAGCACCCGGATGAAGTTTGCTGATGACACCAAAATGACTGGAGAGGTTGACACACCAGAATCCCTCCAAGGATGGATTAGACGTACTGGAGAGGTGAACTGCCAGGAACTTCATGAAGTTCAATGTGGACAAGTGCAAGGTCTTGCACTTGGGAACACATAACCTAGGAGTGCAGTTTAGACTGGGATTCACTTGGCTTAAAGAGCAGCCTTGTGAAAATGGACCTGGAGGTTCACATTGCTAGTCCTCTCTGCCTTTTGTCTTTGCACAGAAATGAGAAACACAATCCATTATTTGAAAAAAAACGCATTCCTAAAGCACTCACATCTGCATTTCTCTGTCCACATTACAATGCCAAAATGTGCAGAACCAGCCCTACTTGTTAGAAAAGGTTGTTCATGCCTTAGAAATGCACATAATTTTCCAAAACCATAAACCAAAGGGCCAGTAGACCAAAGTCTGCAAGATGAGAACCTCTTTGGGGCACATGCACTAACTTGTTCATAAACGACCATACTCTGCTTTATCCTGTTGTTCTTTAGTTTACACAGAATAAACATTCCAGTCTGCTACACATCACACACAAAGGCCCATTTCAAGCTTACAGGACTAGGCACTGTATTGTGGTTTTTTTGGTCCCAGATCTGAAAACAGAAGACTTCCACTAGGCATATTACTCTTTTTCTAAGCAGAAAAAAAATCAATCTGCTCTCAAAAAATGGCATTTAAGTGTATTCTGCTTCTTCAGGAGAAGTGTAGGTACTCAGTTCGGTGCTACAGTGTACTCTTTCCTTGTTCCTGCTGGCATTGGAATTTGTTTGGCTGCACTGTCAGCCAGGGTAGAGAATTGACATGATTCAAATGTCTCTTGCTCCCTGTCAAAGCATACAGACTTAGGGATGAGCCTCTTCACTCTCTGGAGGGCCTCACTGTCTTCTGGCCCTGAGCCCTGGATTTGGTCTTCCACTTGGGCCAAATTTTTCCCTTTTGGCATGGCTTGGGGCGGTCACACAATGCCTTCAGTGGCAATCCTGCCCACTAAGCTGAGAGCACAGTTCAGCCACGAAAGCTGACACAAATCCTGCCACAAAGGCTTCCTTTTGTTCTTTGTTACCTTCAGAAGAATTTCAGCCTCCCTTGCAGCTGTTATTTTTATCCAACAGTAACAACACTTCAGAGCTTTTTACAAAAAAAAAAAAAAAAAAAAAAAACCATAACAAAAAAAAAATCTGCCAAAACACTCTGCTTAAAAAAACATTTCAAGTACTTTTAGGCACCATCCTTAACTATGTGGGTTTCCTTCTTATGTGATGATTTAGGTAGCTGCATTTTCTGTAGCAGGGATGAAAATAAGACATGTATTTTAAAGAACAGTGCATACCAAAGTGCATAGCACCAGGCTCTCATGCCTTTTCTGATATTAAAGAATATTTTATTGTGCAGGTCTTCCTACTGCATCAGTGAAACTATCTGTGCTATTGCCATTGTGAAGCTATTGTGAAGCTATCTGTGCTATTGCCATTTAACCCTTCATTACAGCAGTGCCTCTGTAAACTGTAGCCATGTACCAAAACAGCACATTTCCTAGGATAATGCCAACAAAATCCTAAACAAACAATTAATCCCTCTTATGATTAGCTGCATGCTGTCACATTTAAATGGGCAACAAACTATATATGCAGGCTTGGATCAGTATTTTTCAGATATAACATCTTTTATAGCATTTATTTTAGAGAATCGTAGAGTGGTTTCAGCTGGAAGAGACCATCTAGTTCCTGCATGGGCAGGAACATCTCCTGCTAGATTAGGTTGCTCAATACCCCGTCCAGCCTCTCCTTGAACACTTCCATGGAGGGGGCAGTCACAGCTTCCATGGGCAACCTGTTTCAGCATCTCACCACCCTCGTAGGAAATAATTTTTTCCTAATGTCTAGTTTAAATCTCCCCTCATCAGCTTTAAACCGTTGCCCATTGTACTCTCACTACAAACCCATGTAAAAAGCCCCACCCCAGCTTTCTTGTAGGACCTCTTCAGATATTGGAAAGCCACTGTAAGGTCACCTCAGAGCCTCCTTTTCTCTAGGCTGAACTACCCTAACCTCTTTAGCCTGTCTTCATAGAGGGGGGGAAGGGTACTCCAGCCCCCTGATCATTTATGTGGGTCTCCTCTGGACCCAGTCCAGGAGCTCTGTGTCCTTTGTATGGGGACTCCAGAACTCAAGTAGTCCAGCTGGGGTCTCAAAAAAGCAGAATAGAGGGGGAGAATCACCTCTCTCATCATATGTCTATAGCATGATTTAATTAAATCATAGTTACTATTTTTCATACTATGCAGATAACTGAAGTCTGTTTATAAACGCTGTTCTTCCAAGATTCTTGAAATAGTATTGCTTGAAATGGACATTCTCTGATCATCTGCTGTTATCTTTTGCATTGATGATCAGTGTGGAAAAAAACAGTGGAGGTATTGAACATAAGCCCCTACACAGACAGTGTCCCTAGAGTTTTTCCATTCATAATGGCATGACTCAGACTTTGAAGGAGTTCAGATCATAAAATCAGCTAAAAAATTTTATGCATGTAAAATGATTCTGTTGGAAATGAATGATCAGTTCTTTGATCTCAAAGGACTTCAGGAGTACTACAAAACCCTTCTTCAAGTGCAAATCGGGATCTTTGCCCGCCAAATTGAAGGGAGCAGAACTGCTTTGTACATATACTTCAGCCAGTGGGCTTCTGCTTAAGATGAGTAGAAAGTGTGATGAACAATGAGGAGCATGGGAGTCCTTTGCTTTAGTAGTCACCCATTTGCCCTGACCTGAAAGTGTGCTTTTCATCTGAGGATGTTTCAGGGAATGAAAATATATGGAGATACTGACTTTATTTTGATGTTTATAATGACCATTTGGGTTTTTTTTTTCTCTCTGAAAAAAACCCCAAACAAATAAACAAAAAAACCCAACCCAAACCAAAACCCGGAACAAGATTAAACTCATGGCACGTAGGCCTATAGTTGGAGATCATCACATTTTTCATTACAAAATGTGGACAAAACCAGAGATCATTTGCAAAAATACTTTCCTATGGACACCATAGAAAAACAAAGTTGTAATTGTCACAGGAGGTAGAAAGGGAATGATAAATTAAAATCTTGACATTTTAAAAAGACCACGTTATGGTTGCATTTTGAAATCAGGGCTTCTAAATCTGCCCTACTTCTTCCCTTTCTGTTGCCTGGACTGTAACTTATGCAAGAAGAGGACAATATGTATTGTTATTTGGGATTAATTCTATTCATAGTAATTAACAATGGAGCAGAAATGTACCATTGAAAGGAGAGATTTTCTCAGTAGGATGTGTATTTAGCAGGAACTGTATGCTTCTCTTCAGGAGAACCACTGTACAGAGAAAGATGAGACTAGAGGGCAAGTCTGGCATCTGGTACAAAATGCAGAAGATAGGCAGATTTGCTGGACTGAACTCCATGGCATACAGCCTGGCAAAGCAGTATTTACTACATGGATCAGTAAAGAAGGTGCAGCAGTGAAGACTGTATACTAATAGCTCTAGTTCCAGTTAAATTTTCATTGCAATAAATGTAGAAATCCCCACACTGCCTGTATAAAAACTAGGCAGCCCATCCAAACTAGTCATCTTATCTCTCTCCCTGTTGCCAGTGGCGAAAGACAGACACTTCAGAGGGTGATTTAGCTTTTTTTCTATCGGTGTGTGCCCTGGGTTATCAGTTCTCATCTTCAGAAAGAAATATTTAACGGAGACAGGCTACAGTAATACAGACTTGTTTTTTCCAAATCCACTGCATGTCTGAGAATGCTGAAGAAAACAACATTTTTGGCTAGTAGACATGTGAAACTGCTTCAGGATTTTGTAGGTAATGTAATAATGTGAATGCTAGTGGTTTCCAGAGCCTGAGCTGAAGCCATATTCCCACTTTGACAGCCGAAAGGGAGGTGTGCTGGTAGTAGGAACAGCAAGCTATTTCTCCCCCGTAGCATGAAGGGGCAGGATAAAAACTCTCCAGATAACTCCAGAAATTAACTTTCTCTATTAACGGAGTAGATAGCAATACAACAGACACAGCAAATTTGCCAAAGAATTCTTTACAGTGAATTACTGTGGTGTGGATTGCAGTGCTGTATTATGATCCCATTCTTGGCTGTAAGCTGCACATCCCTACATGAGAGGTTTGATCAAATTTTTCATCATATTAAACTTTAATCTAAAGATGAGATTGCAATACAGGTGTAAACACTGCATTTTGTTTCAAAAAAACCCCCAACATTTAAGTCTCAACAAACTCCTGGTGAGGTTCTTTTTGCATACACCAGCCACACTTTCTTCTCAGGTGTATCTATTAATCTGGTGTTTCTTCACTGAAGTTTGGTGAAATAATTCCACCTTTTCAGTGATGCAGAGGAGATCAGAATCTTATGGCTGTGATGCTACCCTTCAGGTTGCCTGTTCAAGCAAGTCCCACATCATGAAGTACTTTTTTTGTATAGAACAAACTATACTATGGAGGGAGGGAAGGTAGCTTTGCACTTAACGCTCCAGCACTGGATCAAAGCTTCTTTGTGCTACTGTTAAGGACATTTAAGGGATAAATAGATGTACTAATCCTGTAGCTCTGGATGACTCAGACTGGGAGACTCAGGAGCCCAAGAGCTGGCTTTCTCATTGATTTGTGTACACAGTGTAGGCATGGGGAGAGTGATTCCCTTGCAGAACAGTGATCCCTCCACACCATAACCACACATAAAATTTGGAGATGCCCTGAATGAAGAGCACAGTTAGAGGACTATAGAATCCTCTCCAGAGAAAGTAATTCTATTCTGCTGTGTACCCTAAATCCAAAATATAAACACAAAACAAGGAGTTGGGTGTAACTGTGTCTTTATATATTTATATATTTGGGTATGATTCAGTTTTAACATACCATTTATACAACCATCAATAAGAGAAAAAACCCGGCATCTAGCAATCCCATAATTTCAGAGAAGTTATGATCAGAACAAGAGAAGTTATTTGGGGAGCTTCAAAGAATCTTTCCCATTCTGTAATCAGACTGTTGGTGATATCTTGGTTCTACCTCTGAATAATAATGCTGAAACTTTATTAGTTAATTGATAAGCCACGATACAAGGAATGGTTATCATAAGATAATCACACCCTGGGGCATATTGAGGCATGAGCTTTATGCATCTGATCAGATTGGGAAGATTATCTTCTGGTAACCACAGCCATGGGAACTGACTCATTTCTATTATGAGAAAATTTTATGGTTGGGGAAAATGTGTGTTTCTACTGTAGAAAAATTATATTGGTAGCCATTTCTCTCAAGCTGAAAAATCAGGTTTCCTTTTGGAATGCTTCAGGGGAATTCTTCACTATCCATGCTATTTTAAGGCAAAAATAATTTCTAAACAGGTGATATGCTTGAAAGTAAGTTTTCACCTATCACATACATCAATACAAATACATACATATGTATATATACACACATGCAAAATAAAGAAAGAGATTGCCTTGTTTTTTTAAAAAACAAATAGGCTAACAGGCTGGCTGATCAGGGATTGTTTCTGATGTCATATATACCACACATCAGTTTTCTGCTTATACACATTAGCATCCTATATGCAGTTAGTTTTTGTCTACTGTTTACTAATAGGAAATTGCAATGCTGATAGAAGTTTCAGTTAATGGGAAAAGAAAAAAAAAAAAGACAGAAAACAGTGCATTGCAGTGAACAAGGAAATAAACTTTTCACATTATACTGGTTAGAAGTAACAATCCCAGTTGGGTGTGTAGATTGGAAAGTACAAATGCACTCTGTTTTTATGAACAAACTCACTGCAGACAATTGCAGACATTTTGGAAGTGCTTTCTGTGAGTGTTCGTAAGATGCACCAATGAAAAAAAAAGTCTCAAATTTGCAATTAAAGGTGATTTCAAACAGCAATTTTTATATGTTTGGAATAATTTATGTATGAAATGTTTGTGCACACAGTCCTTGATCAGTAGTGACAGAAGAGAACATTTTGTTGAGTAAGAGGAACGTTTTGTTGAGAACATAATCTCACGTATGTGTTCCCCCCCCCACCCTGATCTCTCAGACTGGGAAATGGAAGGCACAGGAAGATTAAATTAGTCCCAACCTACCCAAGACACAGATGACAGGGCCAAAGCAGGATCTCAAGGTGGAGCAATTTTCTATGCTCTGAGTTATTGTGTATCTGAGAGGGCACAGTCACTAGCCAGAGTGAATGATCAGGCTCTTCTTTACACCTGATCAGGTGGAAAAGTTTTGCCACTGGGAAAACACAAACTGCCTTTCTGGGAAACCACTGCAGGTGATCCTTACTGCAGAAAGTAGAAAACCAGGAGGTGAGCTGTGACATTCAAAAGAAGGCACAGCTGCTAAGAGGCCACCAAATCAAAGGGAATCCATGGCAAAGCAACAGCTGCTTCACACCCCATCTTCCTACTTCCGTGCTCACCTCCATCCTCTCTGCTGGTTATGATTTTTCTAAACTTCATCTGCATTTAGTAGGTATGTACGGTTCTCCTATAAAATAAAGGAAGATATTTTACAGGAGGATTTTTCTTGGTGTTCCCTTATTCACACACACCTTTTCCATCTCTATTTCCTGCCATTGTTCTTGGCCACAGCTGTCTGTACAGTCCAATCACATGAAATTTTGTGATCACTTAGAAATTGGAACAACTACTAAGGCTGTTTCAGCTAACTCAGGACTTTTCCAGTGATCTACCAGGACAGCACTTTGTCCTACATATTTCAGCATGGTGCTATTACAGTTTTTTCTTGTAGTTGTGAGAAGAGAAGGACTTGTGGGAGATGTGACAGTAGGTGGCTGTTTTGGCCACACTGACCATGGAATGGTTGAATTTGAAATTTTCCATCTAATGAGAAAGAAGCCCCACCAGAGTTCCTACTCTGGACTTCAGGAGAGAAAACTTTAAAAACTGTTCAGGGAGTTACTTAGCAGAGTACCCTGAGAACCTGCTTTTGAGGGCTTATGAGCCCATGAGTGCTGGTCAGACCTTAATAATCACCTTCTGGAAGCAAAGGAGCAAGCAGTTCTACTGTGTTGTAAGTCGATCAAGCATGGCAGAAGATATCTTGGCTGAACAGGGAACTCTTCATGGAGCTGAAGAGGAAAAAGAAAGTTTATGATTTCTGGAAGCCAGTTCAGGCTTCACAGGAAGACAATAGAGCTGTGGTTTGCATATGCAGGGAGAAGACATGTAAATCCAAAGCTCAGTTGGAGTTAGAACTTGCTAGTGTTGTGTCAGACAAAAAAAAGGCTTTTTAAAGAATAATAACAGCAAGAAGAGGTCTAAAGAAAACATTGTACCAGTACTTGCTGAAGATGGTCATCTCACAAAAAGGATGAAGAAAAGAGGAGGCATTTAATGCATTTTTTGCCTCAGTCTTTAATATTAGTGGCAGAGCCTGGGCTACCCAGTCCTCTGAGTCAGAGGACCGTGACTGTGCAAACAATGAGGTTATGTTTGCAGACACTGATATTGCAAGGGAACAGCTACATCAGCTGAATGTTCACAAGTCCACAGGGCCTCATAGAGTCCTGAAAGTGCTGGTGGATGTTAAAGCAGAACTTCTCTCAAGGTGATTTCCATAAATCCTTATTTCCTAAATCCTTAGCCATTTATTCAGCACTTGGAAATATCATTCTGTTGTAAAGCAGACTATATGCCACATAAGCTGCTCTAGGCAAACTGCCATTCAAATATTAACAAAACTTCATTTAATGCAGGAGAGAATGTCCATTTGTATTGTTTTGTTTTCCTTAAAGTGCTCACAAGATCAGGAAGACATTGTATCTATTAATATAACCAAGAATAACCAGAGCAGGTCCCAGAATGGGAGGTCCTCAGCACCAATTCATCCAGTACTGAAATTAGTAGAAGTCCTTCCACTGACTTCTAAGTACACTGGATCACGTGGTTAGTCACCACAGCATGATACATATAGATGGGCAGTTTCTTATAAATACATATATGCTCATATTTTAACAGTAAAGTTCTCTTTACAAATCTTTACTTGTGTTCAGCAGCATTTAGGGAAATAGAAAATAGGGATTAGGTTTTTAGAAGTAAATATTTTGCATGTCCCAAAATAGCTAAAATAGAAAAAATTCTGCACATATGAAGACACAAGTTTTGTCAGGTTCTCATATACTTAACTCTTAACATTTTACTTCCATGTTAGGTAAGAGAACTGCAATAAAGTTTAAGGCATGTAACTCTGTGCTAACTTTAGTTTCATTTAGGACAAGAAAAAAGAAGTCAGTTTCTTTTTTTCTTCTTAACATGTAAATACATGTTACAATGCCACAAAAATTTATCACAGTTTACTGCCAAAGGTGAGAGCTATTCCATGCAATCCAAGTGTACTCATGCTAAAGGGACATCCCTCAACATTTTATATATTTACCCATGCAAGTACTAAAAGAGAGTGAAAATTATAACAGTTATTTGCAAAGCCTAACAGAAATAAGTTATTTTGTTGTATAAGAACTATATACACTGGGAACAATTACTTATAGCAACATCTCTCTGGGCTACCTTGAGAATATTCTGAGGCAAGCTGCTGACTTCCAAAAACAAAGTGACATAAGCACCTGCAGAGATACTTAAAATGTATTACACTGTTTACAGGAATACTTCCTTCATGCCAGATATGGCAGCTCCTATGCACAGGTTCCAGACCTATGTGTTTGTCCTGGTCTGGACCAGAATAGAACTAATTTTCTCTCTTGCAATTTTGCATTTAGCTGAGTCTCTTCTAAGTAGCTGCAGCTGATGAAATTAACAAGTTTCTCAGTCAGTGGCTGCTTCTAGGACTGATAAAACCTGATGTTTATAGTTACAGCTGAAGAACGGTATGCAGAACCAAGGACACTGCTCAGGTCTGAGAAAGATCTTATGCTCCAGAAAGAGAAAGAGAGTAAAGGGGTGACCTGCAGTCTTGGTGGTGAAGGTTATTTAGGGTATGTGGTAATTTTTCTTTTTCTTTTTTTTTTTTTTTTTATATATATTTGTATATGTGTAATCATTTTTCCTTTTTGTTATCATTACTGTTTCATAAGAGCTGTGAAGGTTACTTTTCAACCCATAAGTCTCTCTCCCTTATTCGTTCTCCTCTCTTTGTCGAGGAGGGGCATTAATAAAGAGTATCTGCATTTGGTGAATTGCCAGCTCTATGTCAAGCCATGATTGTGTTTCCTTGATTTTGGTCAAGAGACAAGTTACACAAGATGGTGCAAGACATGATACTCTCAGAAAGATTCCCAAAAACACTGTCAGCTTGTCTATTAATTCCTGTTGTTTAACAGCTTACAGCTGGCACAAAGAATTTCACAAGTTATGCGCACACACTTTCTGTGAAATAAATATGGGAAAAGAGAGAGCAAGCCAAAGGAAGGTTGCCATGTTCATTACAGTTTGCAGCTATGGGTTGTTCAGCACTTTTGCAATTTTCTTCCATGAGTCACAAGAGCACGTGGACCCCACGGTGTGCAAAGGCCTGTGATGGGCTTGAATAGTGAAAGTGGTACTCAGGAAGTAGTTGTATTGCTAGAGAGATAAAGATAAGGAAAGCAATTTAACAGGAAACCTGATGTTCCTTTAGCTGGTAAAGGTCTTTCCATGTGCTTTGCTTTATAGATATACATAAGTGCACAAAATCCCACCTCCTTGTCATATGACTCCAAGGAGATTATGTTGCCAGATGCTGCAGCATTATTCACCTGATTTTATTGTTTTGTGGGACAACACTGAATTGAGAAACCAGACTATTCTCCCTTATGTGATGAGCAGTAACTCATATTCATATAGACACTTAAACACACAATATTGTCATTAATACAACTTTTTTTATTAGAAGATAATAAGATGTTTATTTTTATGTAATGAAATTTTACTACCTTATTGGTATTTTTTTCTATAGACAAACAGGCTAACAAAGTATACATGTTAAAATTGCTTCCCTAGGTTCTGCCATATAATCTCAATACAAACACTTTCCATTTTGCAGATGTAATAAAAAGATCCTTTTGTGTATTAGTAAAAGCTCTCTTGGATGTTACTTTCTGGTTTATGAATTGCTTTCAAAGCTGTTTAGGCGACACCAAGTTGATACACCATGATACAATCCAATAAGCACAGTGTCATCCTGGAAAGTTGCAGGCAAAACCATATAAAAATATCTAGTGAAACACAGAAGATAGAAATAGAAAATTGTGTTTAGTGCTGAAAGTAAAAATAGAATCTTTTTTAACCAAATATTTATGTAGTGTGAAAAGCAGGCCTAGTTTAGTCATGAACACTGCACAGTTCATGTGCATGTTACATTGAAGGAAACATGTCTTCAGAACACCATTCACTATGTGGTAAGGATTGCTATACTAGATTTTTAAGGTGTCCAGTTTGAAGAGTGTGCCTGAAGCATCCACATACGCTTCTGGTGTAATGGGGGGAGTCATGTAATTTTGGGTGCTATGGCTGTTGTAGTACAACATAAGGATAAAAGAAGCAGCACTTACATTTGCTTAATTCAGCTGTAACTAGGGAATTACCAATGATCTGTTCATATGAAACCCCTTTACCATTACTGCAGAAACAATTAGTCATTTCCAGGGTTACATTTTATCTTATCCCAAATTGAATGTCTAAGCTGGGTCAGACAGCTTTCACCCCTAAACTGGCACTTCTTTCTAGTGCTGTAATGAGGTATTAGGTCTCAGTTGTAGCAGGCATGAATCCTACCACCAATACCTATTGGAGTCATAGCTGATTCAGAAGCAGAGAAGAAAAAAATCCAGTGTATGAAGGAGGGGAAGAGGTATGTGCAAAACCATCCAGGAATGTGATCTCATTCAGGATGGGGATGGGAGACCACTAGGGCCAGATCTGTTTTGTGTTTCTGGAGAGAAGCCCATCCTTAGCTGGAGGGGTACAATGCCAGAAGCTTGGCAGAGAAGTCCATGCAGACAAAATGTTTAACAGTGTGAGTGGAGTTGATTCCTCAGGGCGCATCTGCTTCCTGGAATAGCATCAAACTGCAACTGATTCTTCCTCAGCCTCTATGCTGAGCAGAAGGAGAAAATGATGTTGCGACTCTCTCCTTGAGCAGACTTCTCTGTCCTCCACAATATTGCTGACAGTACCATCCATTTTCTTGGAAGAGCTGAAAATTCTGGTGGTAAATATTATGATGGCTAGGAAAGCCATTCAAATAGAAGCTTCCAGAAGCTTTTCACTCTGGATTAGATGAAAGGCTAGGTTGACAACACTACAATTAGGGTCGGTCCTAAGCACTAGCAACTGTTGCAATAAGATCTCATTGATGTACCCTGAAGTCCTACAGGCCACCATTTCAATATCTTGCTTTACAGTACAGTTGTTAGGTGTTATTCTTGCTATGTAAGAGAATCGTGTTTTATCTCATCCCCAGATGAGGTCCAGGACCTGGATACAGAAGTCCTGATGGCTTACTGATAATGTAGTTTGACATTACAGCCAAATTCAGCAAACAGCTGCTACCAACACTGGCATTTCTTTACCCTCACTGCTTTTTCTTCATGCCCAGCAGGTGGCAAGGTGTTTGTTAGACTTCTCTGCCTGTGCAGTGCCATGAGACTTCTCTGACTCAAGTAAAGAGAAACAGTAGTGTGTCCATGGGGGAATGCTAGCACACAGGTCCTAACCGTACACCTGGGCTGGCAGTTATATCCATAGCAGTGAAGCAGACAAAAGGGCTAGAGAGCTAACCCAGCATAACAATCACAAAATCACAGAATGACAGAATGTTATGGGTTGGAATGGACCTCAGAAGATCATAGAGTCCAATCCCCTGCCAGAGCAGAATCACCTAGATTAGGTGATACTGGAATGCTTTAGCAGTTCATATGACAACCACAATATATGACAATCAAATACAGTCAAAGGACTGACTGGCTACACCAGCTCCAGATTGCCTACCATGTAAGGCAAAATTGAGCTTTGTTGCCTTTAACTCACTTGAAAAGCAGATAATGTTAACAGAAAAACCTGTTTACACAATATGATTGTCCATAAACAGACATGCTGTAATGTTTATGATACTTTATTTTGCACTGTCACAAACAGACAAGTGCCAACTACCCAGCTGTTTTACCAGTAAAAATCTGGTGGCAGTCTAATTTAGGAAAGATCCAAGGATTTTACAAATAAGAATTCTTTGACTCAGTGGTAGTAATGGTCCTTCATACTGAAGAATTCACAGCTAATAAAACCATGAAAAATTAAATTCATTATACTTTTTCTGAAACTGACCTAAGCAAAAACTGTCCCAAACCATGCTCCTCACAATTCCTGATTTATACAAAGTGTATTTGCCCTGAACCCATTTAATTGTGTGTTTGGTAAAAGTTTTATGAGAAAAATAGAGCACTCCTGCAAATCTGATGCTTTCTGAGCTATTTGGGAGTTCAGGAACAGAAGAATAGTCTCCGTATAAGACTCTAAACTCTGTAATCTGATTCTTCTTTGGTCTTCTGTTTCCAGGATTTAGAAACATTCCAGGCATGTTACATAGTCTCTCATCTCTCGGCCATCCAAACAGGATGAGGCTTGAGAGATGGGTGGGCTGGAAATATGTAGGTAGGGCTTTATAAAGTTGGCTTTTTTTTTTTTTTTTTTCTTTTTTTTTGGGGGGGGTGTTTTTTGTTTTTTGTTTTGTGTGTGTGTGAGAATATGTAGGAGCATTCACAGTTGGAAATTCTGATGAATTGAAGCATGTAGTGAAACCATGTGGGCTTCTGGCATGCTAAATGCTGGAAGGTATTTAAAGCTATGGGTCATTATATGTCTTTTCCTTGTTTTACAACAAAACCAGTAGGAAGAAACCATGCAGTACAATTGAGTCCCAAATAACTGCACTTACTAAATAATACACAAACATGCAAGATATAGGTAGGGGCATGCTGCTGCTCTGACTAGTTTCTGGCAGCTCCTATAAACACAGGGTGCTATTAAAAGACTCATAAGTGATTTAAAGAGTCACTAACATATCACTATACACTAGGAAATCAAATTGGTGCTGCAGAAATCAAAGCAATGAATAAAAAGAAATGTAGACTGTAAAAAGAAAGCATCCCACTATGCTGTCCTTTATTTTTTATGAGAAAAACTAACATGCAGAGGTTGAAAAGATTTTGATCAATAACATTTTTAAACATCATGTATCATAACTGATGAACATTCAAAAAATAATACTGAAATGCTCTGAGGTGGTCTGAGCTACATCTAGTTTCAGCAGCCTGTGATGTTATTTAATGCATAGTATTCATGCTATAATTTTTAACCAAATAAGTAATAAATAGCTATATGCAAATCTCCCTCTGTCACAGTTTTAACACTGGCCTGGCAATTAAACCAAGTGACAGATGCTCTGTATTAATCTCTCTCTCCTCCCTGATAAAGAACGGAAGGAGAATAAGGGAGAGAGACTTATGGGTTGGAAACTAAACTACACAGCTTTAATGAAACAGTAATGATAAATAGGAAAAATTACCAAATATATACAAATATGCAGGAAAATTGATACCACGTTCCTTTCCCTCTTCCCCCCAGTAGCTCTCACGTCACCATCAAGGCTGCAGGGCAGCCCTGGGAAAGTCCAGGCTGGACTCCTGGAGTCGGCAGCAGTGGAGAACTGGAGGCAGGAACACACAGATAAGGGCTGGCGCGGATCAGGACCACAGGCAGACAAACAGACGGGATCCTTCCAGGATGCCAGGTGAAGGAAGGGAAGCAGGAAAGGCAGGAAGGGAGGCAGCTGGAACCTGGAAGCATGGCTTGGCCCTCGTGATGCCTCAAATTTATACTGAGTATGACGTATATGGGATTGAATACTCTGTTTGGTCAATTCTGGCATCTATCTTGTCCATTCCTCCCCAGAGGA
Organism: Heliangelus exortis; assembly: GCF_036169615.1. Classification (NCBI taxonomy): domain Eukaryota; kingdom Metazoa; phylum Chordata; class Aves; order Apodiformes; family Trochilidae; genus Heliangelus; species Heliangelus exortis. Next base: position 20,561,952 of record NC_092454.1, on the reverse strand, counting down.
GGGCTGCAGGTGGGACCTCTTTCTTCTTTCTGGAGGGTAAAATGTTCCTCATAGCTGAGCTGTGTCCTTGGCTCTGCATAGCAGTCTCTAGCAGTAACTATAAACATCAAGTGTTATCAGTCCCAGAAGCAGACATTGTCTGAGAAACTTGCTGTTAATTTCAGCAAGTGCAACTACTTACAAGAGACTTAGCTGAAAGCAAAAGTACAAGACAGAAAAATCACCTTTATCCTGGCCCAAACCTGGACACCCTCCAGATAAAAATCAAAACAACAAATAGCTTTAAACATAAGTGCAATAGTACTAACTACACAGATATACCCATGTTATGGGTAAATAGATGGAAGTGATAGACATCACTCAAGTGATGTTGTGTTCTGCTACATTGTTTTATTAGTATGATAAATATATAGTATGATAAAGCATTGTTTATGTGTGCTTTTGTACATATATATATATATAATAGAATCACAGAATCACAGAATGGTTTGGGTTGGAAAGGGACCTTGAAGATCATCTAGTTCCAACTCCCCTGCAAGGGTAGAGACACTTGCCACAAGATCAGGTTCCTAAAGGCCCCATCCACCCTGGCCTTGAACACTTGCAGGGAGGGGGCAGCCACAACCTCCCTGGACCACCTGTTTCAGCATCTTGCCACCCTCACAGAAAAGTTTTTTCCTAATGTGTAGTCTAAATCTCCTCTTTTCAAGTTTTAGACCATCTTCCCATGTCCTCTTGCTACACACCCATGTTAAAAGCCCCATTAGATACTGGAAAGATATAAGGTTACCTTGGAGCCTCCTCTTCTCCAGGCTGAACAACCCCAACTTCCTCAGCCTGTCTTCATAACAGAGGTGCTCCAGCCCTCTGATCATTTTTTTGGCTCTTCTCTGGATGCACTCAAGGAGTTCTATGTCCTTTGTATGGTGGGGACTCCAGATCTGGACAGAGTTCTGAGCAGAGTGGAGGGGAAGAATCACCTCCCTTGACCGGCTGTTTACACTTTTTTTGATGCAGCCCATGACATGGACGGCTTTCAGGGTTGCGAGCACACATTGATGGCTGTTGATAAGCTTCTGGTCCTCCATCACCCCCATCCTTCTCCTCAGGGCTGTTCTCTATCTTTTCTCCTCCCAACCTGTATTTATGCATGGGATTGCCTTGACCCAGGTACAGAATCTTGTACTTGGCCTTGTTGAACTTCATCCAATTTGCATGAATCCATTTATCAACCTTGTCAAAGTCCTTCTGGCTAACATCCCTTCCCTCCATTGTGTAGGCATCACAACAGTTTGGTGTCATCAGTAAACTTGCTGAGGGTGCACTCAATTCCACTGTCCATACATGTATATATGTGTATTTATGTATCTGCAGTTTTGACTGCATTGTATTATATGTTGATATATGATGTTTTGGGATTATGCAATGCACTATCAGGTTATAAAGGTGAAAACCAACAGAAAATCAGTTTGAAATTTCTTAGCTTGTGCATTGTTAAAATGAGCACTTTAGCAGTACATCAACACATGTCATTAAATAACACTGTCACTACAGACTTGCCCAGAAGTAAAGCCATGGGAGAACTCCTAGCTAAGTTGAAGAAGCTTCTGTATTGAATGCCAAGCATATCAAAAAGGCAAGCAGATTGAAATGCAACCTGCCTACACAAAAACATTTCAGAGGTGGTAAGCAAAGTGACACACTCTAATGCAGGAGGTTAGTGTCAGAATTCCATAATTACTGACCACATTAGTGAACTGAACCAACATTTCAAAGAACAAAAGGCTAACAAAAAATTATTTTTAAGTGAGCATTAAACTGATACCACTTCATGAAATAACTTCATTATTTCTTTTACATTTACTGTATTGTGTTCAATACCTTTTTAATTAATTCTCAACTTAGGGTGAAAGATGCTTAAAGCAGCATAAGAAACAAACATGCAGTGTGATGTGTCACATAGGGTTTATTATAATGCATATTTTTTGTTGGAAACATTTGCACAGCCTAGAATTGTCATTGTCTGGTGAATAGTTGTTAAAAGTTTCAAGGGAACCAAGTGGAATCAGGACTGAAAATTCCTAAGCATACAGAATTGTTTGCATGTGGCTTATCAGTGCCTCTTGCAAAAGATGTATACAATGTAAATGCAGAAGTTGTACTTGGAAGATATCCAAACACCGTATTACTGATTTCTCTCCAAAGGGCAAATAACCAGTGAGGCCCCAAATTTTACCACATGACAGTAAACCAGAGATATTTAACTTACACATTTTTTTACAGCTGTGATTTATGGAAGTGTTTGTAAATTGCTATCAGCGTTTCCTATGAAAGAAGCAACAAGCCTATCATTGTGACAGCCCAATTCTAATACGCTAAAGCTAATTTATACTTCTTTGGCTCTATCAGGATGTTAAAGAGAACAGAGAATATCTGATAATATTTCCTCTGCAGTCAGCCACTGCCTGTATTTTATGATCTCTGACACTAGGGATTGGGATATAACTATTCAGTGCTTTTTGAGGCAAGTGCAGTGCAAGGAAGAAGTCCTTCTATATGTCTTACCTGCCTTGGTTATGTGCATCTGTTTTAATTTATGAGCTTCCTGAGGCAGAGCACTTGCTGAACATGCAGATTCAGCATTGGCAGTCATCTCTTAACAATTCAAACAGCCCTCCTCTGCCTTCAGTATTTTCCCTGCAGATTCTGCAGCAGTGTAATATCAAGCAACAGCTTCCAAAAAGCCAAACAAATCAGTACCTGCCTCTATTAGACTGATGGAAGCAATGGTTTTGTGAGTTTAGAGTTTCTATTGTGCTTCTGCCATTTCTGTGAGCGTAATTCTCCCTCCAGTGAAGTCAATGGGAAGTTCAATATAAACATCAGCTAGGCAGAACGGATCCATACCTACCTCGTCATCCAAGCTAGATAAAAGATAGTGTAGTTGGGAAATAAAAACACCCTGTCCCTTAATTTGGGGGGATAATTATGCAATGCAAAATACTGTTGACTAAGACTGTTTCAAATGCAATAGTGATGAACTTACATTTCCTAATTGGAAAGAAAATATAGGAAGCAAAATTTTCTCCAGGTGTTACCATCAAGTGGCATAATTATCACTGGAAGCACTAGTTTCAGTTGACCAGAATATTCACTAGATGTGTAATATAAGAAATCCCATGTGAGTGCTTATTCTGCCTTCCATTAGATTCTGGTTATGAGGTTTCTTTGAACCAGTTTCTTTATCAAATCATTCTTTCCACAGAACAAGGTCCTTTTGATACATGAAAAGTTGGTCTACCTTTTTATAAGTAACTACATGCATGCACATATTTGGTCATTAACAAGACTCTTCTCCAGATGTAGATTATAAATGTTTACTGAACATTTCAACTGTTCCTGAACCAATTTTTTAATTAGAAGAGAATATAATTATTAGTTATCCTTAACACTGCTGGCTGTTAGATTTTCCCCCTTTACTTACTTCACTTATTGCCTTTCTAGAATTCTTACCTTCTGCTGTAGAAGATAAATAAAAGTTTAGTTTTCTACTTCTTTATATGTATTTTTTTCCCTGAAATACCTGCTTTAAATTTCTCTTTTAATGGATTTTTTTAGATTGTGTCATCTACTTTTTGATTCTGGAACATCTAGTAAAATCTTTAAAAGTTTCCAATAATCACTCACAGTTTTCCTATTCTTTTTAATAAGTTACTTTGCTTTTAATTGTTTACAGAACTTTTTAATGAAAGAGGAAGATATGAAGCACATACTTAGGGAAGGTATATATTGTTCAACATGTTTTGATAAAAAAGGCTATTCAAAAGAAATACTGTAAGCAAAAGAAATTGCTTACAAAGAGGGTTTATTACAGGTAAAGAACTGGTAGATGACAACAGTTATTGTTGAAAAATAAAGTGAAATGTTTCCAAATGGAATTGATAAACTCTGGCTGTTTAGTTTACTCTTTATTACTAAGCATGGCATAAAAGGTAATATGTGGATGAAAAAGCTGGGTATTTGGAGTGTTGTGTTCAGTTCTAGGCTCCCCCATACAAGAGAAACAAGGAGACCAGAGCAAATTGGAGCATTTCTCATATAAAGAAAGGGTAAAAGAGCATGGACCATTCATCCTGGAGAAAAGGTTCAGAGGGATCTCACCAATCTGCAAATGCCTGACTGGGGGGGAGAAGGAGAGAAGGCACAAAGCAGATGGAGCCACTCTTTCCATTTTTGCCCAAAGAGAGGACCAGAGGCAATAGGTGTGCACCAGGAAATTCCATTTCAAAGTCAGAAAATTTTGTTAATGTGAGGGGAGCAAAACACTAGAATGGGTGGCCCAGATAGCTTGTGGAGTCTCTAGCATTCCAGATATTCAAAACTCTACTGGACATGGTCTTGAGCACCTTGCTTTAGGCTTGCTATGGTTGGACTAGATGAACTTGAGGTCCCTTCCAACTTCAACTGTTCCATGATTCTACAAAACAGAGAGAACATTGCTGACATTAAAAAACAACAAACAAACAAAAATGTTTGTAAACTGGTCATCAATACATTTAGATCCGAAATTTAAATGAGGAAATTCTACGCAAACTGAGCAACAGGGAAAAAAATAGCTTTGACACTGAATTTGATCAGTTTATGAGAAGGATTAGAAGATGGCTTCCCACGATACCTTATATTAAGACTAACCCAATGAGAAGATACCTTCAGTCTTAATTTTTAAAACTAGGGATTTTAGAACATGAAGTATGTAAGGAAGTTTCAGCCATGGTAAACTTGAATTAAGAGACTGCCTTCCCTAAAGCCTACCAGTGTTAGTGCATATGTATTTCCTCCCTAATCCTGCTTTGTTAAATGACTCATTTTATCTTAAACACACCTTAAATACAGGTTATCTTAAACATGTTTTTAGTAGATGTCTTTAAACTAGATAAAACACAGGTCCAGCTGGATGGTGGTCCATCACATAAAAGTTTTGGCAAGGAACACTGGGGACAACTTCTTAACTTGTATCTGCTATAGGGAGAACAGTTCACCTTACCACGCTCAGAATTATAGGTGTGGATCTTAACTTTCTTCTAGGCATTAAAGCAAGTAAACTCATACTACATAAACATGCAGTTGTGCTATCAAATTTTGTTAGGGCCCAAGGGTGCCTCTCCTCCAGGGATGGTTGCCCCATCTCAAGTACCATGTGCAGTTTTTTCTGTGTCAGTGCAAGCAGGACATCAAACTACTTGAGTGTGTCCACAGGAGGCTGATGAAGAGGTGAGAAGTCTTGAGAGCACGACTTAGGAGGAGGGGCTGAAGTAACCCAGTTCAGCTTGGAGCTGAGGAAGATGAACAGTGATGTCATGTCATGGCAGTCTACAATTTCCTCAAGGAGGGACAGTGGAGGGAGAGATGCTGATCTTCTCTCTCTGGTGACAAGCCATAGGACACAAGGAAATGGAATGAAGCTGAATCAGGAGCAGTTCAGATTGGGCATTAGGAAAAGATTCTTCAGTGATCACTGACTGGAACAGGTTCCTCAGGTGCCCCTTGGTCATGGTGCCAAGCCTGTCAGAGCTAAAGGAGTGTCTGGACAGTTCTCATGTTCATACAGTTTAGTTTTAGGTATTTGGACCTAACAAACCTTGTGGGTTCCTTCCAACCTGAGACATTTTATGATTCCATGTTGTCATTTACGATTCCAGCTGTCTATGGCTGAAGCTCAATACTGGCTTCATACAGTGGTGATGTAGGAAGAGTAGTGTGAGGAAAAGTTGTTGGAAGTGGAGTCCTGCCCACCTTTGTTCCAGAGCTTCTTCATGCTCATGCACTTCCTTTCAGCCTTTGCCTGAATTTTATTGCTGGAATTCCTGTGCTTGTTACTCCACCTTCCTGACTCTTGACTCTAATCCTGGCCTGGTCAATTGATTTTCTGGCTTGATTTTGGATCCGTCTCATCACTACAGGTTTGCCTGGTGTCTGAACTGATGGCTGAACCTTGATACGATCACCAAGCCTGCAAGTAAACCAAGAATCCAGGTAACAACCGTATCAGTCATGATCATATTAGAAAGCAGTAATGACAGAGAAGAAAAGGTGTCTATTTCTTGAGTAAATTACATTTAAATCTTTGTTAATTCTTTTCCCTTTTGAACTGTAAGAAGACCGAAAATATGAACAAACGAAGGATGGAGTAAGGGCTCATAAACTTTGGTTCTTCATTTATACTAATCATTACAAGGGTAGTAAAAACAATACTACTATGTAAACGAGTCCACCTAGAGCACAGAAACATTTGATCACTTTTTAACTGAATATTAGACATACATCTATGTTCAATCATTTTCTTAAGATAAAAATTGTGCAGCACATTACTTCACGCTTAGGTCATTCACTGCCGCAACACATGTTCTAGTATAGAGTAGCAGAACAATTTATAAGGATGGTTTGAAGTGTATTAAGATCTGTAGCATTACTCATGATTTTGACTACTCTCATCTTGGATACTCAAACCTAGCTGTGTTGAATGGTAGCCAAAGGACAAATATATGAGGTTGTTAATGCAATTTACAGAATAAAGATATACAGCAGATCTACTCAAACATAAAACACTGATGTTCTTAAACAAAGATTTGTGGCAGAAAAAGAATCCTTAATCCCCAGTAGTTAAAAGGAATTTTGTTGGATCAAGTACAGCTATAAAAACCAGAATGTTTATTGCCTCGCACATCCTGTAAGTATATCATACACAGTCAAAAAACTGTGAATAATGCTTTCACAGATTAGAGATTTTACAGGCTGGAGAAAAAAAGCAACAGTCAAGTTACTCTTCAAAACTCTTAAAAAAGAGTTTTTTGTGCAACATTGTGCAACAGCATAATAATTCCACCCAGTTTTTCTAGAAACAGGAATATTCAACAGGTATACATTAAATGTACATAAAGATTATTGGAGAATTCATGTACAAAAAAACTTAATGCAAGGAAATAGTTTATCCTTAGAACTTACAAATGATAAAAGGATAGATAGAGATTATACTGTGTGAAATATTTAGTAGCTTCCTTATACAGAATTATTCTGGACCACTGATACATGTCAACAAATCTGAGTCAAATTAATATGTTTTTACATTGAAACACTTACAGATTCTTCATCACTCCTGGCATGAGAAAGGCTTTGCTGAGTCAAATGAGTATGTTTACACTTTGAAACACAGATTCTTCATCACTCCAGGCATGAGAAAAGCTTTGCTTTCATGCAAATAACTGTTCCTTTTTCCATACCTGTAATATATTCTTAGTGGATTTCTCTGCATTATTATTTCTCTACTTCATTATTGCTGGATTTTTGTAGTGCTGTTTCTATTCCTCTGCCCATGCCCTCTTTGAAAGTGTGACAATGGGCAATAATACTTGTCCCCTCCAGCATGCACTCATTAATTCCATTTTTTTTCTCCTATTGAACAGAACTTCTATTGTTTATATTTTTAAATTTATAAATAGTGATTTGATTTTCTCAAAGCTGATAGTTCATAAATTCATATTGTATTATAGCTTGATGCAACTTCTGTAGTTGCTGCCATTGAGGCTAGGTAGCTTCTGAAAAGCTTAACTTCAGCCTAAGTTTATCTCTCTAACCCAGTGTAATGTGAATACACTGAAAATAGAAAAAAAAGTTGCCTCTTAATTCGGAGATATCCTGGCTCCCGGGCTTGGTTTACTTTGTTAAAATGTATCAAACTTGAATCCACAAAAGCCTGGCTCGAAGGTGCTCTTTATACTGTTTAAAATATATCAAACTTATTTCCACCAGCAAATTCTCATCAACAGACCCCTCTCTTTTGTCAGGACTAAAAAGACAAAATGCTAACGCGCCAGACATCTAATGCAAATTGGTAGCAAATACAAGAATTCCAGGAAACCTGAATACAAAGGGAAGACCTGCAGCTACCAATTTGCAGCCTCTGGCAATAACTGAAGAAAAGAAGGAACTTTTTACTACATAAAAAGTCAGAGGAAAAACGGAAAAGATGAGAGAGGAAGAAAGAAGCAACAAGCGAGGAGCAGAACGGCAAAGCCTAAAGAGAAGCAGACGGAAGCGGACAGAAACAGTCAGCAACAGCCCCACCAGCGGCTTTCTTCCGAGGGTGAAAAAGACCTTTAGTCGTTCTCTTTCTTTCTTAAAAGCCCTTTCCCTGGGGTGATTAATTTGTTAAAAAAAACTGTTTTCCCTGTTTCTCTCCCACTATTGACTCCTTCCTAAGACCCCTGTCAAAAGTGGTGTCATTTTCCCCCTGAAATAAACCGTTGTAATTCGTTCAAACCATTAACCTGGTTACCTTGCAATTTTTAGGACATAGATGCCCAGTGGATAATATTTCCTCACAAACAAAATATAAAATATTAATAATTATGGAGTATGACGCCCAGATATCTGGACTGCCATACAGGTAAGCCACTATGATGTTTAGTGTGAATCCCTAGTTTCACACTTCTAATGATAGTATCTTTCATTGGTGGATCCTGTTCCACTTCTTCCTAAGCCCTGCAACTCTCTCATCATTTGCAACTGACAGATAAAAAAATTAAAGACTGTCTGTCTTAAAATACTCACAGGCACATGTGTAGCTAAAAATAACAGAACAGGGTTGTTTAACAGAATTCTAGATAAGTTGCAGAAGAAAGTGAAATTTTACAAAGTAGCAGTTAATTGTCAAAATTATAGTTATAAACATACCCTTAATGTCTTTTTGAAGTACTCTGATGGTGTGCTAATGGTTGTGCTGCTTTGTTCCAGTTGCAGTGAATTCTGGAATTTCTGTTGTCTCTTTTTGAGTTACTCAACTACAAAGCTGAGTAACTGCAAAGCAAGTACCCTGATCTCCTCTGACCCTGTGGTTGAACTGCTCTGAAACTGGTAGAGTGCAAGCCTCAAATGAAGGCTACCCATTGTTACCCATCAGGTAACAATCCCATTTCTTAATTCCTAATACAGACACACAGTGGCTTTCAGCCAGGGTTGTAGCTGAGGCCTGTCTTCTCTAGCTACTTGCCTATTTTCACAAATCCTAAAGGAGCACATTTATTATGTATAAGGTCTCTACTACTTTGTCAATAAAACCATTCAACAACTTCCTAAACTATTAGGGGGAGAAGGATACCAGAAATGGTAATTACATAACATGTTTTCCTAGAGAAGCAAAATAAAATCCCTACATTTTTTACTTCCCTGCTACTATGTATCAGTCACTTTCCTCTTTATATCAATAAGGCAGAGAAGACATAGACAGACAGATGAGACTATTGCTGTTACGTGAAAGTCTGGAACTTGGAATTAATTTTGCAGCAGTTCTAAAAGGTGGCAATATTAAGCAGGTTGTGTATATATAGTTATTCAGTAAGTCATTTTTATTTTGGCATATGTACCTGAATTTAACCTAACATATTCCTCTCTACAGCTTCCTGAGGAGGGCAAGTGGAGAGGGAGATGCTTGTGCTTCTCTCCCTGGGATCCAGTGATAAGACTTGTGGGTTCAAATGGTTCAAAGCTGTTCCAGGTTAGGTTTAAACTGGATATTAGGCAGCATGTCTTTACCAAGAGGACAGTCAAACAGGCTTCCTAGAGGGGTGGCCGATTTGCCAAGCTTTTTGGTCAGTCCTAAACTGGTCAGGCAGTTGAACTAGATGATAGCTGTAGGTCCCTTCCATCTGAAGCTATTCTATTCTATATTCTATTCTATTCTATTCTCAAAGTGACAACAGGCTGAATACTACAGATGGGTTTTGAGTAAGGATGCACAAATAATGAAAATTTACACATAGCACGAAGTTGCATTCAAGATACTCAATCTAAAGCATTTTAAACTAACCAGATCTAACCAGTGACTCTGTAACAAAATATATTTCTTACTTGACTCTCTGCTGCTGTTCAATATTATAAATATTCCCAGAAAGACATGCAAATGCAGAATGCCCTTATGGCACATGCTGTTGTGCTCCACAGAAACAAATTCCTGAAATGATTAATACAATTTAAGAGGTTGCAAGACAATTCCATGTATTAAGGTGGTACCCTCAAAAATAATGAATTTCTTATTCACATCAGTGTCTGCATACATAGCTGTGTAAAAAGGTGGGAGGACTGATGCTACACAAGTGATGCAAAATCTCAAATCCAGAATTTTCAGTATGAGAATATTAAAGGCTTTAGCAGTCATTCAAGTTATACTGAGATCAGCTAAATATTTTTTTCTGAGGTCAGTTCAGTAGGGAGCAGAGAAAACACCACGGCTCTGATAGCAGCAAGCAGCTATTAAGAGCACTTTTACCTCTAGGAATTGCACGGTGCTCTGCAGCTCACCACTGAACCACCAACAGAGCAGGTCAGGATTTCCCTCAAGGGACAGGAGATACATGCGGCATGTTGCCAAGCTAGGGGCAAACGTTACTTGTAGTCTACCTCCAGATCATACCTCACATTTGAGCAGGCCTATAACGGGAGAGACAATGGACATATTGGACACTGCCATGTGTACACGGTACTGGCTCCCAAAATTGCACCAGCCTGGACGGGTCACGGACGGGTCACTGACGAGACCCAGGCGACCTGCATTCTGTCACCAGCCTCCACAGGGATCTACAACGTGTAATTTCCACTCAGAGACCTTGGGAATCCTTTTTTCGACCTGCAGCCTTGTTTAAACGAGCAACAAACACCTCCGTGCAGTGGCAAGGTAGGACGTCAACAGCGGAGAGTCACCGGAGGAGAGGGCCACTGAGGAATGGAGTCAGCGGAGGAGAGCAAACCGCAGGACAGCACTGCCGCGTCACCGGTGGACCCCGCCCGCCCCGGGAGGCACCGCCCGAGGCTCCCCATTGGAGGGCCCGGGCGTGGCCGCTCCGTGTTCGCACCCATATCTGCTTGTGTCTGGGCGACGCTGCCTCACCTCGCAGTGACGTCTGGCGGGCGGTGGCAGCACAGGTGGGTTGGGCGGCCCGCGGAGCCGTTCTGGGCAGCCGTGGCGGGTGCACTCCCTTCCCTCCCCGGCCGGCATGGGCGGAGCGGGCACTTTCTTCCTGTTTCCGCTCGGCAGGCAGCCGCCCTTTAGGGGTGACTGGGGGGGGGAGCTGGGGGGGGGGGAGGTGGGGGGGAGTGTTAGCGGAGGCGGGACGGTACAGTACGGCACGGCACGGCACGGCACGGCACGGCACGGCACGGCACGATCCACCCGTCCTAGGCTCTGGCAGTACCTTCTCGCCGCCCCTACCCCCCCATCCCTAGCAGCGCTCTCCGTGCCGAGCGGGGTCGGGCTGCGCGGGCGCCCTTCCCTCACAGCCAGTGTCTTGTCTCCGCAGGGACCTCGCTAAGGCGCTCGGCAGGCCCGGAGGGTGCCCGTGGCGGTGCAGGTAAGTGCGGCGGGGCGACCCCGGGGGCGGAGTAAGGCGCGCGTCCGGCCGTTAGTGCGGGGTGGGAGCGGTGGCGACGGGCGCAGGGGCACTGCCGCTCGCTGGTCCTAGCCCAGGGACTCGCAGGGGCCGGGCCCGGGACGGCCCGGTGGCCTCTGGGATGGCTGCCGACGTGGCAGGGACGTGGTCCCGCCTTGCCGACTGAGAGAGAGAGAGAGAGAGAGAGAGAGAGAGAGAGAGAGACACACTGCTTCTCCTCTGCCGAAGAAGCAAGGGCCTCAGGGATTTTAATTTTTTTCCAGGGAGCAATTTCTTCTTGATAGTATCTGAAGCTCTATTGGATGAAATGACTAATTTTTTTGTAAACAGTGTAAAGTATGGTCAGCTCTTAGTTTGTATTATGCTTACTTTTAATTCCTAGCAAAAATGGCCTTGGTCATCAATAATGAAAGATGACATTAAAACGGTAGCTGCTGTATATGTATGCTTTTATTTTTCTGAATAAACAGAAATTATTTTTTTATTGTTCCATAGGGTTTTCTCAGTAGAAAAACAGAAAAAATGTTTGATGTTAAGGCTTGGGCTGAATACATCGTGGAGTGGGCTGCAAAGGACCCATATGGCTTTCTTACAACGGTCATCTTGGCCCTTACACCATTGTTTGTAATTAGCGCAGCGCTTTCGTGGAAGCTTGCAAAAATGATTGAGGCCAGGGAGCGGGAACAAAAGAAGAGACAGAAACGCCAAGAGAATATTGCAAAAGCCAAACGAGCAAAGAAGGATTAAATGGGGAAAAGCCGTCTTACTTAAGCAAAAAATCCACTTCTTAAATGAAACACTTGTACATTTTGTAACTGTCCTTTGATACTTGAACCTGTTACTTCCTGAAGTATGAGATTTAATACCTTCAGTGTATCTTTTCTGTTGAGATTATTTGTGCTAAAGTTTGCCCAAATTACACTTGTTACAGTAATTTAATTTACTGCTTCTGTTGTAGTGCAAGTTGCTTTTCTAAATTTGCATGTTAAAGTGAAAAAATTAATCATCTGGGTGGCTCTGGAAGTAGATGATTTTTCCTTACTGAGACAGGTCTCAATGGCTGTTGTGAAATTCTCAAATTGTGGAGCAAATGTGAATGGCAAATTGAATTACAGAAAGGCAAGTGTTGGTATTCCTTCAGCAGACCTGGAGAGATGTCAGCTTCAGAATTGGGTAGTATGCCTTACTGGTCTCCTTTAAGTACACTGCTGCATGTGGCCCTGCAGTTCATTCAGCTGTGTGTCCATAGGGTGTGCTGAAGTGTCTCTGGTGGGGCTTGTCTGCAAGAAAAGCCTATCTTAGCTTTTCCTGTGTGCTGAACTACCAGCCATCATCAGTCTTGAAGTTCTGGCCAAATGCTAGGAAACTGATTGCTTTTTTTACAGTCTTAATTTCTCTTAAGCTACTCCTGTTCTACAAAATACTACTGTTTTGGTTTTTGTTTTGGTTTTTGTTTTGGTTTTTGTTTTGGTTTTTGTTTTGGTTTTTGTTTTGGTTTTTGTTTTGGTTTTTGTTTTGGTTTTTGTTTTGGTTTTTGTTTTGGTTTTTGTTTTGGTTTTTGTTTTGGTTTGTTTTCCCTAGCGGCCACCTGAACACTCCATCTGTTACTAGTTTGTTTCTGCCTTCAGAAACTTTTAATGCCTCAGAGATAGCCATAAATGGGGTGAGACCAGACGGCCCAGGGGCCTAGTGTGCCATGTCCTAATGACCTATAGCAGGTGGTCGAGGGGAAGGGTGCTGTGCTGGTGATTCTTGCTAATTGCTAACCTTCAGGCTACCTTTGACTTAGGGTCTTCTGATCTTGGGGATATTTGTTCTGATTTGGGGGATCCTTGTTCTCATGGCCCTTGAAACTATGCTGCCTTCCAGGTTGCAAAATGTTGGCATACCGGAAAAAAACTATGTGGGCTCTGTGTTGTAAATATGCCAAAATTATGTAACCTCAATTCCAGTTAATGTTTTTCATACAGAAGTAATTAATTTTTCAAAGCCTCATTTCTATTAGTAGAGTAGTGCTAAAGAGATTGTGGCAGATGTTAGGTTGTTACATGTAGCATAGATCTAAGCAGCAGCGCAAGAGTTGTGCTTTCCAGCAACTAGCCCTTCTTTATGTTTAAAAATAATAAAACCTTAAATTAATACCACTGTTCAAATGAGGAGTCATACACATCTGGCTGACACAAAAGGGGATTTGAAGTCGGGAGTATTGCTGATTCTCAGTTCTGTTGGTCAAAGCAAACATTATTATTAGAATATGACATTTCAGCATTTTATACATACATGGGATTTAGTCTCCCCTTTTCTGTCTCAAGTGTTTTCAAATGTGTATGTGTTCCACGTTTTATACCTACATAGCTTAAAACACATGGAGAGCTGATGAAAGATGCATTGAATAAATAAATTTGATATTTTTTTTTTCAAAAAAAAGAAAGTGCATAGTCTTTATTTTTACTTGGAAGTTTTCAAACACTATCTCTTAAGTAAAAAATATTTGCATTTTATGTATCCTAATCTATGGTCAGGTAGATCAAATAATTCAGACAAGTCCCTGCATACATCAGAAATAAAAAATTTCTTTTCTTAATGCTAATCCCATGTGCCAAATGCTGTGTTATTTCCCAGCAGCTTTACCAAGTGCTTCTAACTGCTATTATAGAAGTTAACTTGTAGTTTAACTCCACCTGATTTTATCCTGCTTTTGGCTGCAAACCAAACATTATTCAATCATTGTTTTCTTACATTTAAGTTACAATAATATCTCCAAAACTAACAGTGTAATCAGTGTTGTGTCACAGTGATTCATAGAATCACAGAATGGTTTGGGCTGGAAGGGACCTTAAAGATCATTAGTTCCATACCTCCCACTACTAGATTTAGTCTGCCAGTTCCCTCAGGACCTGTTGGATGTATCATCAGGTCCTATGGATTTGTATACCTTCAGGTTCCTAAATGGTCTTGCACCTCATCTGCCCCTACTATGGGTGGTTCTTAATTCTTTCAGTCTCTACTTTTGGCTTCTGTGACCTGTGCAGTGTGCCTTGAGCCCTTGCCAGTGAAGACTGAGTCAAAAACCACATTTAATACTTAGCCTTGTCCATACCCTAGGTAACCACATCTCCCATTTCCTTTTAGAGAGGGCCCATGTTCTCCCTAGTCTACCTTTTGTCACTGCTACCTATGGAAGATTTTCTGGTTGTCCTTGACAGCCCTGTCCAGTTTTAATTCTATCATGGCTTTAGCTCTCCTAAGCTGATCCCTGGCAGCTCAGACAATGCCTCTTGGTCTACCTGTTCTTGTTTCCACTGTCTGAGGCTTCCTTTTTGTGTTTGAATTTATGCAGGATCTCTTTGCAGGCCTCCTGGCATTCTTGTTTGCCTTCCTCTTTTTTTGGGATGCATCCTTCCTGGGCTTGGAGGAGTTTATCCTTGAATATTGACCAGCTTTCTTGGGCTCCTCTCCCCTCCAGAGCTTTATCCCATAGTACTCTACTAAGCAGGTCACTGAAGAAGCCAAAATCTGCTTTTCTGAAGTCCAGTGTAGTGAGCTTGCTGAGTGCTTTTCTCACTGCTCTAGGAGTCATGAACTCCACCATTTCATGGTAACTGTGGCCAAGGCTGCCCTAAAGCTTCATGTCCCGTGAGGCCTTCCTTGTTAGTGAGAGCAAGGTCCAGCATAGCACCTTTTCTCATTGGTTCCTATACCACTTGGAGAAGGAAACTGCCACCCATGCAATTGAAGAACCTCCTGGACTGCTGTTGCCTCACTGTGTTGTCCCTCCAGCAGACACCGGGGTGGTTGGAATCCCCCATGAAGACGGATTTGTGAATGCAAATCTGCTGTTTATAGAGGGCCTCATCTGCTCAGTCCTTCTGGTCAGATGGCCTGTAGCAGATTACCACTGTATCATCTGCCCCTGTCTTCCCTTCAGTCCTGACCCATAAACTGTCATTTCCTCATCCATACCCTGGTGGAACTCCATGCCCCCTCCTCTCCTGCCTGTTCCTCCTAAAGAGGAAGGACATTCCCACCCATCCATTCCCACATTTCAGTCATAGGAGCAGTTCCATATCTCAGTAAATGCCAGCATCAGAGCCCTGCAGGAACATGCATGTCTCCCAGCTCCTCTTGCTTTCTCTCCAATCTATGCACAGAGGCATCTAAATTGGGCCTCTGATGAAGGTGACTTTGTGGCTGGTTGGAGCAACTGGAATTCGCTTGAGGAATTTTTCCAGTGCTTCTCTGTCAGTCCTATTATCTTGGGAGCCCCTGGGTCATTCCCGTAAGAAGTCAAGTGTGCTGCAGTGCATACAACACACTTCAAAGCAACAGGCTGAGAACTCCCACTAGCACGCTGTCCCCTCTAACCTTAGTGTGTCATTCCACAGCTTGTCACAGGCAAGCCTGGTATTATTCTCCTCCCTCTTCAAATCTGGTATAAAGTTCTGCCAATGAGCTCCACAAGCTCCTGAAGAAAGATCCTCTTCTCACTTTGTGAAAGGTAAATCCCATTTGATGCCAGAAAACCTAGTGCTGTGTAGGCCATCCTGTTAGCAAAAAGCCTAAAACTGTGTCCAGGACACCAGCCATAGAGCCATCTATTTATAGACTTTTTCCAGTGTTGCTGCCTGCAACTGGAAGGAGAGTAGGAAAAATAACCTGTGCCCCAGCTTCCCTCACCAACCACCAAGGCCCTGAAGTCTTTTTTGATCCTTCTTGGACTATGTGCTGTGGCTTCATCGCCACCCATTTGTAAGATCAGCAATGGTAATAGTCTGAGAGCTACAGCAGGCTAGGAATTTTCCTGGTAATGTCCTTAACCTGGTAATGTCCTTAACCTGGGCCCCAGGGGAAGTCTACTGTCGGGAGAGGAGGGAATCAGGTTTGATTCCATTTTTGGTTTTGTTCTGATGTCTGTTATCTGTCCCAGGGAGACCATAACATGATTCCACCAGTCTCTCTCACCAGTTACCTTTGAAAGGCTCTGGCAGTCCCTGCAGCCTGAGACCTGGACAGCTGCATGTTTTCATTGGAGCTTTGTCTGAGTTGCCACATCAATTCCAGCAAGCAGAGAGGACAGAGCTTTTCTGTGGGTGGATACCATAGCTGTATTCCTTCTGAGAGGGCAATGAGCATCAACTGAACTTGCCTCTTGAGCTGATAGGGTCACTACACTCTTCCTTGCATGCCCCTTTGCTCAAACTGCAGTGCTGACAGCCCCGCACTCAGGCTGATGTGTCATGCTCTGGCCCCCTGCACACCCCAGGCAGCTTTTCACACAAATGGGGATGGCTGTGATTGCTCGTACAAGGCACAGACCCCATCAGCACCTCCTGAGAGAGCTGCTGACTAACCAGTGGGTCTCTTTGCTGCGCTGGCAGTTCCCTGCCTGAGGAACAGCCCAGTGTACCAATATCTTCTGCTCTTCTACACATCAGGGTAGCTCCGGAGAAGCTTCCCTCAGTGATGATTAATGAAATCAACTTTCCCATGCACTTGCCAGACGAAAGCACATTTTCATTGCAAAGGGAATTAAAAAGCATTCTGAAGAACTATCTTAAACTGATGCCTAAGTTTAGGAAAATTTAATTGTGCTGGTTAACTAAAATTTATTACATCAAAACCAACTTTAAAACTAAATGAGTCTTTGAAGAAAGCACAATCTAGAATTATCTAAGAATATTAACTAAAACACTTTCTACCTATGATGTCATGAGATGAACAGCAACTGTTGAAAACAAACTTACATAGTAACACATCCATTTTTTCATTAAACTCATTTTACAGTTGCTTGTCACAATTAAGCCTATTTAAACAGTTCTGCAAAAATAAATGAACCTGCTTTAGCATTACTTTATTGCACACTCACTTAAATGTAATTGCTGTTTATGTTGTCTGTTAAAATATCCATTAGCAGCATCTGTACATTACATTTGTTTATTTACTACTACTACTATTACAACTGCTTGGTGGCATCCAGGAACCTGGCTGAAAGGTGCTTGCAGTGCTTGTTGGATCTTGCGAAGGCTCCTTCTTTCCATAATAAGGGGCTGATGCGTGGCCTTTAACACGAGTATGAACTGGTTCAGCAATGAGTCTCTCCTTGTATTCCTGGGCCTGAAGCAGCTTATCTTTTTCAGATACCTCTTTGATTTTCTGTTTCATTTCTTCTCTATAGTTTTCATTCTTAAGAATTTCCTAAGAATATAATAGAAAGGTAATTAGATAAATTGGAAATAAATACAATACACAATTTTGGAATAAGTCACTCTAAATTGTCATTGTTTTTCTTAATTTTACAATGCAAATTTTCAGTTATGTAGGTAAAATAAAACATGGCAAAATTTATTTTTTTTTTCTTCAACTGCAATTTCAGCCTGAGTTTAAAATGGTCTTAATGTTCTGATCACATGACTGAGCAAAACTGCACTCTGCTGGATCAAAAAGTAGAAGAAAGGAAGCAGAGTTATCAACAATAAAACTGTGTTAAAAATAAGGCTACCTCTTACATTGTTTTCTAAGTAGAACTTGCTACTATCTATTTATCCCTTGCATTCCTTCTTGTAATTCAGTATGCCTATGACCTTAGGTATCTGCAGTTCTGGGAGAAACAGATGTGCAACCTTGACTCTGATAATGAATAAACTGAAGCCATGCAAGCTTAATACATAAATAAGTAACTCTAAAAAACCAAACCAAAACAAAACAGGTAAGACAGAAATAGGACTAGTAACTCATGGAAGACAGAAATAGTACTAGTAACTCAGAAAAAAAAAGAAAAAAAAACCATGGCAAGCAGAAGCTTCAAAATCACTGAGGGAAATCCTGCCCCTGAGACTTGGAAGACAGCTCAGTAAGGTCAAAGACCAGCATGGGACAAGAAGCAAAGGATGCCAACACATCCTCAGCTGATGAGGCCTGCAAAACTGAACTGGATGTTGTGATGAGGACACGAAGCACAACAATGCTTATGTAAGTTGTGTTTTAACTCTAGGTATCTACCAGGTGTGCTAGTTAAAATAAATGTACTGCATTCATAAAATCATACACCTACTGCCTCCACACAGGTGAAAAATTCAAATAAGAGTGGTCTAATTTTAAAGGTTTACCTCCACCCAAGATAAACCAAAGCAACTATCTGATTCATGATCCTACTTCAAGGCTGAATAACCTGTCCCAGACATGTATTGAGAGAAGGCTCATACAAGCTGCTGACACAACTGATGAACCTCTGTACTAAAACATGGTTGTTTACATGTTAAAGCTGGAAATTCACTAATAAAGATGACTTGAAATGAGATTTGGCTGCTTCCACTGAGAAATGCTGAGAGTGTTAGTTGAAACAAGTACAATTACTGGCTTTTCCACAGCTATAACAGAAAACCAGCTGCTAGCAGAACTTGCTGGGTTGTTCTGAGGAAAACACAAAAAACTCCCAAAATAAATACAAAAAACCCCCATGAAAAATATTGAAGCTTGTTTATTATTTGTTAGCATATATTTCCTATTAGAAGGATGATTTGCAAATTCTGCCAACAATACTTCTGTGTGCTTTTGTCAGGGCTGATGGTGAAGAGTATTAGAAACAAGAGCTGATAGTACAAATTTTTATTAAACTTTGAAGCCCATTACAACTTAACATCTAATACATCTTCCATCTAACAAGGAAGCTACTAATATTCACATTTAGACTGGGACACAGGAGGAAAAAGGCCTAACAGCTTTCTCTGGGTTACAAGTATATGTAAGAGATCAGTAAGAGCTAAGGAGAGCAGTATAATTCTCTCTTAGCAGAAGACCATGACATTATTTTAGGAACAGCACTACAATACATGTGATATTGCCAAGAGTTAACATAGCAAATATGCAAACATTTACCATGAAAACTAACACCTATACTTAAATTCCCAGATGCACAGAGCAGAGCCAAAACACATTATATAACTACACAGCATGAAAACACACAAGCAGAACATAAAATGGTTTTGCAAAATGAGGGGATTCTCCCATACTCAAATAAAAATAAATCCAAGCATAACAAGGTCAATTTTTCAACAGTCAGTTTGACAAAAACTCATTATAACATCTCTTAATTCCATCCTTGTTTACTACATGCCTGTATGAATCTACCATGACCTTACTGATTTCAGTGGAATTACTTCTGTGGTGCTTGTATCACTGCACTACTAAGAAACAAGGTTATATAGCTGTGTGACATCCAAAGACTGCATCATAGTCTTTGCTAAAACAGAATGAAATTTTTTATTAAAGAAATATGTCATTTACTGAGAACAGCTGCTTACAAACTGCAAATCTTTTCCAGTAATTACTTTAACAGTTATTTTAATTTGATAATAGCAGCTGTAAGTAAATTACAAATGCTCCAAGTCCACTTTAAATGTTGATATATAACTGTCATCTGGTTTTCAGACTCAGGGAAGGCTCTTGTAATTAGCTCTGACTGGCCAAAGAATAGCTGTGATTTAGTAAAATAATCATGTTGATCTTGAAAAAAGCATGAGGAGTGATCCTCCTTAGCAAATACACACACACAAAGATACTGTTTTCCTGGTATGAGCCAGGATAGAACTGATTTTCTTTCTTGTAATTTTACTTTCAGCTAAGTCTCTAAGTAACCTTGCTGAAATCAACGGCATGTTTGCCAGTCTGCTTCTAGTTACTGCTGGAGAGTGGTATGCAGAGCCAAGACCACTGCTTGGTTCTGCTAAAGATCTTATGCTCTGGAAAGAAAAAGGGAGTAACACCTGTGACCCTCCTGTGGGGAGGACTGTGTGTGGCAGACAGGAGACCAAAGCTGACCAAATGAAGTATTCCATTCCACATGCAACAGATTCAGTATAAATCTGACCCAAGGGTCAACCTTTCTCTTCGTCCACGGCCAGCATCCTGGGAGGATTCTGTTCATTCATCTGCTTTTGATACATGCCCTCCTAAATCTGTGTGTTCCTGCCTCCAGCTCTCATCTGCCACTGATTCCAGAAGCCCAGTTTGGGACTTTTCCAGGGCTGCTCTGCAGCTTTGGTAGTGATGTGGGAAGGGAGGGGAAGCGTGACAGTGTTTTTGTATATACTTGGTATGGTATGCAGAACCAAGGGTACTGCTTGGTTCTGAGGAACATATTGTGCTCCAGAAGGAGATAGGAAATAAAGTTGTCACAGCTGCAACCCTCATTTGGGGATGAGTGGACAAGATAGAAAGGTAAGAGTTTAAGAACGTGATCTCTAAGGCTTTCTTGAAGAACCTAACAATATTATTAACAAAATGCCAAAGTGGCTCATGTGGAGTTTAGGGCAGCTGCTTTCTATCCAGAAACTGATGACCTCTGCATATTCTGACACCTTAGAAGTGGTAACAACTGCATGAACAATGAATGAAAGACGGCCTGCTCATGGGGTCAACACAGTCCAAGACAGGTTGCTGTTTTCTAAGTGTGTTGTTGCAAAAGTGACCAGGTTGTCTTTCGCGCCTCTGGCAAGAAATCTTCATTTTCCTTGCAAACTACATTTTTTTAAACCTCTCACTTCCCTCTAGCTGAGATATATCACCAAGCATCCTCTCCTGCTTGGAAACTCTATTCACCTCTACCTAACAGGAAGAAACTACTCCACAAGTTTGTCTCTAGTCAAAGGATTTCCAGTACCTATCAGGACTGCTTTGTGGGCTGAAGATACAGAATGGAGCATTCTTTCACTCTTAAATGATCTCATATTGTCTCTTCATTCCCCTTTCTGCCTAAATTAGTAGTCTTCCAAAAGAAATAAAATTAATTCCTCCTAGTAGGAAAGTGTCACAAACACCAGATATTTCTTTAGACTTGCTTATTCCTTCTGCTGGGGTTCTGCTCTTGCCATTCTTCTCCACTTCCTGAACCTCACAATCTGTCTTCCCCTTCCCCTGACCTCCTTACCATATCCCTCTCAGTCCTCAAGCCAGTCATTGGTTATAGCACCACTCGCCTTTTATGGAGCATTTTCAATCTCTTGAAGGCAGAGGGAAAACCAAACCTGCAAACATGTAGCTCTAGGGATGCCGGTAGCTAGACAGATGTACCAGTGTAACTGTCTCTAAGAGGCATTGTTTCAAGTCATTTTAATAGACTGGTAATTGTATTTATAGGTTTGGATATAGGGTCTTCAGAAAATCATCTTGGAAGAACAAAACCAAAACAAAGTTTTTATGTATTACTAATATTGAGCAAGATGTCACATTTGATTTCAGATGGATTCATATTTTGCTGAAATGAAACATGAATAGCTTCTTTATGTTGTCTTCAAAACTATTCCAACTTTCTACGTTATCTTTATTACGTATGTCAAAATAATTATAATTCCTCTTGATTTAAATAAGGTTAGCTCATTGACATTTGATGCCAGAACTGAGAAACATGTGGACAGATTAATGTTCTTTGTTTGAACTTTAAAGACACTCATGGCTTGGCTTTGTGAATGATTTCAGAAGGGCTCTCCCCAGGCTTGCTGCAAGTGCACTGATGGCTGATAAGGCTGATGTGGGGCAGGCAGTGTGGTTGCAAAAGGCCCAGCAGAAAGTGTCCTGTTAGAGGACAGCCACGGCATGGTGCTTTCTGTGCTGTCTTTTCTTCTCGAGACTGATTCTCCATGTGTTCTCAAAGGAGGCAGCAGTGTTATGGATGGTATCTCCATGTCTCCCGACTGGAGGCCAGAGTGGGCCACTGATGGCAGTCAATATGGACAAAGCTGAGGGATTGTTTCAGGGAGTCCTTGTGTCTCCTCTTTGGGGCTCCTCTGTTGTAGCAGCTGGTGGCAAGTTCACCATAGAGCACAATCTTAGGGAGGGGGTGATCCTCCATCCTGCCCATAACAGCTGCGTCCTCAGTATCATGGCCTCAGTACTGGTGACCCCTGCCTGTTCAAGGACGGTAACATTGGTCACACAGTCAGTCCAGTGGATGTTTAGGATTGTACGGAAGCAGCACTGATGGGAGCATTCAAGGAGTTGCAGGTGGTGGCAGTAGATGACCCATGATTCAGACCCATATAAAAGAGTAGACAGAACAATGGCTCTGTAGGCACTGATCTTTGTACTTTTCTTCAGGTGTTTATTGCTCCAGACTTTTATGAAGTCATCTGGATGCTCTGTATGTCTTTGCTAATCTGTTCTCTATCTCTTTGTCGATACTGGTGTTTAAGGAAATAATGCATCCCACATAGCTCAACTGCTGGACTGACTTAAGCTCTGATTCACCTATGGTGATGTGGGGATGATGGAAGTCTTCCTGTGGTGCAGGCTGGTAGAGAACTTCTGTCTTCTTCAAGTTGACTGCCCAAAAGATCTGTACCCTCTGCAAAGCAGGATGTTATGTGCTGCAGAGCTGCCTTCTGTATGAGCAATGAGGGCGGCATCATCAGCAAAAAGCAGCTCATGGACATGGTCATTTAGACTCTTGGTGTGGGCCTTCAGTCGCCTTGAGTTGAATAGGCTCCCATTGGTACAATATTGGATGTAAATGCCATTTTCTTCATTGAGATCTGCCATGGCCCTTTGGAGCATCGTGCTGAAGAAGATTGTGAATAGAGTGTGTGTGAGAATGCAGCCTTGTTTCACGCCATTGATTACTGGGAAGGATTCAGAGAGTGCATTGCCATATCTGACTTGGCCCCACTTATCCTCATGTAATAGGATGATCGTTTTGAGGAATCTGGGGGGCATCCTAATCGTTCCAAGATTTGCCACAGGCCCTTTCTACTCAAAGTGTCAAAAGCTTTAGTGAGGTCAATGAATGTCACATAAAGACCTTCGTTCTGTTTCCTACACTTCTCTTGCAGTTGTCTGAGAACAAATACCATGTCTGTGATATTCCTATTGGCTCTGAAACCACATTGGCTTTTGGGTAGAACTTTGTCTGCTATAGCAGTACTAATCTATTCAGAAGTATTCTTGCAAGGATTTTTCCAGGAATGGAGAGCAGAGTTACACCTCGGTAGTTGGAGCAGTTTGACTTTTTTCTTCTTGTACAGGGTGATGGTGACTGCATCACGGAGATCTTGTTCCCAGCAGCTCACAAGGACCTCGTGAAATTTAGCATGGAGTGTTTGGCTTCCATGCTTCCAGACTTCAGATGGGATTCCATCAGCCCCAGCTGCCTTGCCAGTTTTCAGCTGCTGCATGGCTTTAAGAGTCTCTCCCAAAGTAAGGGCTATGTCCAATTCAGTTTTTACTGGTTGTTGTGTCATGATGCTGAATTGCTGAGCCTTGGACTACTCAGCTGGCACTGAAGAGTGATAATTTTCAGGATGGAGGTTTTACCTGTGAGAAGCATTTGACCATCTCCATTGAGCAGGGGGCTTTGAACCTTGTATGTGGGTACATAGACGGCTTTCAGCACTTCATAGAACCCTCTGTGGTCACTCGTAATAGTTCCTAGGCACATATTTTAATCTTTTCTGCTAAGTTGATCCACCACTTGTTCTGGATGTCTCAAAGTTTCTGTTGGAGCTTACTGCATGCAAGATGAAAGGCTGCTTTTCTTACAAGCAAAATGGCTGAGCGAGGTGTGCTTGGTGAGCGGTTCTCTTCTTTGTCAACAATTCCTGGATCTCTTGGCTGTTTTCATCAAACCAATCTTTGTTTTTCTTTTAGAAGAACCCTAGGGATTCTTCAGAGGACTGCAGGATGCTATTTTTCATGTGTTGCCAAAGCACGTTAGGAGAGGGATCTATGGGATGATCTAAAAGTCTAGCTTGAAGGTTTACCTGGAAGCTGTTTCTCACTGTATCTTTTTGAAGATTGTTAACTTTAAGCCTCCTCCTTGGGATGCCACCAACTCTTAGGTCTGGGATTAAAGTAGAGGGTAAGTTTGCATGGCACAGGGCAGTGATCTGTATGACATTCTGCATTGGGCATCACTCAGGTATGACAGACATCGTAAACATTTCTCTGGCACACTAAGACATAGTCAATGAGGTATCAGTGCTTGGATCAAGGATGCATCCAGGCTGTCTTTCTGCTGGAAGATAGTGTTGGTGATGGTGAGCTGCTGCTCAGCAGAAAAACTCTAGCAGGAGATGTCCAATTGTCATTACAGTTACCAACACCATGCTAACCTAGTACTCCTTTCCAGGCTTCATAGTTCTTTCCTACTCTGGTGTTGAAGTCACCAAGGATTATTATCTTATCATCTGCAGGAACCTTTTGGGTGAGACTGTGCAGGTCTGTGTAGAATAATTTTACTTTTTATTACTTTTTATGGTTAGCTTGGAGGGTTGGGGCATATATACTGAAGAGAACAACATGTTGCTTGTTGTGTAGTGGGAGGTGTAAGGGGAAATAACGCAATCAGAATGACCTGTTCACAGATTTTCAGGTTTGGAGGCAATGGAGTTTTTAATCATGCTCCTGAGGGAGGGTCAGGGTTTGCCTTACCAACAGAGTGTGTAGCTGGCACCATGTTCTTCAAGACTACCTTCCTCATGAACTTCACTGAGAGCAGCAATGTTGATGTTAAGTTGTGGCAGTTCGTGGGCAATTAGAGCAGAATTACACTCAGGATGCCCACTATCAGCTGTAACAAGCATGGTTCTGATGTTCCAACATGCAAGTGTCAATCTGAGCACACCTTTAGAGGCAGGTGTATGCCCTTGTGAGGTTGTGAGCTATGCTGGCGGTGGCATATGCCTCCAGTAGGGTCTCCCATGCCAGACAGGTCACAACTGAAGGGTCAGACAAAGTGTGTCCATGGGCAGGATGGGCCCACTAGCCTTCAGGCAACCATCCTAGGAGGACAACTCTAACTCCAAATCCAGGAAGATGGAGCTCGTTTAGCCCTGTAAGGCCATCCATCTAAGAGAAGGATACTCTAACTAAACCTTTAAAGACACTACATATTCATATTTACTACATATACATATTCACACCTGCATTTTGTTGTCTAGTTTGCATTTCAGTGTGTAGTTTGAATATTTTACATTTAATGAATGAACGTGAATGTTGAACTCAGCCATTTTAAATTTTTAAAAATTTAAAACTTAAAAATGGAAATTAAAAAATTCAGTTTTGGAACAGTATTTAAAAAGTTGCTTGTTATAAGACAGTATGTCAGAATTTTTTCTTTCCTGAAAAGTATATCAAAATTCCAGCAAAGTGCTTTAAGTTAAGCCAATTCACCTGCTTTTTATAATATCATAAAATCACAGAAAGTTGGGGTTGTCACCAAACTAGTTAACTATATTTCATTTTTCAGTTTGACAAGTTAAGTAGGCAACATGAAATGCTTGGATATTACATCATTCCACAAGAAGAAGACAGAGAGAGGACCTCATGACTGGGAAGCATTGAGTATTAACCCAGCAACGGACCACAAGTTCAGCAGGGCCAGGTTGGCATCAGAAAACAAAGTGGAGCTCATAGAATTAGAAAGGCATATCTGGCTTTGCTTATTTAACTGCTTATTTAAACCAAACACAAAGCAAACTAAATGCTAAATTTGTAAATAGTATGTGCTAAGTATCCTTGGAAAACTGACATTTAACATTAATCAAATAAATGTACAATTTGCTTTATTCAGGTTCAGCTTTCAAGTAAATCTTTGAACATTTACATTTTTAAAATGTGGACCGTGTTCTGTGCATTCAATGCCATATTTTAGAAGGATGCGTCCTACATAATTCAAAAGTAAAATTATCTGAATGACCTGTGTTGGATACAGCACAATTTACAGCTTTGCAGAACAGCTTTTTTGACTTTTGAACATAAATCAGACAGATTATCCAAACAAAATACTAAACCATCATAGCTGTCAATTTAGAACAACTACTTTTGCTTGCAACCTGCAATAAACCTTTAAAGATAAGCAGATACAGGCATGGACCTCCAATGGTCCACAGACTCTTGAAAAAGGAATTTTTTTACTCCCATTCTATTTCAAAGGAAAGGCAACTGCTTAGGATCATCTCTTATAGTTCACCCAAGGTGAAGATTGTTGGTGCATTTGGGGTTCCTAATCCTATAGGTAAAAGGTGCACTAATTCTTTGAAATAAATCAGTAACAGCACAAAAATTGCAATTAAGGTTTAAAGCACTGCAGAAATGTTAAATATTAAACTAATATACTGATTACAAATATATGTCTTGATGACAGGCCAATATTTAGTTGTAACTGTAGTGCTAAACCATATTTACTACCATGCTAAATCACTTAAGATACTAATTTTAACAGAAATTTTTGTTTAAATCAAATATACAGGGAAGCAAATTACTATATTACTACTTCTGAGCTACAGAACTTCTGGCATGAGCTGAGAGTCTCCAGGGCATCACTGTGTAGAACACATATATTTGGCAAGAACATGTAATGAGAGGCAAAAGGAAAAGGCACAGCCACTGAAATGTAAAGCATGTCAGCAACACATGGAGGCAGTAGGGGTTTGTGCCTGAATTGTATTTATAATACTGCAAAGAATTTTGTACAGAACAACATACGCATTTGAGATCACAGAAGTGACAGAAACCATGAACTAGCCTGGCACCAGTGCACTCTGCTGTGAATAAAGGACAATGCATAGCCTTGATGCTTGCAGGGAACTGTAGCTGTGGCTCAGTCTCAGTCCGGTTCTTGTTTTCCTCTTACTCTACATATGATGTAATCTGTACCAGCCCTTTTACTGGTACTTGTTATTTCTCCCTCCACACCCTCCAGCTGTGCTGACAGCAAATTGGAAGAGCCAGTGCTTCGGGTGCTACCTACCACATGAAGAGGAGCAGCAGAGCAGCAGCAGCTCTGACCTATATCCTTGGGATCTAAAGCACAAGCAAACTCTAAGTAATGGGACAGAATGGTGCCTTGATACTCATCTGTGGAGGCTAGAAAGAACTTATGTTTCAAACCTGAGGAGAAGGTAAATAAAAGGGAAGAGAAGAGCCATCTAAGAGATGATGGCTTCTCAATCTCTGTTTTGTATATTTTTTTTCCCTCTTTTTTTTTCTTGAGTGACTTCTATGACTTCCTTCTTTTTGGACCTTCTAGTTCAGCTCTGGATATTGTCCAGTTTTACTGCCCTTTCACATGAATAACCCTCTCTGGAATGAGGCAAAATTTATTACAAATAGCAAAACACTATTTTGTACAAGTCAAATAATTTGAACATGCCCTAAATTTTCAGTCCTAGTTGTGGTCCTGGACAACAGTGTTCATCATATTTTCCTCAAAGAGATGTTTATCTCTGTGCTTCTTAAACAGCATTTGCCAGTCCTGTGAATCATATTCTGCAGATTTTTATGGCTTCAGGAATAACATACTCATTTGCTAAATCCCTTTCTCTACATAAAATTGTACAATCTCTGTGTCAAGAGTTTTCATTTAACAACTTCTTTACTGAAGCATCTGAAAGAAGATAGAAGAAAAATGGTAATGTGCAATTCCAAGAGCATCAAACACAGAATTTTCCTATGCTGCATTCTATTCTGGTTAAACAAATGTGAATTCTGCACAAACTAATCTCCATGACTGGAGCACGTTGGTTTGATCATACCATTTCTCATATAAATAACATGATCAAATAAATGGGAAAAGTGGGTATGCACTGTGGGAAGGAGAAACAGTCACTGAAACCTTATGCTTATTACAACTCATTGAAATGCATTTTTTCTCCCTTGTCCCAAGAAGGTTGAAAAACAAGTAATTAAGGAAATGCTAGAAATACTTTGACAGAAGATAGAAGCTGTCACAAAAAGTTTATTTTTGTACCATTTCACCTTCTATTTAAATGTGCAATTCAGAAGCCACTGAATTTTACTACTGTGTAACAAGTACATAATGCACAAGAAAAGCAGTAATTTACTGTGTTTTTTAATTTTCAGGCTCTTGACACCAGTTGAAGGAACACAGAATTTTCCTTTACTACCCATGAAATCTTACCATATGTTCACACACACATATGAAGCAACAGCAAGGTTTCAATTTAAACAGAGAAAACTTGCTGGTACACAGCATCCAGCCTAACATGGCAGTGACATCCAGTACAAAAGCTTTGTGTTCACTGAGTTGCATTCCTCCAGGTACACACTTGCCAACTTAAGGGTATCATATTGGCAGGGTCAGAGACAAAGCAAAGTCTAGTCATTGACATGCGAATCTTCTCTGGCTTTTCCGCATACATTTTCTGGCACTCCAAGATAGTCTGTAACTTTATTTCTATTTCCATTCTACAGACAATATCATAAAAAATGCAGAATTGCTCAGATACTGTTGAACCCCAGGGCACTGTCAGCAGTAATGCATAGCTACAAAGCTTGTTAGGGAGAAAAATAAGGCATAAACTTCTAAATACATTCAGATACCTCATGTTACAAACAGGATTTTTTAAAAGCCCCCACAAATCCGATGCCCTCTGAATTTAGAAGTACGAAAGAAATCAAATAGAAGCTAGGCAAAGAAAGGTTTAAGAACTCACTTATATGGCTGATATTTTTAAAGAATTGATAAATCATTAGAAATATGCTTCTTAGTTCCTCCCAGGTTGAGAAGCTGAAGACTCAATGTGTTTGAGATATGAAATACCAAAACCAACTTTGATATGACTCCCACCACCTAAGTGGGGGAAAACCTGTGTATGTTACATTCACATGAATTGGATAAAGATTAGAGACAGAGGTAGATACTCTTGAAACTGCCACTGTAACCAAAGCTTAAAAGTATCTTACACATCTAGCCACATGTTCACCAGGAGCTGAAGCAACAGAAAATAACCATTTCTTTCATTAATATTTTTACTACATGTACGTAATGCTATCTCAAATGTTTAAAAAAAAACACAAAAAAACCAGTCTATTTTTAAAGAGAATGTGACCCAGAATGAAAACAAGAGATGCAGAATGCTGCAAAGCTTGTGAATGCCATTCAAAGCTTCCCATCAACAAAGTGCTGAGCAGTCTTGAGAAGTTAGGAGCAGAACTCTGCTTGAAATTTGTGAAGGTACATAAAAAGAGTAAGACATACCCATGGTGGTCCTACTGAGGTGACAGTGTTTAACATTTTTTAAATCTGGGGAGTTCTGCTACAGTGAGAGAACAGCAGCATAAGCCCCAAAAAAGGAGTCCTGAAGAGAACTATTTTCATCCTGCTTCCCAAGAGCATTTTTGCTTTCCTTTGCAACAAGATGTCAGAAAGATAAAAATACCATATTTTACATCAGAAGTGAAGTATGCAGCCAGAAGGGAAACTGGGAGGTAGGAGTGTATAGGAGACAATGTAGTTGATGAGACATACTGAAAGAAAACTATGGTTTGAAGAATGCAAGGGAATACTCTAAGAAATAATTTACATGGATGGAAAATCATTCCTACAAAACTGCTATATCGCAAGTTTGTCAATAAACTTTAACAATGTTAATGCTTAGCAGGTAAATTAATTTGCATATGAGTGATAAATTAATAAACCTGCTTTCACAAAATAGCATTTGATTGAAAATATTTTTATTTTTGTAACCTTCAAAACACTTTCATTAATTAAAATTATATGCTCTTTAGATATGGACACATTTCCTACTTGCTCAAAAACATATCACATACATCTCATTTACTATATATATAATGAAGAAATGTAATAGTCTAATTAATTTTTCATCACTTATTAAAATTGTTTAAAATATAATTTACAGAATAAATGTAGTGACAAATTGTCTGCAGCCAGCCACATACATCTATAGACAATACATATAAAAGAACAGATGACAGAATTCTATAGTAAGCAAAAATATACCTATATAACCTCAGATTCTCATGTGTTACTAAACACTATGTATATCCATTTCTGTACACACCCATGAATGCTTACAGTGGGTACAGACACAATCCAAAATTCTCTCTCAATATGGACTCCCTTATTACCATAGGGAACAGAGTATGTTTCAGTACAAGGTAAGAAGCAACCTAGTCTACAGGTATTTTCAGAATTATTACATACATCATAAGTGAGCTGAAAATTATATTTGGCATATTTCAAGCCACAAAAAAATAAAAGGTAGACAACTGCTTTCAGTATCTGGGAAGCAAGTTTTCAAGACCCATCACTGACATGCCTCATGTTATTTGTCAGATTAGAAATAACACTGAAAAAGTTGTCTTCTGGAGTCACTGGAGTATTCTTTCCTAAAATCAAATAGCATCTAAGGAAAGAGAGATGCAAGGTAATTTCTTCTGTGAGAAAATGAAAAAATTATAACAGGAACAGAACAAAAAAAATCAGTTAGGTGCCTTTGCAAGTAAGAACGGCCCAAACATAAAACATTATCAAGTCATAAGAATATTAAGTCTTAGCAGACTTAGCTGGTGTTATGACCCAGCTACTTTGATCAGTGTAAGAAAGGATAAGTCATATTAATTTTCACTTAAGTGACATATCATGTTGATTATGTATGACATTTTGTTGGCCTACAGTATTTGCCAAACAACTGGTTTCCATAATGTGCTCATCAGTGCTGTCAGTAAGATCAGTAAGCTGACCAGCTGATTTGTGAAGTCATATGTCTGCAATATTTTCAGTTAGGGTTTGATCACAGAGCTCCTCATACAACCTGAAAGCCTGAGCAGTTTGGCAACTTTTCTCATCCATAGCTGAGAGCTGAATAAAAGACAAGTGTGACAAATACAATAAAAAACCTGACATAGTAAGGGAAGTAAAAGGAAGATGGTGGGCACAGAGCAGAGAAGGCAAACAGAAATTTTAATAAAGTTTAACATAGGTCATTTGATATTAGAAAGAAAAAAAAAAGATGACAGGCAAAGACAGGAATAAAAGGAAAATCACTGGAAAAAAAAAAAAAAGCAGTATTACATGACATAAAGATAGTAACATAGGCACAGCTCCGGTTTCATGGTGTTACAATATTACATTGACAATAAAATGTCAATAAAGCAAAACTACAAAATCTGTGTGTTTTGCATCCTTTTTCAGAAAGTCTAGTCTCATGAGAATTATGTGAAAGAGCAAGGAGATTTGTTATTTGTTATACCAGGTTTCAACAGCAAACATGGTCACAAATATTCCCTTGCTCCACAGCTCTCATTTAAGGGGATATATGACAGAGTATCAGACAGTAAACCTTCTGTAGCTAAAACACCACGGCCACCTAGTCCTATAAATAGGGACCAAAGAGTACTCCATACAAAACTTCACTAGTCATGCTCATGGGTTTCTGGTGTTAACAGTTTCAAATAAGGAGGGAGCATATATCATCCTATGCTAATAAGTACACAAAAAGATTAAGCTGCACATATTTAAAATATGACTGCTGCATTATTTTTAAAATATGCAATTCAAAATGCACCATTACTCCTAATAATCTTTCATTCTCCATAATTTGCTTTTTTCAGAAGGTAAAATATTTAGCACACAACTAATCCTTCCTCCCTATTTTGAAACAACCAACACCTCCAGTTCCAGGAAGAGCTTCATTGTGCCAATATCAAACCCAAAGCTGTCTGTGTTCTCTGGAGCAGGTTTACCTTAGCACAATAACTATGGCAGTCTGGCTCACATAAATGACAGAATAAAAGATATGCAAGACCCCCCATCACATTATCATAGGAGGTACTAATTTCAACAATAAAAATTGTATGCATACAGCTAGCTAAGCTAGCCAGCTAGCTAAGGGGAGATCAATCAAAGCTTAGACCAACTTAGACCAGATGATTTGTATCACTTCTGCACAAATAATTAGGATGAGGAGGGGGGGGAAATAATAAATTAAAACAATTACACTTCACATTTCCCCAAATGTTAATGCAAAGAAAAGTGTGCTGATTTAAGTAAAGTCCTAAGGAGCCTTGATGATAGATTTACCTATCTCTAAAACCTGACTGGCACATGCAAAACAAAGGAAGAATTAGTTGAAAAGCTGTAAATTGTGCAGGAGCTCATTTCATTGAGCTATGGCATGTAAACACCAATGGACAAGCTTCCCAAGGTCATCTGAACAGACAGGAAGGCAGGGCAACTTTTCACAAACCAGTATATTCCAGAAGATCAGCGACCAAATCTTCCGCTAGAGCACGTAAACATTTTCACTGAATTTGACAGTTATTCCTACTGACACCTGTGGGGGGCAGTTTGAAACTTCTGTAGTAAACCATGCTTCATCTACTCACTCCTTCCCAGCTGGTGCTTAGCAACTTGTCATATAACTCCAGGGCAAGTAGTGTATGTGTGTGCATTTGTATAAACACATCAGTCACAGTCATTCCACTAACTCATCAGCATGAGACTGTTGCATATTTACCTGCCTCATTCCATTAGTAAACATTTATGGAAAAGTCATGGCTGCAACTTCCCCATCTCACAAGAACTATAAAATGTTAGTGCAATTTGTTTTCCGAAGCCACTGGCAACTAGTGAAACTCCTGAATGGCCATTATAAACTTAAATAATCTATGTAGATAATCTTAAAGAATTCATGTAGATAAAAGTAACAACTAGAGAACACTGGCATTTATGATTGTGCTTGTTATTCTTTTGCCTAAGTGTTAGATATCTAGTCTGTGTATAATTTGATCAATTAAGCAAGCAACATATTAAATTCTCATCGAAAAGTTACAAGTACTAGACAGCTGAATTCACTACAATTATTGTAGTTTAATTACAACTGAAAATGTGGACACTTCTCTCTCTCACCTGAATGGTTGGTGGATCATTTCTTTTTTTCCTTATCCATGCTGCAAAAGAAATAAAGTACAAAGATCACAGGCAGTATTAAAACTTAAAATTATTATGAATTTGTAACAAAAAAAGTTTATATTAAAAATAACAATAATTTTTTTAAGATATATAAAGTCAGACATAAATAAAGTCATATATAAATAAAGGCATATATAAAGTCAGACACCCACGACTATATTTTCTATGTCAATGCTCTCAGTTTTCACAGGAGGAAGGGGAGTTTCCTAGACCCGGGAGATTTATGTCCACTCCTATTGCAGACACCAATGATTAGTAGGGCTGACAGAAGGTAGCAATCCAAAGGGACCCTGCTGCAGACTCTCTCATGTCTTGCTTCAGCCAGTCAAATGATTAGAAATAGGTCCAATGATTATAGGCATTATTTGGACAAATAAGCTTACTGTGGACAAGGCAATACACATTGCTCTTTAACAGGATCATATCACATTTTCAATCCACACAATTGGATACTAGGTTGTATATTTTGTAGACATTTGTCTTTTCTGCTCTTATTTTTCAAATGAATGAGTAGCAGAATGCAAGAGGTAATTAACAAACAGAAGGACAGACATAAGGAAAGCCAGTTCCATGTGCTGAGATGTAGTAAAATATTCCTATGTAGGGTTTTTTTGATAATTAAGATGTTTGTCTTAATTGTGTGTGATTGTGTGTGAAAATTACATTAATTGTGTGTGAAAATTACATTTTCAGTATGATCCAGTCAAATTCCTGGTCTGACCTGCAGCTGTCTATAAAAATTTCAGAAATGCTTTAAGAAGGATTCAAATTTTAGTTTTCTAACACTCTCTGTGCCGTACCTTCAGGGAGACTAAGGAATAAGTCAGACAGCAGAACCTGAACACTAAAAGCTGCGCTGAGTCATAATGTCACCTCACCACTGAAAACAGTAATAACACCGTGCTTCAACAGTGCTTGCAATGTTATGAAACTGGTTTTAAAAGGAATAGCTTCCAATTAACACAAGAAGAGAATTAAGAAAGGCAGAATGATTTTCCTTAGCTTGAAATTTAGCCATCATGGTAAGGCTGACAGCCTTAGGTCAAGGTAATGGTAAAACACCTGTAATGATACAATGCAATTAACTACTTGGAGGTTTTGTCTACCAGATTACACTTCATGAAGATGTGTTCTTTTAAATACCATTCTCAAACATCTTTTCCTAAAAGCAGTCCCTGCCAGCTCTTCTCAAAAGTTTTTTGGTCCTAACACATTAATCCCAAATTTGCCATGGTAGAGAAATGACAGAGTCCTGAACAGTTAACATCACCCTTTCTGCAAAGGTTTTATGTTAGTGGAAAGAAAAAACAGCCAACTAAGATAACCCAAACTATGCCTAAATTATTTTCTATTAAAACTATAGATCTATAAAACACATTACATGTATATGTAGTATCTGGAAACATTGAAATGTTATGAGGAGTTCCAAATGACTGAGACTGGCACTTCCTAGCTGCCAACCTTGTAGACACTCTTTGTAAAAGTACCAACAATGCTACTAGATAAAATCATAGCACACAAGTCTACTCTCCTGACAGAAGTCCTCTTTGTACTAAGAAACAGCTTCAAAATCATCCATAAAAGCAAGTTAAGTGGTAGAAGTATCAGGTCTAGTGAAGTATGTATACTAGACAATAGCCAATAAAAGATACAGCTGCAGGAAGTCAAAACAAAATCAACAAAAAATCCAAACAAAAAGTAGTAGTTTAAAATGTGTTGTAAAAAATTAAGTTTTATCCATACAAAATTTAAGGTGTTACTTTTCAACAAAGTCATCATCTGCCTTGCCATGCCTTGCCTCTGCCCTATGAAGATACAACACTGGTTTCCATTCCACAGGTCTCTGAACCTAAAAGTTGCTCCACTGTTTTTTATTTTGGAATTGTCAGCTGCATTCTAAATCTAACTGATTACAATTGATGACCCTTCAAGAAAACATCCTAAATTTTGAAATGCTACAAAATTTAAGCTGCAGTTAGAAAGTAGTTCTAAAATACAACTGTTGTAATAGATTTTCCTTCAGTAGCAGATGGGACTTTTAGGCAGTTACTTGATTAATGTTTTCCAGATGAATGAAATATTTCTATTAAAAGATTTTATCAGTTAATTTTTATGTGTCACAACTTAACAATCCACAGCCAGAAAAAGGAAGGTTAACATGTGTCCTGTGAGCCGAAGTCGTGAAGCACAGGGTGTTACACAACCCATTTTCATTCATTAATAGATTTCAGTTTGTTCCAATACTCAAAAGCAACAAAGAAATCCTTAATTTAGGAAAATTTATTGTCTCAAGCATTCTATGATCAGACTGCACCTATTTATATACACAAATAATGCACATAGTTGGAACACTGCACTGTTTTTCTTTCCAGCTATAACAAGCATTTGAATGCATGGTTTTACAGGAGCTGTCAACCTTTCTAATAAGTGTTAGAATTACGGATCTTTTTCAGTTTAACTGTAAATAAAACTTAATAACACAATTATGGGATACCATCTTCCAAATAACTCCAGGTAGATTAATTTTAACATCTCTAATCAGTTGTATTAGAAAATAATTATTTAATGAAAGATTCCTTCACTGCTGTGTAGCTGAGGGGGAAATACAGTAACAAAATCTACTAAAATCTCTTTATAGAGATCTTCAAGTTACTCAGCTTCAGTATATAATATTCCATCTGTGCAAATCCATTTCTCAAACACTGGATATAAAGCACAGATCAAGATATAAGAATAAAAGAAAACATCATCTGAATTGAGAGAATTTTATTAGTATATCATACTGAAGTGTCTAAACAGTTATATTCAAATCTTGTGGAAACCTAGCATCTTCAGGAGGAAAATTCCAGGCATGTATCACAGAACCATAGAATGGTTTATGTTGGGAAGGACCTTTAAGATCATCTAGTTCCAACTCCTCTGCGATGGTCAGGACAACTCCCACTAGGCCAGGTTGCTCAAAGCCCTATCCAATCTGGCCCTGAACACTTCCAGGGATGGGGCAGCCACAACTTCCTTAGGCAACCAGTATCTCACCACCCTCACAGGAAAAAATGTTTTCCTAATGTCTCACCTAAACCTCCCCTCTTCAAGTTTTAAACCATTCCCCTTGTCCCTCTCACTACACACCTGTATGTACTTCATACTGAGTAAACTCTCAGTCCTATACTCACTAAACTCTCGGGGCTGATTCATAAACATCCTCTACACAGTCTAAGCAGCAGCTTCAACAGATAATTTCTGTAATCTGAATATCTGGTTTACCTATTTTAAAATAATTTTATAGTTTTGTACTTGGTCTCTGTGACTTTATTGCACATTTATAATCTGATAAACACATTGCCAAAAATCAGTCCCTTATTTTATCAGATGCTCAGGTTGACTATCATAGATACACAAACAGATTTAACTCAGACCCTCTTCAAATTTCACTGCAGCCTGCTCCCGCTCCTAAAACAACCCCTTGTCCAAGGTTTTGTGCAGGTTGCTCTCAGACAACTCACAGAATTGGTTTTGTTGGATAAGACCTTTAAGATCAAGTCCAACCATGAACTTAAGTATGAACTTAAGTATTTCCAGGGACAAATTTTTCATTCATTTCAGTCACAAGAGGTTTCTTTTCAAGTAACACAGTGTGGTGTAGGGAAACAAGAAGGAAAGGGTGCTGAGATGATTGCTTCTAAATGAAATACCCATTAAGAATTATTTGCAAGTGAAAAAACTGAGTCCTGGCAGAACAAAGACAGAACATGTGAAAGCAGCTTCCTGAAGACCAGAGAAAAAGGGGAGGAACTTCAGTGTAAGGAACTTCAGTGTAGTACTTAAAGTGAAAAGCCTGAGAAGGCTAGACAAGGAGACTGTCATTGCTGAACCAGTGTTCTGGCTTGGGCCAGGATAAAGGTAATTTTCTGTCCTGTAATTTTGTTTTCAGCTAAATCTCTTGTAAGTAGCTGCACTTGCTGAAATTAATAGTAAGTTTCTCAGAAAGTATCTGCTTCTGGGACTGATGTTTATAGTTACAGCTAGAGACTGGTGTGCAGAACCAAGGACACTGCTCAGTTCTGAGGAACATTTTGCCCTCCGGAAGGAGAAAAGGAGTAAAGAGGTCACACCTGAAGCCCTCCTTTGGGGAGGAGCGGACAACATAAATGACCAAAACCGACCAAAGTCATACCCACACATGTCATACTCAGTATTAATTGGACGGATCACGAGGGTCAAACCCCTTCCTGCTTTTCCTTCCTCCCCTTCTTTACCTGTCCCTGTTTGTTTTGGCATCTGTCTGTTTGTCTGCCTGTGGTTCTGATCTGTACCAGCCTGAGTCTGTGTGTTCCTGCCTCCAGCTCCCAACTGTTGCTGACCCCAGGACTCCAGCCTAGACTTTCCCAGGACTGCCCTGCAGCCTCAGTGGTGACGTGAGAGTTATTGAGGGAAAGGGGGTGAAGAACATGGTATCAATTTTCCCGTATATTTGTATATATTTAGTAATATTTCCTTTTTATCATTATTGTTTCATTAAAGCTGTGTAGTGTAGTTTCCAACCCATAAGTCTCTGCCTTATTCTGTCTCCCTTCTTTATCAGGGAGATAAAGAGCATCTATCTATAGAGAGCATCTATCATTCGGTTAATTGCCAGGCCAGTGTTAAACTGTGACAACCAGCCAAAACTGATGTGGAGAGCTTTCAGATGTCCAAGTGCATACACACGATTTGGGGCCAAGGTGCCTGGATGCGTAAGCACGTGCGTAGCATGGAGGATTTAAATACAACTAAAAGCCAAAAAAATTCCAAGTGTAAAGAGAAAGCAGAAGTCAGGAAATTTACATAGCCTTCTAACTTTATAGTCATCTTTTATTACAGAGAAAACTGCAAAAATTTTTAAAATCTTCCTGCAAAGTCTCAGACTATGTACTGGAATGATTAGCATCCACAACAGCACAAATTATGAAGTGAACATACACAGAAAGAATGCATTGAGAAATTTTCAACAGTCTGGGCAGAAGATACAGAACAGAAATTCAGCACAGGTCTTGTGGGCCTGGTAAACTTGCAGACCAAAGAGTTAAAAACAGGGACAGAATTGTAATGAGCCTGGCACTCAGGCTTTTGTAGTATGGTTTGAACTCTCTACCCTTTCCATTCTCTCATTTCTTAATCACCGAGAATTTTTCATTTTACACAAGGCAGAAAAGAAGCAGCGATGAACTAACCTTCAGAGTATCCTACATCCCTAATTCACACTCCAACACACAGCAAGGGTACAAAAGTTCTCTGAACAGCCTCCATACCCGCAGGAGAAGTACCAATTCTGGCTTTTAAAATTATGTTCTACTTCCACAAAAATTTTCTCATGTTTAAATTGTCACTGGACAAAAAAATCACTGGTTCGCCTTATTTTTGGAATTCCCATACTTTCCAGATACCTGTATCTTCCAGAAGCATGCACTACATATTAATTGTGCTTTTACAATGCATGGGAAAAAGAAAGATATACAAATATTTTGTGTTTCTAGAGAAATTCAGTACTTAAGAGGAAAAGGCTGTTAGCTATCTAAGTACTATAAATTTTCCATTTCCCTGTGAATTTTTTCTACTTCGTGCTGACAAAAATCACAAAAAAATTGTGAATTTTTCTCTTAGCTCAGTACCATCTACTTCAGGGACAGTGAGCACAAATTAAATATAATGAGGTAAAACAAATATATTGCCATATTACCTCAAAACACACCGTAGTCTCCATTAATCTGGAGCTCACTGACAAATTACACCACAATAATGCCTGTGCATGGATTTTTCTTCCAAACATTCTTTTAATCACTCTTTGAACTCATGCAAATTTCCAACAAGCAGAATATTCAATGACAAGGAATTCCACAGTTTAACTACATACTGTGTAAACATTAAATTTGGTTGCTTTAAAACTAACAGCTTCTGGGAGATGCCTATTTATTATTCTCCCCATAAAGCATGCTGAATAATGGGTAGACTCTACCTACTATTTAAGGGGTTCCTTACTTATGCTATGGAGTCCTGGATTTTAAGCCATGTTTAATCCCTTGGCTTGAGCTCCTACAGCCTCAAGGACCAATACACTCTCCCTCTCTGTTTTTAATTTTTTCCCAAGGGCTGCTCAGCTAATCCTAAAAAATTCTCTAACCTCTCTGAATTTCTTTCTCTGTCCCCAGAATTATTAACAGGTTCTCCAACTCCCTATAATACAATTATAGGAAATATAGGAAACTACATACCACCTGCAAAAAAACCTAAATCCATCACTGTGCCACCAGTAATTCAACTGACCTACAAATTAACACTGCAGTCAAGGCATAATTAGGAAGTTTAACACAGCTGGTTTTGGTTATCCTATCATATATCCCTTAGGGACAAGTATTGTCACATTTAACAGACGTCATGATCATATAATATTTACTTATATTTTTATTAAGTGCTGATTTCCTAAACATAACTTATCCTATTTATAAAGCTTTAAGAATTCATAATAACTGTGCAGTTTAACAAAAGCCTGCATTACTCATAGATAAAAAGATAACTTATAGTCAAGTTTTCCATCAAGAATACTGAGTCTATCATTCAATGGCAAAATTCTTATAAAATAAACCCAAAACAGTTCAGGATTTACCTTCCCATTCTGTTGGAAAGTCACCCATTTCATACTGGTATGCTTGACGATTTATTGCTTCTACAAATCTTCTTTCTGGTATAATCTGCCCTATAGCCATAATAAAAAGAAAAAAAGGAAGTTAAATATATCTCTATGCAATATTTACACTGCTGGCTATGTTATTGTTTTGAAAAAAAACTACACAAGTACAGTGTGTATAGGATAAAAATGAAGTACTGAAATAGTGAGAAAACTGTTACTATGCTGTTGTCAATTTGAAATGTGTTCCAGTAACTTTAACAAAAGGATTTATGTTCTACAGCTGACTTGGATTATTAATGACAAATACATTTCAGCCCAAATTATCCATCTTAGTGTGTCCCTCCCTTTGGAAATGTTTCTCTGAAGAAGTGGTGACCAGTGTTCTTTCCTTCACCTGGATTTCTCCCACACCATTGCTGTTGGGGGATCAGACAGGTGATGATGTTCTCAAGTCAAAAACCAGCACTGATAGTTCACTGGTTTGCTTGGCAAAACAGCCAGGCCATATCATCCCCAGTCACTGGCAACTGCTCTGACATGTCAGCTTTTTCACTTATACTTGCAAACTAAGTATTTTCCATGTCAAAACCAAAATCCAACAGTAGGTAGCTCTTTGATAAGGAACATTCAATAAATTTAAGGGGGAACTAGTGCAGAGAATTTGCATATACATCTCACTCAAAGATTCTACTCCTGACAAAGAGCAAGAATTACGTTTAATCTGGTAATGTGACACACAGAAGACTGACTGCCAGGTTTCATGCTGCTGTACAGAAAAAGCTTATTTTAATTAACTTTTGAAGTTAGGAGATACTGGAAAGATGTGCAAGTTCCCCATCCCTCCCAGGGAAAAAAGCCCCGCCATTTCACAGGCTTTCTCTATCAGCTTCTTACCTTCCTGGGAGCCTGATATGGAGAATTTTGACATTTTG
This sequence comes from Heliangelus exortis, assembly GCF_036169615.1. Classification (NCBI taxonomy): domain Eukaryota; kingdom Metazoa; phylum Chordata; class Aves; order Apodiformes; family Trochilidae; genus Heliangelus; species Heliangelus exortis. The sequence continues at coordinate 20,521,194 of NC_092454.1, read as the reverse complement.
AGGAAGTAGAAAAAAAAAACCTGCATTAACTATGTTAGTTTCATAACGATTTGATTAATGGAGTTCGTTCTTTCAGTAACACTTTCAAAAAGTATTCAAATGAAGTTATTTTTAAACTGATGGCACAGTCAGGAGGTACAATTCACCTATCTCTGGTTAATAGCTAAAATAAATACTATTGTTCATTATTATGTATTTAATACCAAACAAAAAGAATTGCAATTCCATTTCTAAGTAGCTTCTTTAGCTTTGGAATATTTCTTTTTAAACAATGCAATATTTTTACTGTTTCAGATGTGCCATCAGGCAAAGAAATCAGTATAACATACTTTCATCTCTTAAGATCAGGTATTTTTAATCAGGACTAATTCTTATTTCTTTTTTTTATTTTATTTCCTTCCCACACAGAAGATTTCCAGAAAAGCTGAAGACCTATCTTATAAAGTCCTATCCTAATTAGATTTCAGAATTAACACTCTATTGTTGGAAAGTTGCTAGATTTTCCTGTTATTACAGCACCTTTCAAAAGCCATCCTTAACTTATGTCCTACACAGGTAGCACAGTTTGAGTAAAATGGCATAAGTAAAAGTAACAATTGTATTTTCACACCTGCCACCACAACCTGTGATTGATGTTATGCATCAATGTTTATGCATTCTCAAGTAAAACATTTTCAACTAATCTACTTTTAAGAAAATACACCACTTTTTATTCTGCTTCAAGCTTTCATAAGACACACATGAAAACGTTGTTCTCCAAATCCCACAGTCAAATGTTATGATGCACACACAACACTAATTAAATTCGACTGTCTAATTTGCCTTGAGCCCTAGGTTTCTTTTGGCAGGCCATCACTGACAAGTAATTTACACAGACTTATCCATTGAAGATCAAACTGAGGCCTCTTCAGATGTAACTAAAATATTTTACAGTTTAGAGAAGGGTTTTTTCATACTAACAGTATTGACTGCTTTGCTTTATAGTAATTAATTCCCACATTTTCAAATAAATACTCTGGTCTTTGCTACTGGAACTCAAGAACGTCGCTTGCAAGTCTATACATACGGAACAATTACAAATTGCAATGGAAGACCACTATTTACAGTTTTAATTTCAAAATTAACCTCATTTTCCTGTGATCACTAGATCTCAGAAACACAGAAGAATCATTAATACTTTCCACTCGGATTATATAAAGCATGACATATCCCAAATAATAGCTGATAATAACTCAAAAAACAAGAAGTGGATTACCTCAAAATTTAACTTATGTACTTACATAAAATACACAGGTATAACATCATTTACACAAAACACTGAAGAAGAAAACTTGCAACTTTGCAGGAGTTAAAAGCAGGCAAAATGGCGAACAAGTCTAAGTAATGGACAGATCTTTCAGCAAGTGATACAGCATGTACACATTTTAGATTTATGTATATTCTTACTGTACATGTTTTTTCTAAGCCTTCTTGTCCCAGGAAGGGCATCCACATGTAATGACTGAAGTGAACTCCTATAAAAGCCTGAAAATAAAAGTGTTTAACAGAAGTTAGGCAGCCTGGCTGCCTAAGAAAAAGGTGAAATGTGAAGTCATAGTAAATGACTGTGTATTTTTTTCTAAATCTCTGCAGTCCCATCTATAGAATATGAAGCCTAGAAACTAAGCTGTATTTGCACACATGCACAAATGTTAAAAAATTAGTATTTTAATTTTTCCGGTTTCTTCTAAGGAAAAGCCTCTCTTCCTTCAACAACATGGTACTGGTTTCCACTGCACTCACTAACTCTGATATATTCATATTTGCATCAAGAAAAACCCATCAAAGAATCTTCCAGAACAAACTTAAGCTAAAAAATAATCCTATGCTTGCGTTGCTCCATAACCAAATTATTATTTTTTGCATATCGATTTCTTACAACTATATATATATATATATATACATATATACATATATATATATATATATACACACACAAAAACACTAAAGATCTCGAGCAGCCCTGGATAGGTTTTCATTGTTCACAAATTTGTTCCTTTAAAAAGATTTCTCCATTAACCTCCAAATAAATTTGTCTAATGTGTGCATCTAGAGCAAATTATGGCACACATGATCAGTGTGAGAAGAAATGGGACCATCAACAGGGAACTTTCTGGTACCTGACCTGTGCAAGAGACCCTGCCAGCTATAAAATGCCAACATATTCTGCAGCCAGCATATGGAATTGTGATCACCCTCTCACACACCTGCAAGTGTGGAGCTACCACATGAAAACAACAATTCACCACTTCCATCCCAGTTGAATGAATTTCAGATGTTCATGAGAATTTAGAGTCTTTTGGCTTGCTGATCTGCACTGTCTGCACAGTAAGAGTCCATGGAAAAAATATTTTATTAATTATTTAGAGAAATTATTCTTTTTTTAAATGGACAGAATGAATATGCAGCTTTTGTTAATTTAAGACAAATGGACTAAATTTCAGTTGCACAGGACTGCTGAATAGTTATGACAAAAGAAACATTTTGAAGCATATCTGCTCTATGTATTTTGAATAGATTGTATTTCATTTATGAACTACATTATTTAATCATCAGTAACACAATATAAACTTTACCTTCTGGAAACAAAAGGTTCTAAAATCTTTTTCAGCAGTATCTTACAAAGCTCCACAGAATGGACTCCCTTTTTTCCCCTCTTATCTGGTAATATCTCAATTAAGCATTTATTTTCCTAAATATGAAGTACTTAATTAGTAGAGCAACTGAACTATCAGCAGCTCTTCACACAAAGTAGAGAAGGAAATACTCTACAGCAAGTAGAGTATTTCTCTACAGATTGTGGGAGTGGCCCATCACCCTCAGAGCAAGATACGAGGTTCTCATCTCTGTTGGGGAGAAGGGAAAAAAGTTTGTTGGGGAGAAGGGGAAAAAGGTGAACATTAATTTGTCACTTGCACTAATTTTTAGCTGAAGGATCCCATTCATTGGTGGCCATCCTCTTTTTACTTCATGGACAGAATTCCAGTGTTTCTGCAATAATAAACTTCAGTTTAAGAGAGAGGTCAACATTTTCCTCCAAATAATCCTGATTTTATTTTTCCAAAATTTAGATTTCTGTGAAGTTAATTAATTTTTGCTGAATGACAAGTCAATAATTATATTTAGTCATACAATAAATCTACACTGTAACCTAAAATAAAATACAAAAATTTAATAACATGTACCAATAAAATTCATACACTTCAAGTTATCTAAAACTCTTCACGCTTTATAAAATCATATGAGAAACTCACTTCAACTTTTAAGAAAAGCAAATAAGGCCACAAGCTGCTTTGTTCTCTGGTTCTGATTTCCATTAACCTCAAAAGAAACAGGATCAGTGATTTCCAGTTTTACAGTGATGAAGGATTAAGCAAGATTAGACTTGGTAAATGTTGAATGAGCAAGTCCAAAAAAGTTGTACCAGGCAGTCGGGTCAAAAATCATGCTTTGACAATGCTCATGTCATACTCACACCATCTTAGTATTATTCATTATTTAGGATTAGTTGCTTTTTTTTCTGCTATCCAATTCTGTGTAGCAAAATAGCTGTTCTCACCTTTATTTTATTTTCTACAGCATTTACAACTAACATCCAAGAAGGTGTAAACAGTTTGCCATGTTTAATTCACTAACAGATTTTGCCAATAAAGTGCATTAAATATTATTTGTACCCTGCTAGCAATGGACTGGCATGGTACAACAAAGATTACAGTTAGGCTGACGTTGCAGCAGAAGTTGAATGTAGCCAAGGCAGTTGTGTGCGAGTTTATCCCAGAAAGACTGGTCACAGCAAAATCAGAGCTTTGATAATCTATCCCACCTTATCTCTGAATTTGACAGCCTTCCAGACTTCAGCCTTTAACAGCTATCACTAGCCCAAACAGTGCATACATTTAGTGCAGCCTATAGCTAATGTACCTTAAAAGCCCCTGTACAGTTTAGAGTAGTTTAAACACAGATGAGACCTGAGCTAAGGGTCCAGGCGTCTCATAGGAAAGTAAGCTTCTTGGTTTTAATTGTCATGAAGTCACCAGAGAAGATGCCAAATTTTAACATGGAATTTAAATTGAGAGTTCCAGTTTTAGTTCTAGACATGTCCCAACATCTTATCTTTTGTCAAAAAAAAAAAAAGGTATTAACATAATAGCAGCACATCTGATGCTGTCCCAAAAGACTTTGCTTCTTTGGTTTTTCCATTGACAAGAAATTTTCTCATCTTGAGAGGATCTGCCCTCAGTTTCTCAGGGACAGAGATATCTATATAAATGATGTTCAGAAGCTTTTCTAGGATGGACTGTTGGTCTCTGGATAAGGTCTCACTCCTGTAAATGTGACCAACGTCTCCTTATGGTATTGAGTAATGTCACTTTGTCCAAAATTTTAATTCAATCTTCACAAATCTGATTCTCCATGCCATCTAGATTCTGTTGTCTTACAAGTATATGCTAAACAATGAAGTTTCTGCAAACAATACTTACTATCCAACTATGTACTAACAACTGATCCTGGGCTTCATCAAAATAAGCATGACCAGCAAATCAAGAGAGGTGATTCTCCCTCTACTCTGCTCATAACAGATCCCACTTGTAGTACTGTGTACAGTTCTATAGCCCCCTACACAGGGAGGACATGGAGCTGTTGGACTGAGTCAAGAGAAGGAACAGAAAGATGGTGAGAGGGCTGAAGTACCTCTACTGCGAGGAGAGGCTGAGAGAGCTGGGGTGTTCAGCCTGGAGAAGTCTCCAGAGAAATCCCGAGAGCAGCCTTCCAGTATCAGAAAGGTGCCTACAGGAAAGTTCTTTAGAATGCTATGCTCAATTATGAGCTCCTGAGCAGCCAGCATGTATTCATCCACACCTGCATCACAAATACATGAAAAAAAAAAAGGCATTCTGTGTTCTGTTATTTTCTTTTTAGGAGCAATAGTCTGAAAATGCTGAACCTGTAACTTCTTGAGGGATCAGAGCCCATGTCTTTTATATACAGTCACACCAACCTTAAGCTTATTAAGCCTGCTGTATTGGAGACTGTGGTGGCTAACTCAAGTAAACACACCTTTTATTTGCACTTTGTCCAAGCAACTTCCTTCAGTGGACAGAGATTTCTGCTAGATGCCCACTGTCATCCTAGTCCCTGAGCTCTCTTTGTCAGGCAGGAGATTGCAACAGCACCAGCTCCCATCTCCTGTTTATTGGAAGGCCTTGTGCCAGCAGATACTACACCACTACAAAGAACTACTGTTTCATATATGAATCTGCTTACTAGAAAAATGCAACATCACATTCTTTTTGCAACAGAAGGGTTAATGATACTAGTACAAATGTCGCTTCTTTGGACAGCTGATAAGATGCTTGGTGTTCTGGCACGTGTTAAGTCTCTCCCACAAATACTTATGATCTTGTTAATCCACATGCATGTAAACAATGAGCTGGAATTACTTACGCTATTAAAATATGCTCCCTGTACCAGCTATCGACACACTTCAAGTCTCTTCTATATACTCAATCTGCTCTTTGTTTAGTTTGCCAGTATAATTTAAGACCCTAAAGCTTTATATAAAGTAGGTGATTTGTTCTTTTATATATTAATGATCTATTTTTCCTCCTTCTGAACAAAAAAAATACAATTAATTCACCTTGTATTTCAATATAATGAAACTACAAACCATAGCATTTAGCCACAAAGTAGTCATGATGATATATCGATAATCCTGATACACTGGCCATCTTTGCAAAACTTGTAGCTCTAGTGCTCATGTTCCAAGGATAAAGCATGGAGTACGATGCTGACTGTTTCATAAGCTCTGTTTCTGAGACAGCTGTCCCACTCCTGCCACTGCGAACCCTCAACAGGCTCACCTGTGCTAACTTACAGTGGAATAATGCAGCAGCGGGTCACACCACTTTTTAATATACAGGTCGGAAGAGCAAGCAACTTCATTACGACAATACAGGTACGCTAAAGTAATTTTAACTCCTAGAAAACACATGCCTAATGGAACATGTTTGTAACAACCACTGAAAGGGCTGTTACTCTGCACTGTGCAACTAGCAACTGTTCAGGTCAGCAGGATGAACAAAATCAAGTAAGATACATGTTTTTAATAGCTGGATAGACCTTACTTGATTTTGTTAATCCTGCTGACCTGAACAACTGCCAGCTTTACTGTTTGTTTCTCTATATACAATAAAAAGAAAGCTACTAACATAAGGAAGTAAAACCCATATATTTTAACTATCCAATTTATCCAACAAGACTCAGTAAATACCCAAAATCATTACACCCCACCCCACCCGCTCTACTGAAAGAATGAAAACAGATTCTCAAACCAAACCCAATTCAAAGCAGCAAATGTACAGCACATAAAACTTAATACTGGCAGGGAAAATCCAACACGATTAGCATCTCAGTTTAATATCAGTGCACAAACTGAAGATTAAACCTGGCCAAAGCAACAGATAACATGCAATCTACTGCCTATCCATGTGAGTACTTATTGCTATTCCTGGTTTTCAACTCAGTGAGATTAACATACTGTCCCTGTTGTCAATTCACTTCTGGCAGCTGACAGAAAAACATCATCATACCCAAACACTGTGTTCCAAATGTTGATGCTCCTATACTGTAGTGATTGCTTCACAGTGTAATTGTCTTGCTGTGTAATGTATCACCCAGACTGAAAAGCTATTCTGTCATTCCAGAATTACTGCCCTAGGAGCTGGCAGTCTGCAATGCAGGTTTTATTTCTGTACAGCACACATGCACACAACTATTTCAGAGCTAGGTGTCTCTGTTATTTAGTCTAACCCAAAGGAACATCCTACAAACAGCTAGCAGGCACTGCTCCTGAAACGACGTTGCCACCATCTGGACAGACCTCTAGCAGGCAGCTGTTACTGGATGTGAGAGGACCCACCTGTATAAAAACTCCCTATATGAAAACAACACTTTTTCAATATGCTTATTTCCATATCCAAAAAAATTAAATATTTTAAAGTTTGGTTTCATATTCATTAAGAAAATATCCAATTCTCTGTTTCCTTAGTATCTTAAAATTAGCCACATACAGTTAAAATGAGTTGATTAGCTTGTGACCATCACTTGAAAAGCTAGCTTGCTAAACATTTTTTTTATGTTCACCAATTTTTTTTATGTTCACCAATATCCTGTAGAATTACCTGCAACATTTCATAAGCAGCTTATAAACACTTCATACAATCAGAATCAGTTTCTTTCTCTTCCTCAGCCTTCATCCCTCATAGTGAGAAAGGCAGCATTCAGTCAAAAGAACCTCAGAAGATACGGAGTGGAGGTAAGCTGTTGTTCCTTCCATTCTGTTCTACTCACTATACAGCATTGCAGGAGTCCTTCAGTGTAGTCTTCCACATAAAATTGTATTCTACAGCAAATTTTGAAAAAAACACAAAATCTTACTGTGCTTCTGATGCACAGGGACACAAAATCCACAGAAAAGAAACAGCTACAAAAACACAGAGGATTTAATTCTCTTAACATTGTAAATCTCTTAAGATTGTAATTGTTTCTTTCATTAAAAAATTTATCTATTTCTACTTAAATCTGGATTCAGTAAGATTGAGGACACACATTTCATGCAATTGAGCAGTGAGTGTCTTTTCCTTATACAGATGCTTTCTTATTTTCATGTTTCTGGTTTGTGAAGAAAGTTCACAAGATACAGGCCTTTGTGTGAACCTGAATGGGCATTTCACATGAACAAAGGGTTCTCGCATAACCCAATGCTTACACAAAATTGTTAGCAACAAAAATTTACAACTGAAACTTGTAATGCCATGTTTGGGATGTTTTTTTACAAGAATTCCAAGAAACATGTTTAACTTGCTAGTTTCCTTTCTAAAGCTTGTATCATCATAGTCTCAGGCCACATATGGGTTAGGGTTAGGGTTTGTAGTCTGTTTAGTGAAATACTTGTCAGACATACTGAAATGAGTCATCGGTCACCATTACCCAACTATTTATTACTATCTTCTATGACATCAAGTTTCAGGACTGGCAACTGAAGAGTCATCTCAAAAGTTCATGAGTTATGCCAGACCTCTTCTGCCCAGCATGGTACACTTACACTATTTAATCACAGTCATCACGTAAAGGTAATCTTGTGAAAAATACCTCTGGCAGAATGTCATTAAGTAGAGCATCATATTTTCTTCCAAATGAGCCAATCTCACCATAGTGTAGAAGGTTTGACTTGACTTTGCAGATGATACTTTCTTTCCAGTTGAAAAAGAGTAGCCTCTGAAAACATTACAATGTACCTTCTGTCCAAGCACCACTGAAGGTCCATGTTTTCAGAAAAGTAGCTACCTAATTCTGAATTCTTTTGTGTTCTTGTGGGCACAAGTTTTTTCAAGGTCTTTCCCCTCTGTCTCAAAAGATAAATTCTTCTCAGCTCTCTAATTCTAGCAATTAGTTCCTTAACTGAATCTTCTAAATTCTTATTCCAACAGACTAGGGACTTGCAATGTTCACTTTCTCTCTTTCAAAACAATTAATCAGATTCAAACAGCTCATTTCTACATTTTCCTTCCTTACCTCTCTAAACTGCTAATCCCTTCTCTACTCACCCAGCAGAACCTGCTGAATGATATCCTTACAAACTTGCATCTCTTTGCCATTACTCGTAAGACCTGTTTCAAACAAGGCAAAATAAGTGCTAAAATCAGAACCTTTGCATGTCACTGACAAATAATACAGCTGTTTACATCTCCACAATGATCCCCTACATCATAATGAAATTCAAGTTGCTAGCTCTTCTTACAACCTAGTTGTTCAAAGATAAGAACAGGAATGCAAGACAACTTTCCTCTGACTACAAATAGGTAATGGTGGGCTTGCACTACAGTTGCTATGTATTGAGTTTGACCAGGACATCCCATATTGTACAACGGTTATGAGACTGTCTACAGTAGTGATGTGACTCAAAGAGTAAATGTAGTCTCGGAGTGCTCCCTCTGTTTACCACGTGCTGATTTGGACGTCAAAGTAGTTTGTGTACACAACTCACTTTTTAAAAGAAAATCTCACATTTCAAAAATTAATGGGATATTTGGTGCCAAGATGAAGGCCACACCTGCAGCATTTACCTGAGACTTTTAATTCTTTTTTTAAATTCAAAGCACATGTATTGTAGATATTCCGTCATGGGAAAGACATTAAATTTAACCTAAAGTAAACATTCTGAATAACATGTGATGGAGGTGTGAGAAAACTCTGCATCAACTCAGATCTGTTGATCTGCTTCTATTGCTCCTTAGTAATGCAGACAAGGTTGCAAGGTCCAAGACTTCCCTGGACCTGGTAGGAGAGAGCAATTCACAACTGAAAGGAACCAGAGAATAATTCTCTGCACCACAGGCTTCAGGAGCAGGAAAAAGAAAGCTTTTATTTGAAGCACAAGACACCACAGATACAACCTACACAATTCATTCTCCCTTCTAGCTGAAGGTGAGATCTCTCTGGTGGTCTGAAACAAAGCCCAGCCCCAGGCCTGGGTCCTGACAGACCTACCATGGCTAGGACACAATAGAGAAAGCAGCATCTTCCTGTTCTGCACTCCTGCTGCAAGACCTTATTTGCACAAATACAGTATGAAGATGAGGCACATTATGCCTGGCACTGTGCTAGAGCTCATCTCTAAATCAGTAAAGCATGTCAATAAAGCATGGTGCAGGCACACTGCAGAGACTTTACAGCAGAACAACACATGAATATCTTCACAATATTTCCTCTGTAATTGGTTTTCTTTCCAGTACTGCTCCTATGCTGCACTGGTCTCTATATTGGTAGGACACAAGGAAAGATACAAACTATATATGCTGAAGATTTTCCTAATGTACAACAAACTAACACTTAAAAACAGAGCATTGCTTCAATATGGCTATCCTCCATGTTTTTAAATTCCTAAATTCTTAAAAAAATTAAAATATAGAAAACTTCTACAACAAGCATAATTTATTTTCTGTAGACTAAAATAATTTTCATTCTCCACTCCATATCTTTAAACTTCTGCACATGTTTTAAAAGCCACCAGGTGCTACTGTGACCCTGTTGCACACAAGCATGACCAGTACGGGAAGCTCTAACAATGTGTTAAAAGAGCAAATTTCTTACCAGCACCCAAAGCATCAGGTGTAACTGTGTGTAACGTTGGGTGTAACTCCCTAGGAAGGGGAATGGTGGTGACAGAACAAATTTACTTACCCTTAGCCACAAGATAATTCAAATGTCAGGAAGGACTGGTATACTTCCCTATTCTGGAAAATACCAAACCTAGTACCTTCACTCTTTTGACACCACAAGAATCATCATCCACAAGAGTAAAAGCACAAATCACAGTGCAAATCAGTCCCCAGTGGAGAGGGAAATTGAGTGGATATAGCATCTCCTACATCCATATAACCTGTAGTTCCAATGGACTGATGCAAGACACTGGCTAGGATGAGAGAAAACTGTATCTTACAATAACAATAAACACTCTTGAGGAAATTTGTTTTGCAAGGTATGAAGGTAACAGTCTGTAACGTGAAAATGGAGGGAGAAAATGGGTACCCAATCAAAGGAACACAGAAACAAAGTTTATACTACTATGCCAGAGCTAACTTGGCCTGCAATGGCATTGTAAATAGGTCCAGTTCCCAGTGTTCATAATTAGGAAGTTCCCTCTATGTCTCCTGCTTCAAACCAACAAAGTGCAAAACCAGATCATTTTTTGAAATCCAGTGGAATCAAGGCATGACAGCAGTGGATCTTTGTTTGATGAGATCCATTATGCCACAGGACACAAATTATAAGGACTTCCTCTGAAGCACCAAGGCTGAAATGGCTGAGAGGGGTGGAAAGGATCACATTCTCAGACCATTCTGAACAACTATCCTGGTTTGAGACAGGATAAAGGTAATGTCCTGTCTTGTAATTTTACTTTCAGCTAAGTCTCTTGTAAGTAGCTGCACTTCCTGAAATTAACAGCAAGTTTCTCAGACAGTGTATGCTCCTGGGACTGATAAATCTAGATGTTTATAGTTACAGCTGGAAAATGTTATGCAGAACCAAGGCCACTACTTGGTTCTGAGGAACATTTTGCCCTCCGGAAGGAGAAAACGAATAAAGAAGTCACACCTGCAACCCTCCTTTAGGGAGGAGAAGACAACATAAATGACCAAAATTGACCATCCCATACACATCATACTCAGTATAAATTTGAGGGATCATGAGGGTCAACCCCCTTCCTTCCCTTTCCTTCTTCCCCTTCTTCTCCTGTCCCTGTTTGCTTTGGCAACCTGGGAGGATTCCACCTGTCTGGGGGCTGGTGGTCCTGATCCGTACCAGCCTGAGTCTCTGTGTTCCTGCTTCCAGCTCCTGATTGCTGCTGCCTCCAGTCCAGCCTGACTGCCCTGCAGCCTTGGTGGTGATGTGAGAGGTGGAGATGTGTGAAGAACACCATTTTCCTGTCTATTTGTGCATATTTAGTAATTTTTCCTTTTTATCATTACTGTTTCATTAAAGCTGTGTAGTTTAATTTCCAACCTGGGGAAATTGGGGGTTTTTGTAAAATGAACGGCCATATAGGCCACATTGTGAATGAGCCATGAGAAACACTGGTAATGGTAAACAATGTGTCATGAGGGTTATGAATAGACAATATTGGTAGTGTCAGAAAATGTTATAAGTTTAGACAATGCTGTTTTATAAAAGACAAGGTAGTCTTTTAAATTATGCTGAGCTAAAGACCTTGAAGCAGCTGAAAAGTTACAAAAGAAGAAGAGCTATGTGCAAAAGATAAGCAAGTGAAGAAAAAGCTGTTGCAGCTAAATTGTGGACTGAATTAGCATTAGGTAACCTGTATGTGATCATTGCTGTTAATTAACCAATTAGCGTTAAAATTAAGAGTGTGGTCACCACATAGTAACCAATCACTAAGTGCCATGTATTTAGTAAAGACACACTTGTTTGTATATAAACACAGTCGTGGAGGTAAATAAGTGGGATTTGCTTTCAATCATATGGATTGTGTTGGCATCTCTCCGTACCCTCTCACCGATAAAGGGGTGCCTTCCTGTTGACACCAACCCATGTCTCTTTCCCTTATTCTCTTGCCTTTCTTTATCGGGGAGGAGAGGGACATTAATAAAGAGCTTCTGTCATTTGGTTTAATTGTCAGGCCAGTGTTAAACCATGACAATGACATCTGCTGTACTAAAGAAAATTAATCGGTTGTGTAGACCCATGTTCTCAGAGACCTTTAAGCACAAAATGGTATGTCCTGTGTTTAGAAATAAGCCAGGTTTAATCTTAGCTGATCTCCCAGTTGAACCATATAACAGCTGACTTCCTGTAAGATGCACACAGCCACCTGTCACTTCTTCCTGCACAGTTTGAACTGTGAATTTAACAAAACTACTTTCTTGTGCTTCATCCAATGCATCACCAATAAAAACTTCGAAAAGTTCTAGTCTTGAACAGACAACAGTTAGGTCCCTCTGGATCCTCCTTTCCAGCATTTCCCACTACTCCAAGAATGGTTTCTAACCTGCTATGCACCTATTAGGCAAAATCATAACCCACATTTTTAAGTTTTTCAGCATATTAAGCAAAAATGAAATAGAAATCTCAAAAATATTTATGCAATATATAGAAGTAGCATTTTTCATATGCACTCTACTGTTCTCTAGTTACACAAAAAAAGGACAACAAAGGGGAACTGACTCTGAGTTGACACTTTTAGAAGACCCAGTATTACTTTTGAGTATTTTTAATTTCGGTCTGTAAAGCAAAATTAGAATAATCCTTCTCTTACTTTTATTCTGAAGACAGAAAAGGAGGGCAAGAAGACAGAATAAAACATCAGCCCTTTGACAGATTTTTTTTTCTTATTCTGTCTTCCAGTTTTTTTTAATACACTTTTTTACCCAAATAATGTGCACATAATTGGGTCAGATCAGAGGAACTGAAAACCTTAGTAGCAAACTAGAAGGCAGGGGAAAAATGAGGTGAATACAGTTAGTAAGTATTAAAAACTCCACAAAAGTTCTAGCTACTGATTCTATTTCAAGACATCTTGTATAACTTTATGCTATCTAACTACCCATTATTGTCATTGTAGGTCTAGACTACAATTTATTCCACCATGTAATTTTAACTCATTTTAAATAAAGCTTTCTGTACAACAGTCAAATAAATGAGTGAAAAGTCAGCAGCAGTTTGAAAAAAAAAAAAGAGGAGGAGATGCCTCCCTTTCGGCAGAAGTAAAACATGGCATCAGTGCAACATCATGGTGCAGCACTTTTAGGAAAAAACAGCCTCTCAAACACGCCTTGAAGTAACCATGAACCCTAACACTGAGCAGACCAGAAGCTCAAAGCAAGATGCTGAAAGCCTTGAAGCATTAACACTATCATATTACTGCAGAGGAAAAATATGCTGCTGACAAAAGTGAGGATCATCACTCCATCTGCTTCCCAGAAATTTGCTTCAGCAGACCTCCCTTGAGTCACGGACAGTCATTCATGAAGGTGCACTGCAGAACAAGTGAAAGGAACTGCTTTGAAGGCAAGTAACTTCAGATGACATCACATATTTATGAAAGGAAAGTGTGTTAAGTCAGAAGGTTACTGACTTAAGTGGACTGCATAGCCTCAAACGTTCTGCTTTTCCTTGTACTCTGAAGAATATAAAGTCTCCACAGACTAGGAGTGCTCTAGCTGATGCGCTCATACAAAACATATGAAGCACAGCAAGCAGATAAACAACCCTATGCAGGGAGAGGAAACAGGAATTCAAAATATTATAGCATGTACACTTAGGAAACATGAGGGAATATGAATTCAATAAACAAGAGAGTTGTGAAACTTAAGCACAGCATCTGCAAGGATCTATGTGAGTACACGCCATACGAGCACACCGGCTCCAGAAACCTAGAAAACTGTTCTTCCTTAGGAACGCAGCGATCGGACACACCGGAATGCATTTAAAAAAATATGCAGAAGTGTTCTAAATTACCGAAAAGATCGAAGGTGCTTGCTGCCGCCCACCTACCTGCCTGCTGCAGAGTGTGCCTGCGCTCTAACACCTGTCGATGCATGCGTTTATGCTTCAATTAGCCCCAAGGAGAAACTGATCAGGGTTCCGACGCGAGCCACACAGAGCAGGCCCATAACCGGTCCCTTCAGTCGTCGACTCTCTGACCGGGCTGCAAACACCAACAGCGGCCGCAAACACCAACCCCCGGGTCCCGGTCCCGCCCCGCTCTCTGCTGACACAGGAGACTCAGGGACTCCGCGGGGCTCACCGCCCTCCACCGGCGCCTCGGAGGTGTCCCAGTCGCCCTTGGCTCCCTGCGTACGGCAGACAGCCGCCGGGCACCCCTTCCCCCTCCCCTCCCTTCCCCTCGGCGCCTACCTGCGCGGGTCTCGTGCTTCGGCACGCGGTAGTACTTGTTTCCGAACTGGTCGGTGCCCACCAGCTCCTTGGCAGGTCCCAGGACCCACTCCCGCAACGCGCGCAGCGCCCGCCAGGCCCCGGTCATCTCGCCGGCCGACCGCCCGACACCACCGCCCCCTCAACGTCGCCGCCACTCCCCGGCCCCCGCCCTCCCCGCCTTTGCGTAACGGGCGCGCTCGGCTCGGCTCGGCTCGGCTCGGCTCGGCTCGCCCCGCCCCGCCCCGCCCCGCCCCGCCCCGCCCCGCCTCCCACAGCCTCATCCACGCCGGCCTGACTCCGCCTGTCGGTGGTGAGCGTGCCAGCAACGCTGCTCGCCATTGGTGGAAGTCGGCCAGTCCCGAACTAATTCAGGCCACCCCTGGCCCAATATGGCGGAGTGGCGTCTGGTGTTATCGTTGCTCTGCCATGTTGGGCTTCATTTCAGCTCGCCAGGCTGGGCTTGACGATCCAGTGCGGCTGCGCCGGGCCGAGTCTACCCGCAGGTAGCGGGAACCGGTGGGGAGCTGGGACCGAACTGAGACGGGGCTCCACTACGAGGGGAGGCCCTAAAACCGCTGCCTTTGGCACGCGAGGCGGTAGCGGCAGCTTCTGGCTTCGCCCCGCCGGGGAGAGGTGCGGCCAGTGGCCGAGGGAGGCGGTAAATCACTGCTCTGTCGCTGCCTCGCTGTGCGTTCCGGCCTCGGGGAGCCGGAGGTGAGGAGACGAGAGCCGAGGAGCCGAGAGCCCCTGCGGCCGGCTCCGGCTCTCGAACAGAAGCTCTCTCATGTCTTGGAGTTTCCCGGGGGGCTTCTAGCTTGCGTGTGTGGATTAGCTGCCCTGGGGTGTGCTGAGCAATGGCGTTTTGGTAGGCTGGGTAAGCCCAGGGCCATAAATTGTGCCTCCGTGATACTGCCCTTCCTATCAGCGGTTTGCATGCGTCTACGTTCTGTTTATGAGAAGCAAAAGCATTCATGTGAAGCTTCTGTGACCGCACCAGTTCACTGTCCCTCTTCCCAAGATCTGGTCTGTTGGCAGGTGCAGAAGAGGTGCAGGGGTTTTATTAGGACCCCAACAGCTTTTGTGGAAAGAGGCATATTAATATTCCTTGTAAACGTTATAATATGATAACATCTGAGAATCAGTTTTGCAGCTGTATTTCAAGATAAAGTCTACGTTAGTTCGGTGGCTCACACAGCTCTATCAGCAGGAGGGATTTGTGTCAGTCATCTATGGTACAATGATGCAGCTTTGGAGACTTGAAAAAATAATCTTAAAGGTTAAAATTAATTTTGGTGGCTCGGGAAGCTCCTTTCCTATGTTCATTTTGATAAGTTTCTTCTGTGCCCTAAGCAATTATGTAGCAATCAGTCTTAAAATGGAAGCAGAGTGGGCAGAATTTATGTTACTTCAATGACTGCTTACCCAACATTTGCCTTACAAAACATTTTAGTTTTGCTTTTAAAAGAAACAACTTGTGGCCGCAGACTGTATTTATAATTACATCTTGAAGTCATATGTTTTAAGACAAAGCAATAAAGTTTCACCAAAACTCC
This sequence comes from Heliangelus exortis, assembly GCF_036169615.1. Lineage (NCBI taxonomy): Eukaryota > Metazoa > Chordata > Aves > Apodiformes > Trochilidae > Heliangelus > Heliangelus exortis. Next base: position 20,505,145 of record NC_092454.1, on the reverse strand, counting down.
ATCTTGAATTCAGAAGTTTTAAATTAGCTATCTTGTATAGGTTAGGATTCCTGTTCTTGAGTTCTTGCATAATTATATATTAACATCACTATGAAAAGCTTAAATGATTTGCTGCTTTTGAAGCATGCTTACAGACATGCTGTTGAAGATCTGCCTGTAACCGTCAAAGCATATCACATCACGATTTTTGCTACCCAAGCTGAAGCTGCATAGGGGCACTAGCCTTACAACTTTTCAGTTATCTAATTGGTTATATTTTTGTAGATGGTGGGGTTTTTTTACACATCAGTGGTGTAGGAAGCCCTGATCGTCTAATAAGGCTAGTTTTGCATTGGGTAGTAGGGTTTAAAGAAGCGGAATCTTACCTTTCTTAGACTATATAGTATTAGTGTATCTAGAGATGCAGTCTTTAAAGATGCAGTAAGTAGGACAAGATACTAACCGCGGTTCAGAAGAGTTTCTTTTGAAAGCTTCGTCTTGGGTGCAGCGTAGTTACCTCGTGTTGCAGAAAACATACAAACGTTTCCTTAAAGGAAATACTGTAATTTGCTTAACCAAATGAATCTGTCCACTAGGTGTCCGCCGTTCCTAGTAGGATGAAGCTTTTAGGGCTGGTATGTGCTGAAGCTTCAAAGTAGCTAGTATGCGTTGCAACTACAACTACTTCTGGTTTCTTTGCTAATTGTTTAAAAATTATGTTCCGTTTTTTGTTTCGTCTGCTGGCTTCAAATTAGATTTTGCAATTTCTTAGAACCTACTTTGCCGCTTCTACCTTCCAGTTATTTCTCTTGTGCCTTGCAAACAACATAAAGAGTAAAATATTTTTTTCTGTCAACTTCACAGGAATTTTTTCCAATCTTGTGTCATGCTGCAAGTCTAATTTTGCAAAAAACAGGAATGGGTTAAGTAAATTGAGGAAGCACTAAACTATCTTCGAGCTTTTTATTGCTACACAGTAACATTCTACAGTTCCGTTGTTGCTCATGTCTGTGTTTTTTTTCCCCCCTTGTTGTTGTTTTAAGGGTTCTAAGTTTGGAATTAAATAAAGACAGAGATGTGGAAAGAATACATGGGAGTGGTGTCAACACCCTTGATATTGAGCCGGTTGAGGGAAGATAGTAAGTATATACTTAAGTTGGTAGAATTGTGTATAAGAACTTCATTGTGTTATGGTATTATGGATTTATTTTCTTGCTGAACATTTAATTCTATCTGCATTACCTGTGTTGTAACTTGTGTGCTTTATGCTTTCAGCATGTTATCTGGTGGATCAGATGGTGTTATTGTACTCTATGACCTTGAAAACTTGAGCAGAAAAGCAAGTTACACATGTAAAGCACTTTGTTCTGTGGGAAGGTAGGTACTCAAAAATTCTATTGAGAGCTCATGTTGATATTGCTTGGGTGACTATCACTAAACTCACAAATTAATGCATTCTTATTTCTAAGATAAAAATACTGTAGCAAATAGTGCCAGAAATCTTTGAAGGCTAGCATGATGCATTATGGCTTTAGCATGAAAAAAAAAAACCAACAACCAACCCAAAACAAACAAAAAACCAACTAAACACTTTGTGAGGATTTATGAAATTTACTAAGCACCAGGAGCTAATTGTTTTTTACAATATATATACAGTTACTAATATGGTTTGAGTAGATCTTTGGCAGTTTGAAAGTTAAAATTGAGGGTGTTAATTGTACTCATGTGGAAACTGTACTGTACTGTCAATGTGGACACACATATGGTCACTGAAGTGGAGAGGCTTTGGGTTGCTGTAGACCCCACAAAAAAGTCAGAATTAGTAGCCCAGTCTTATGTTTTAGCACTATAAAAAAGGTAATCTTTCCCTCCCTGACATCCATGTTGTGGTTCTTCACTTCTGAGTTTTGTGATTGTTTCACGTGTATATTTGCTGACTCTGTGCCAATAACTATGAAGAGGTAATTTTTGAAAACTTGTAGAAATAGTCCTCATATCTCCCAGATACATGTATTATATCTTTGAATTTGTTTAATGTGTTTGGATTTGTTTGAATGTGTTTATGCAAATGGAATATAATCTTTGCCTAACTGTTCATCTGATGGGAAAAAATGTAATACAGATTTGTGGTTCTTGAGTTTATTTTCCTACTTGCTGCTCCTAGCTTTACTAATAGGGATTTTAAGTTCACCAAGTGTTGAGCAGGTGTAGAAATAATTAATACAGAACTAGTGAAGAACATCTTTGAATGAAGGCAAATGTTACTGACAAAACCAGTAACATTTTTCTGAAGAGCAGGGAACTGTCATACTGAGTGTAATCTATATAAAGTCTCAAATCCTGTAATGGTTTGGCAGGCTTTCTCAGCAGGCAGTATAAATTTGTCCATTATGGGCATCAGTTCTAGCAAAAGCTGGTTTTTCCTTGTGCATGCATAGTAAGATTTTCTATTAGGTTAAGACTTATCAGATAATCATAGTAACATACATCATATTGTGTAAAATATTAGTAGCTACATTTCCCCCTTACTTTTCCCCTGTTGTCAGATTATTCAAGGTCTAAGAACATTATGGGTAGGATCAACAAGAACAGAACATATTTGTAACAATAAAAGTCCTAAGTGGTATCTTAGACCATAAGAAAGAAGCAGGGTAATAGAACATGCATCAAAATAAGTGGGTAAGAAGTGCAACACTTGGTAAGTGTTAATGGCTGAGACTTCTTGAACAAAATCAATTAAAATTGTAATTAATAAGTAATGATTATACATTCCCAAATCTCAAAATTGAAATGATACAGCCAACTGAAGAAATACATATTGAGAAGACACAGCATAAAATCTGCCAAATCTGTGCTCAAGTCATGACATCATTCACTCCAGTTAGGCCAGTAGAAAATTCTGCACTTGAAAATTCTTTTTGGGAGCATAGTGAGATGGTAGTTTGTTTCTTGAGTAGCTTTTAGCTTGCATAGATACATCTTTTATCTCTTATCAGCTGAGTAGAGGCATAAAACATACTAGTAAAATCTGATTTTGTGTGACACAATGTTCTAAATTACAGGCTTGTTGTTATTAGTGCTCAAAGTAACCATAGTAGATTTTTTTTCCCTGGATTATTTATTCCCAGTATTCATGTAACTTCTTAGTATGTTGTAGCTAGTTAGCTACAAATGTAGTTTCAGATACCAGAATATTTTTCATGCAGAATTCCTAATGTGATAAATGAATTTTTAATTACCATTAAGAAACTCTTCCCGTCTGACTGTTGCACTCCATTTTTGAAGAATATGATAATGATATGTTGCAAAAGTTGGCCTGTGTTCCAAATGTGTTCTGCAGAATACAACTGCAGTCTTGGCTGCGGACTAGGCTCTTCGTATAGTCCCTTTGAAGCTGTTTCTGCATGGCGCCTGCTGACAGCCCAGTAGTTTATAATATCAGAGGAGATGATTTATGATCATAGGCTGTGTTTTTTCCGGTGCTTCTTGTCTAAAATGTAGGTCCACTGCTGGAAAATACAAGAACTTTTGCTTGTTCCTCTGTAAGAGCTTTCTATGCTTTCATATGATCCCAACTCCCTGTGGCAAAGACTGGCATTTGAGGGTAACCAAACCATACCAGCTTCTAGATGATGTATTGTTGATGCTTGTGTGTAAGGTATTCCCCTTTATTCAAAACTTGTCCAGGAAGAATTAATAGCAGTGACCTTACTATCCATCAAATTAATTTTGTCTTTTTCTTTGGTAGAAAAGGTTGGCATCTTCTGAGTAATGGGGGAAAATACTGTATATGGAATGAACTGAGAATAACATACAGCCTGAGACATGAAGCCAGGCTGAGTGGCATGTGGCCACTGCTAAGCCTAGGGAGAGCGAAGATAGTTCCTGCAGAGCAACCTAAGTTTTTCAGTTCATCCTCTGCCCTCTAGATTGTGTAAGATCTGATTGCTCTGGTACAGTGCTGAACACTGTCCTGTGTGCTGAACACTGCATTTACATTTATTACACCAGGGTAACTAGTTCCATGAGTTTAGATTTTTCTGCACAGTGTATGCAGATGCCTCTTGCAGGAATAAGATCATGCTGAGTCAGGCTTGATTTACTGCCACTGGAGGTACTGAAGGTTTTTACCCTAACACCTCTGTAGAATAAGTGCACAAAATATGTTGATTTTTAGCATGGTGGCAAATTAACAGGCTGTTCTAGGGTGTTCCTCAGAGATAAGCATTGCAGGAGTTATTAAACTAAGTTCAACTGTTGCTCAATAGCTCTTTCTTAGTATTGTCATTGCTGGGTTTTGTGCTTTCTAGCAATTTAAGACAGAAGTGTAGTGTGTTGTGCTGGTTTAATACCAGAAAGCTGCATCTGCATTTACACAATGTAGTATTGCTTTAGAGGCCAGGACACTTGAAAGAGCAATACAAAGAAATCTTGTGATCCCTTCACAAGCTGCAGATAGAACCAGATGGATTATTTTTGCACATGTGCTGCCTATGCCTGGATGAAGTTAGTTTTCTTCGTAGCTTTTTTTTAGTGCATTGTTTTGGATTCATGACCAGTCTTGATGAAAAACTGATGTTTTCACTACTGCTGAACAGTGCTTGTATAGTGTTGAGACATTCTCCCTTCCTCACTCTGCCTTCTCAGCAAGTAGGCTGGGGATGGACAAAAGTCTGGAAGGTAACACAGCTGGGACCCCTGACAGAAATTGACTGAAGGGATATTGATATTCCATACCGTACAATATCATGTACAGCAATAAAACAGGGGGAGTTCTCCAGGGGCTGCCATTGCTCAGGTTCTGGCTGTGCATCAGTCAGCCTGTGGTGAGGGATTGCTTTCATGTTGGGTTGTTTTGTTTCCTTTTACTTATTAAAAATCTTTATCTCAGCCTGCAAGTTTTCTCAGCTTTGGAGGATTCTTTCCTTCTACCCACTGCAGGGAGAATTGAGCAAGTGACTCTGTGGTGTGCTTGGGGCCTTAGTGTTAGTCCACAACAGCTTGGTACTTCTGAGTCTGGGAGCATGGCTTTGGGCCCTGAAGATCAGTTCTGAGTAACGTAGTTGTAATGTGAAAGAATCTACATTGTTTAGAGCCTGGTCAGTTGAATCATACCCTGGAAATGTCAAGATTAGTTCTAGTGTCCCCCCTTTCCACCACTGTTAACGTATTGTAAATTATATAATATTCTGTTACTATATGTAGTTTAGTTGAAGTTTCATATTCTTTAGCTTTCATTTCTGATGCAAATATAATTAGGTCAGTCTAGTTCTATCTGGTGACTTCAGTATACATGATTTTCTAAAAACCGTGTAGCTGCAATAATTAAGTTGATAATGATTTTTAAACTTTTATATGTGATTGTATTTTTTCAGTAGATCCATTCCTAAGACAGTGGGATTCCACAAGCATAAATGGTTTGTAGTGTTAAGTCCTTGCTTTAAACATTATATCTGCAATCATTGGAGTTTAAAAATGTCAAGAAACATTAGTGTCATTTATGTCTCAGATTGTCTAGAGATACGCTACCAATGCTGTATTTTAAAAAGGTATATGAACTCTAGTTTCTTGAGCTTGTCAAAGTAATAACATAGGTTGATTGAATATTAAGGCACCAAAACAACTAGTTCATCTTGAAAATTTCTGTACAAATTAGAAAGAAAAAAAGTAGTTAAGACTATGTTTTCATCTTGAAATCAAATAACAAGACAATTATAAGACCAGCACAAGCCTCTAACCTGCTGGAATCTTTCCCTTGATTTTAGGAGCCATCCTGATGTTCATAGATTCAGTGTGGAGACAGTCCAGTGGTATCCTCATGACACTGGCATGTTTACATCCAGCTCATTTGACAAAACCTTGAAAATATGGGATACAAATACTTTACAAGTAAGACCAAATTTCTACATCTTTCTGGCTTCTTTTGTGTACATGTATACATTTGCAGTTCACCCAGAGCTCAACAGGACCATGCATCCAGAGGGATGAAAACCAGCTTGTGGGTGCAGCAGAGTGGCGTGGTTCTGATGTTCAACCAAACCTTGATGTGTACCTCTCTGTTTCTGATGACCTGAATGTCTAAAGTGTACAAGAGCCTGGAATCTTTGGGGCAATTCTTTTATGCTTTTGTTGTGAATAGGAGTACAGATAGTTGAATTTCTGTTATGTAAACTTTTTCACCAAGAATTGGTCTAAAGTTCATTCTGGGGATAATTGAGTGTAATGGTAGTGTACACCAGCCTAATTATTTTTAGTACCTAACACCTAAATATTGTTTTTGAAGTACTTGTGGTCTTGGCATTGAAGGTCATTGGGTCCAAAATTATGCTGTTGTAAGCACTATAGACACCAGGAAATCATTAAGAAAATGCTAACCAATGTAACTGACTTTATCAAAGCAAACATTCTGTAAGATTTTAAGTTGCTTTGACTCAAAAATTCTCACATCTAATTGCTGAGCTGTGAATTCTGGACTGAAGTTTATCCTATTTCCACTATGTATATATTGATGGATATGCAGTCATGCTATTTGAATGTTGTTTCATGCATAGGGAAAGATTTAAAAAAAAAAAAAAAAAAAAGAAAAAGAGTTCTGTCATCCTAGGGACACAATAGAAAATAAATTTTTACCTCTTTTTTGTGAAATGTGAAACTGTGTGTTTCAAGTTGTTAAAGCTTCTTATAAATCAAAAGTTCAATTAGCCAGTTAATTCTGTTACTTAAAGACGGTGTTAATGTGACCTGTTCTGCTGCCAGCTGGTGTGTTTGAAAACATAACTTAGTTCCACGTTTATTTTAAACACAGTATTTTAGAATGAGACGACAAAAGCAATTGTGAATGAAAGTTGTACTGATTAAAGAGAATATCCTATTTCATTTTTAACACTTAAGGGAGCTAATAATTTTTTATGCTTTGGGGTTTTGATTAGAAATTTAAGACAGTATGTAATGTTTGTGATTAACAAGGGGCTTCTAAATTTAGTCTAAGTGGCTCTTCCCTGCTGATTTCTATGTCCATATAATCTTTTCCTTTGCTGTTTTTTCTCCCTAGCATTTTAGATTTTTCATAGTTCTGAAATAATTTCTATTCATGCTTCTTGCTACCCAGGTTTTTTTATCTTTTCTTTGGGTCATCTCTGAGATCTGTGTAGTTGTTCTTGTGTTGGGAATAGACTTCCTGTGATCTGGTTTTTAACCAGGAGAGTTGTTATAAGCATGTAAATAGTAAAATTTGTATTAATCTCATTTGTAGCTACTACTTGAAAATTAATAATCAGCTTTTATGTTCTGATAAGAAACTTTGTGCTGTGATAAAATTAATCTTTTTATTATTAGCCTGCAGATATATTTCACTTCGAGGGAACAGTTTATAGCCATCATATGTCTCCAGTTGCTACAAAGCATTGTTTAATAGCAGGTAGGTATGTGTACTTAAAAGATGCTCTGTGTAACTTGGGGTTATAGTAAAAATCAAGTAATATTCAGTAGGGGTTTTTTCCTACCTCAGTTTTACTTTCAAATAATTTGAGTCTTTATAAGATGTAAGGTCACTACTGAAATAAAATATTTGTTAGTCAGAGTATGTCAACTGGAATATTTAATTTGTTGATTTGGTTTGTTTTTTTAATAAGGCATCAATCAGTTATATTAGGCTTCCTTTCATGACAGAAGTTAGCATTTGAATGTTATATCCAAACATAGCAAATGATGTTAATAAGGGTATATGTATTGGTTACATGTACACAATTTAACTATGTTCAGTGAAAGAAAACCAAACCAAAATGAGATCCTTAAAAGAGAAGCTATTTCTATCTTTTAAGTCTCTATTTAAAGTTTCCTAAGTACTGTCCTGTTTGCTCCCATTTTCAAATGTTGTTTATTAATTGGAAAATGCACCTGGTCTAAAAATGTAAAGCTGTTAATAGAATGTGTTGCTCTGGCTAAATGAACTGTTAGGGAGCTGACATTTTTCTTCTATTTCTTTGTCATTGCTAAAATTTTTTTTCTTGTTCAAATACTGGGGTTTTCTTAGCTATTTTTGTTTCTCTTGTTACAGTTGGTACCAGGAGCCCCAAAGTACAGCTCTGTGACTTGAAGTCTGGATCCTGTTCTCACATTCTGCAGGGTACTTTTAAGTCTGAAACATAGCTGTTAAACCATAACTACTTTGAGTAAAACAAATCCTGAAAAGAAACACTATATACAATGTAGTCTTTGTAAGTGACATGGCTTAATTTACTGCTGTTTTGAAACTTACACAGTGGCTTAAGGTTCTTCTGGGTGTTAGCCCAGTGCTAATGAATTGGAGAATACATTTATTAATTAATGAATAATGAATATTATTGCAGATAACAGTTATTGCAGATATTGCAGATGTTTAGGCATTTTCATGCTGTAACAGGTAGTGATTACTATTGCTTATGTGGTTAAGTGTAGGCATTAATCTCATTAATCTCACACACAAACAAACCACAAAAAAAACCAAAACCAAGAAACAAACAAACAAAGCAACACCAAAAGGAAACACACAACACTAAAACAAAAAAAGCCTTACAGTATTTTTAGCAAAATATCTTGTGAAAATGCTTATGTGGGTTTATTTAGAAGTTCCTGCATAACAAGTAAGATACTAGTTGGTATGGAAGAGTGGTATCTAATATTTTGCATTTACCTAATTCAGTACACTTTGGAGTGTATTGTTACATAATCCCTTAGTTTTTGCACTTAATGAGAATTTGCCCTTAATGCCTCTTTCCTAATGTCTTCTTTTTGGTCTATGAGCATATATAAACATGCTCATATGAAGGGATTTACAAGGTAAATCATGCCTCAAGCCGGCAGGGCAATAGTCAGATCTGATCTAGAAATGGTAGGGAACTGTTACCTCAGATGTGACAATGTGCAAATGTGTCTCTGTTTCTTCACTGGACAGCTCTAAAAGTATCCTTGGTGCTGTTGTGTGATGCCAAGCTTCTGCTGTAAGTCTTTCTGATTTGAGTCAGCCGAAATGGGCATGTCGGTGTTCTGTTTCTAGAACTGAGATTACTAGAGTTCACACAGAAAAATAGTTCTCCAGAGAATCAGTTTGATTTTATCAGGGCTTCTTACTTTTGGCACAAGAATTAGAGTTTTTCAGGCACAAGTTAGTCGCCTCTTTGTATACCGCCTGGTTAGGTCAAGTGTAATACCAGAGGAACAAGTGGAAACAAAGTATGTCCTCCTTTTGTCTCTTCCAAATACATACCAGTATTTTTCACAAAGACTAATTCTAGCAGGTAAACTGGAGATAAATGCTTCTCTGTAGTTTACTTAATGGATCCAAATCAATGCATTCAGGGTGTACCCTGTAGTACCTGTATTCTAGAGATTTATTTCTTTTAATTATTGTGACCATCATGGCAGCTTGAGTACTTCAGGTGATGGAAAACCAAGAAGATGTACCAGAAATAAGGTGATTCACATAGCTCTAAACTCCATAAGCAAAAATGTAGGTGTATAACCTCTTATTTTTCAACAATGTGTTTCAGCAATTACATGAAGTGTGATTGCAGTCTTTCTAATTAGGACCTCTTATGCTTCCTGTTGTCTCTATTTGTCTAAACTTTTTTAAACTGTCCAAGTTTTGAAGTGTGTATTCATATGTGTATATGTATAAAAATATGTATATATGCTGCACTGGATATGACACGTCTAAGAAGACGTGTGTCTGAGTATCCTAGTATGTTGGACCTAATTAGGCGAAAATATACCAAATTCAGGACAAGAGTATGTGAGGATGAGCTTAATAAATCTTTTAATGTATATAAGGTAAAACTAATTTTTATAAAACATTTTGAAAGGATTTGAGAAAAAACACATGGGAGATTCATTTTGCATGTGAGAACAGCAGTGCTAACACAAAATTTAGTAACAAACTCAGCAATTATGACTTCTAGAACTTGTTAAACCTATCTATATAATCAAATGTTATACACAAAATCAAAAATAATATCCCATATGTCAGTTTCAGCTCAGTGCAATCCCTCCTGAGGAAGAGGAAGGCAGACAAGTAACCTCGAGCCCAAAATAATAGATTTTCACAAAATTCAAATTAATTTTTATTAATTTCAATTCATAATTTATATTACTGTTCTGTATTGGTGGATCCTGTAGAACATAGTATGTGCTTTTACTCTTAGTTGTATACGTAAAACTTGTGTGTAAAATACCTTGCTAGAAAATCACATAATGTATTTAGTGTAATTTTTAGGTCACAGGCAAGAAGTACTAGCAGTGTCATGGTCCCCACGTCATGAATATGTTTTGGCAACAGCAAGGTAGGGATGCACTATTATATTCACTAAAAATGTCAAATGGTAAAATTTAATCTATTCATTTTGCATGTTTTTTACAATTCAGGTACACTTTCAAAGTTAAACTTCATAATTTACTTTAACCTCTTCACATTTTTATAGGTCTTGCCTAGAAAAACTAAGCCTAAAATAGTACCCAAGTGGTGCATGTTCTATAGGAAGATTATACAGAATTTTGAAATAGTAATTGCAGTTAAAGGTATAGGAAAATGATAGATCATTATAGTAATACTTACTTCTTACTCTTTACTAGTATGCACATTGCTAATCCATTTTATAATAAAGTAAAAACATGTTTAGCTCAAACTAACTTCCTGGTTGATCATGCACAATTTTGTCAAAGAGCATAATGAACTCAGGTAACTCAGCTGACAGGTAATAACTTTCCAGGTAGCAGTAATTCACTGAATGTGGATTATGTGTTAATATTCTTGGGTTTTTTTGTTTTTTTGGTTTTTTGTGGGTTTTTTTTTTTGTTGTTGTTGTTTGTTTTGTTTTTTGTTTGGTTTTGGGTTTGTTGTTTTTTTTTTTTTACTTTTTATTTTAATCTTCTTTTCTTTTTTTTTTTTGTTTGTTTGTTTGTTTGTTTGTTTTTTTCCCCAACCATTTTCAGTCTAAAACATCTGCTTGGCTTTCCTGTAACTTTTGCATATGTTAGCTTTTTATTACAATGTGACATTTCTCAGTTTTGTGGTTGGCATGGTATTTTTGCTTTGAATTGCAAAGAATAACCATGTTGTAAGTTGAGAGTGAAATTTGAATAAGCTGGTATCTGAATTGCGTACCCCTGGCTTCTTATGCCAAGATTCTGAAAGGCTCAGCATTGTTGGGAAATTTTCTAGCATTGTGATTTGTTTGTTTTGGTAAATTAAAAATGGCTTCATTTTTTTTTCCATTACATGTCCCCTGAAACATATTGCTTCAAAGTCTATGAACTATAAACTGCATTTAACTATGCTGTCATGTTGCCTTATTGTAATTGCATATCAAATGTGTTCCTTGTGACTCTTGTTGATCTACTAATTCCTAATAGCATAACTCAGTTTTGCAATCTGCTACAACAGAGCAAGAGCTGGCAGCACTGAGATAATGAAGAGGTGGTGAAGAGAATCTGACTAGTACTGCTAAAAAGATTATTTGGATTAATCCTACATATCAAAAAATGTGACCATTTTCCAAGACAATGAAATGCTTGCTTGTGATCACTTCAGGGAAGGGACAATACGGTTTTAGTTCTATGTGGCTTACAAGTGAAACCTGATTTCACATTTCTCTGTAAGATGCTATTCTATTCTATAACTCTGACAGGAGTTTGGAACAGTCAGAGAGAAGCCATGCTTTCTATCTTTCACACACTAGAGAAAATCATCATAGAATCATAGATTGGTTTGGATTGGAAAGCACCTCAAAGATCATCTAGTTTCACAGCCCCTGAATGGGCAGGGACATATCCTCACTGTACCATGGCCCCACCCAAGCTGGCTTTGAACAATATGGAAGGCGGCATCCACAACTTCTCTGGGCAACTTATTCCAGTATCTCACCACCCTCATAGTGAAGAATTTCTTCCTAACTTCTATCTTCTATCTAAATTTCTGAATTTCTTTCATCTAAATCTACCCTCATCCTGCACTACCTGCCCTTGTAAAAAGTCCCTCTCCAGCTTTGCTGTTGGCCTCCTTCAAGTACTGGAAGGTCAATATAAGGTGTCCCTGAAGCCTTCTCAAGGCTGAACAATGAAAACTCTCAGCATTTCTTCTTAAGAGAGGTGCTCTAGCCCTCTGATCATCTTTGTGGCCCTCCTTTGGACTTACTCCAAGAGCTTCTCCTTCTTCAAGGCAAAATCTCACAAAAGCAGAGGGAGAATCACCTTTATGTTGTCCTTATTAAACTTCATGCAGTTTCCACAGGCCGACCTTTCAAGCCTGACAAGATTTCTCTAAATGGCCTCCCTTCTCTCCAGTATATCAATCACACCACGCAGTCTGGTGTCATTAGGTGACTTGCTGAGGGTGGACTCAGTTCCATTCCAGTAAACCCCTGAGGAACACCATTCAACACTGGCCTTTATTTGGACACTGAGTCATTGACCACTATTCATTGATCTACTCAGAAAAGATAAGCCAATAGATAATACAGCATTAAAAGGGGACAACTGACAAGTGTAGAGTTTTAATCTGAACAAAGGTATAGAGCTTCTTTATTATATTTCAATGAATTTCTTGCAGCTTGTTGCTCATTTTACAGCCTGCTCAGACCTCAGTAGTATCTCTGTTCATGGTCTTAGAATATTTTTCTGCAGCAAAATAATGTGTTATCAATATATTCATGTAGATTGCCACTTGGAAATTGACAGAATCAATCCCTAGTGGGCGGTAGCACAAAAGAACAAGTTAGCCATTAGCTTAATCAGATACAGACCAGATAAGGAATAGCAGTTGGCTTTGCTTTAGTCGCTTGATATAATTATGCCTTATATATTTCCGATATTAACATACTGACCTCATTTGAGAAAACACGGGGAAAAAAGCATGTAGTACTTCAGCTAGAAGACTGCTTATCTACAAAGATAGACTGCTTATCTTTCTAGTGGATGGAAGTGGTTTTTTCTATGGATTTACCCCCTAGATGTACATGGGAGCCTTATGGTGCACACGGAAGTGCACTACTGGAATGCTCAAATCAAGCTGCACAGCAGGGTGCCATGTGAAGCGCATGCCTGCAGTATTGCTGTCTACATGTTGTACCTTAGTACCAGCAGTTATTGTAGCTTTTGTTACTGTCAAAGGCACAGTGTGACCAAAGCTTGAGCATTCAGCCTGTGAAGCAGAATGAATCACAGCAGCCTAAACCTTCGGATCCTTGTGCCACCCTGATAATGTAGACAAAGCCAGTGAGTTCCTATAGAAGCAATTTCTGAGTGTTTCTCTGCCATAGCACCATATCATAGCAGAGCATATAGACCTAAACATCCTATGTCTATGTAGCCAACTGTGATAACAAGAGCCTGAGTCCCCAGTCAACCATTACAGACAATGATGGAGTCTGTAGCTACAGTTTATTCAGCTCATTTGTGCATGCAAGAGTGTTATGATGTAAACAAAGAAGCAAGTGTATTGTATTGTAGACAAAGATTCAGTATTATGTGTCTGTAGTATACGAGCTACATTTGTTAATTCATGTAAATGAATGTCTGAAATCTGTCTTATTCTAATAAAATTCTGTTTGCTTGAATGGGATTGCATGGTGAGTGGTTCAGAACAGTTGCTGGACCAGGTTGTGTCAGGTAGATTGGCCAAAACCAGTTAATGACCCAGGGTGCACGCAATTTCCCTGATGTACGCAAATCTGTTTTTCTTAGTGCTGACAGTAGAGTAAATCTATGGGATGTGAGGAGAGCATCTGGATGTCTGACTACACTTGATCAGCACAATGGAGAAAAGTCCAAAGCATCTTCTGAGGCAGGTAATACAAAACAAAATTGGTGATAACCCATATGTAATTAGAAGCATTCTTATATTTTATAAATGTGTGGAATACTAAGACCAACATGGGGAGCAGTGATAATCCGGTTGTTACCTACCACATGATACAGGCCGTTGAAATTTATTGAGTTACCACTGTTAAGGAGACAGGGTCTGTGGCTGGGAATCCTGTTTAGAGAGAGCTCTTTGGGAGCAGTATTGTGTCTGTTCTAGATGTTTTTCCCCCTGAACCAGGAAATTTTACCATCCATTTTCTAGGCAGAAATCATTCCTGCTGTAGATTAAGTTTCAAATAAGTAGGTATCACTTTGTACTTGATAAGCTGTTCCAGTAGTTAATTATCTTCCTCTAGAAATAAAGGCAACACCAACAAAACCTTCAGAAGGACATCCCTTTTCCTGTTTAAATTAATCTTGATTCCAGTGCAAGCTCTGAGAATATTCTCTCTCTTGTGTAGTGCATAAATGTGTAGGAGTCTAAATTTATGATTATATTTAATTTTATAGGAAGCTAAATTACTCTTAGGTCCATCAACTCTGTTAATGGTGCCTTGTTCAATATTAACATTTTTTTCTATCTTCAGATAACATTTCCATGCCTAAAAAGAAATACCAGAATAACTAAATTAAAGGGAAGCTTCTGAACTTTAAATTACAGTTCTTGAGTTTTGGTCAAGTCTAGACAAAGAAATTTAATTTTGGCAGGCCAAAAATGCACTTTAACGGTCATTATTAGGTAAAAATACATAGTATTTGGAATGGCCTTAGTAGAAAATGTCTATCTTGGCTCTGGTTTGTGTAGCATAAAAGTCATAGTGATGAAAGCTACAAATCAGTCTGACTTAAGTGAAACTTAAATTGCAAGGGGAAAAATACATGCAAATCTCTGTAAAGTCAAACTGGCTTTCTAAAATGCACAGAAGGATATGAAATAGCTGTAATCTGTTTTAATAACCATGTTTCCTGTTTTATAAGTTGTAGTGTGGTAATATAGATGTTTGTTTTCTAAAATTTTAAATTTAATTGAAATTGAAGAAATTGCTGGGATGAAAACACTGAAGAAATCTAAGACTTATGAAAAAGTAAAATTTGGATAAATTTTCTTTTATGAAAAATTTGTTACTCCCAAGATAATTAGTGCCATTTTGCACATTCCTTTGAATGACATGTTGTCTTTGTTCAAAAACACCAGTTTTCTTCTCAACTTTATTTCTCTGTCTGACAGGTTCAAGATGATGGTTTTTTACGTTTTAGTGGCAATCAGACTGGTATATTAAGTATTTTGAAATATAGCTGAAGTATAGCAAATGCAGCTAAGCCTTTTTATTAAAAAATCATTGAAAAACCTGAGAGGTATGTCTAAATTGTGTACTTCAGTGTAACCTGCAGAGACACCTAATACATTTTTCAGTGAATTAATTAATGGGCACCATAGTCAGGTTTGCTGTGGTAGCACTTTAGCTGCTTTAACATTTCTAAGTTGAATTGCACCCCATTCATCATCGCCTGATGCTGCAGTCTGTCTATATCCATCTGCAAGGCCTAAAGAGTCAACAGGTTCCATTTTGGTAACATTAGCAAACTTCTTAATGGTACTTCCGATTCCTGCATCCAGATCATTGATATATGTATTGAACAGAACTGGCCATAAATTTGAGCTCTGAGGAACACCACTGGTAACCAATTCCCACCCAGTTGGTTTTATAAACCAATAATTAAATTATTAATTTATTTAATGATACGTTAACCTCTAAACAGCACTTTCAATACTATCAATTGAAACAAAAATATCTATACAAAGTAGTAATTCTTCTGTAGGTATCTGACCCAGCTCTTTTTCATGACAGCAAACACTGCTCACAATGGGAGAGTTAATGGTTTATGCTATACGAATGATGGACTTCATCTGTTGACTCTTGGCACAGATGATCGGATGAGACTCTGGAATAGCTCCACCGGAGAAAACACATTAGTAAGTTTTCAGGAATCTTTGGTTATGTTTTTACTTGCACTTATTCTTAGTACCTTTGTAATTTTTGCAATTGTCATTACAACTTTGGGTATTTATTTATTTTCAAAAAGGATATAGCTGCTTAATCTCATCATTAAAAGATTTTGTGAGTAATTTTTTTCCAGGTTTCTTTTCTTATTTCTGCTTATTATTAAAAAACAGTATGAAGAAGCTTGGATCTACTTGAAGATTGAATATGGTAAATTTAAGGTCATTTTTTCTTAGCATAACTGAAAACACTTGAGGCAGTATTAAATATCCAGCCAAAGGTCACCATATATTAAGGTTTTTATATTTTTAATTTTTTTTTACAATTAGCTGTAAGTATACCTACTCACAGGGCAGTTATCCATACCTGAGAGTTTCACTGAATGACTGTGTGGCTTTCTTGCAACCAAACTGGGGTGGAGGGGCAATTAAATCACTACTGCTGCTGCTCTTTTAATTTTCTTTTCAGTTAAAAAATCTGTTTCCTTTTTTTATTCTGAAAGATATAAAATATATATATATCAGATAAGTTGGTTTCCATGGGATTTTAGCCAGTTGTGGCTATGGTCTGCCATTACTATCAGGAAATGAAGATACTTCACCTTTTGCTTCTGATGCTTAGTTTCAGAGCACAGCAAAAATAATTCCTTACAGACACTTAAATGAAAGGAGCTGTCTCTTTTCATGCTACTTGTATTTGCCAGTTTCTGAGCACTTTGAGACATCTTTCTGTCTTCAAATCAATATCACCAAAGCAGATAATACATTTTGGTTCACTCTTTGGTAACCAGCTAGATCACTGTTTTTTTCTTTTTATGTGCTCATTAGTTCATTGACTTGTTTCATAGGCTATTTTAGTGTTCTTATTTGATATGGAATAGCTTGATCCTGTGTTGCTTTTTCAAGTCAGGGATTATATTGTCCAGAGTACTACATTTTTGTTCCCTGTCAAGAGGTATTGCTTAAAAAAAAATTTAGGGCACCAGCAGACAAATAAGTGCATGCAGAGATAGTACAAGTTCTCTTCATAGTCACTTTATTTCCCCTACTAGTCACTCCTCTAGTTGTCCGTGTGTTTTTTTCTATACCTTTCAAAGGTGATAAAAATGAAGCCATGCACACTTTTTTTTTTTTTTTTTTGAGTGCTATGCCAAATTTGGGGCCTAGTCGATTGTTAGAGGAATAGTTAGTAAGTTAGGTAGTAAGAGGAATATAGACAACTTGCTTACATGCTTTATCACAAAAAGAAATAGCCCTTATTCACTGAGTATAGGAAAAGTCAAACGGAATATATGATTATCTCCATGCTCAAAGGACAAAGGTAGTTTTTAAGATCTTTTTTAGATCTTGTTTTGACAGCATGCTATCTGTGGTTCTTCTATCAAGCAGATACATTTACACTGAGTATATCTGTATAATTTACTTTTGTCAGCCTCCGTTCCTTCCTTTCATTGTACATGCTGTTATTATAAGCAGTGTTGTATCTTGGGAATTACTACTATTACAGATGACATGCTGTATAAAGGAGTTTAATTGCTCTTTATTAGCAGAGTAATATGCCTCCTAAAATGACTAGCATTAACAAGACTTAACACAGTCAGTATTTACAAACACAGTCTTTACAAAATAGGCAGTATTATTCACAAAGGATGTGACATAAGCTCTACATCCTATTAAAATGTTGTCTCAGTATTAAAAAGATGCCAACCTACTTGTGTGCTAAGCAAACTCTATTTCAACACAATTTAATGAAGGTTAAGAGAGATTTTTTCATGACTCCTTTTTGTTAAACTTTTCTTACCTAAATGCTCTTTGATATGAAATAGCATCCTTTAAAAATGGAGCAGCAAGTAATCTTCCTTGCATGGCTCATGCTGACTGATTCTTATATTTGTCTCAAACTTTGGACTAGGAATTGAAAGTAGTAGTAGATCAAGAAGCTGCATAAACCGAGGCATTTTTATTAGAATATTTTTAACTTTACAAATCTGTTAGCATATAGTCAGACAATCTCACATTTAAGATATACTTGTGTGTATATATATATATATATATATATGTATAAATATTTATGTCTTTTTTAACTATAGGCCATGAAGTTTAGGTAGGGAGCTTTAAAATTAACCCAGGAATCTTTACTAACATTGTACTTTTAAGTGAATCTCTGTTTTTCAGTAGAAATTAAGAGTATAATTTTAAAGACAATACTCCTTGAAAACAGAATACTTTATATGCAATGCACGTAGTACCAACAACTTTAAGTTTAAAACACTGATATTTGTATTAGAAAATATTCTTTAAAATTATAAAGTAAGTGAGTTTCAGGTGTTTGTAGTGGACTTCTCCCTCTTCATTAAAAGAACCTAATAACTATCTTTCATTTGTCAAAATTCTAGTGCCTTGTTTTAATAAAGTTTGCTTATAGGCAAGCTATACTGTTCTCATAAATATATTTCTGAATTTTATCATTAATACAGTTTTGATGTCTGATAGGATCTACTGAGACTGATATATGCCACTGGAATATTTCCTAGCAAGTTTGGAAAATTTACACTTTCAGTTCTTTGTGAGATTTTTATCTATATAGGACTTGTCAACAACTTGAAATGTACAGATGCTAGTAAGCTCTATTGCTTTGTTTGTAAGGCTTCCTACACACCTCTCTAGTCAGGTCTTAGACCTACCCCAACTTCCCTTACAGGAACAGGATTGAATTTCTCAGTGGTGACTCAGTTTTGGTTAGAAGGCAGGCTTTTTTATCACTTTTACATAGTTCATAATAATTTAGCAAGTTATTGTTTATTTGCTTCTCCTTCATGAGTCTCTTTTAATCCCTTACTTTGCCCTTTATTTAGCCATCCTTTTACTTGCCGTTCAATTGTTTCTGTACTGCCTATTAAACTGCTGTTTCTTGGTAACTCATAAGGGAATTTTTCCCTTTGTTCCTGTGTTCCTCCTTCTTCCCCAAGCAAAGGGTGGTGTGCTACGAAATTCCTAGGGTATTGTCTAGGTTGATGATTCTGTTCTTTGTCATCCTGCTGCCATCCAGAGGGACCTTGACAAGCTCTAGAAGTGGACCCACCTGAACCTTGGAGGTTCAGCGAGGCCAAGTACAAGATCCTGCACAAGGGTTTGGGCAACCTCAGTATCAGTTAAAGATGGGGTTCAAGGAATGGACAGCAGCTGTGCAGAGGTTTTGGAGGTGTTGGTGTATGAAAAGCTGACTAAAAGCACCATTAATGTGCTCTCACAGTCCAGAAAGACAACCATCTTAATGGTTGATGGCTGTATCAAAAGAAGTGAGGGCAGCAGGAGGTGATTCTGCTCTGCTCTGGTGAGACCCCACCTTCAGTACTGCATTAACTCAGTATCCTTAACACTGGAAAGACATCAACCTGTAGAAGATGGTCCAGAGGATGGACACAAAAATTATCAGAGGGCTGGAACACCTATCATACGAGGAAAAGCTGAGAGAATTGGTGTTGTTCAGCCTGGAGAAGGCTTCAGGGAGACATTGTGGCCTTTCAAACTTTTTTGTAGGGCCTGTTAAAATGGGATGAAGGGTAATGATTTTAAATGAAAAGAGGATAGGTTTAGACTAGATGTAAGGAAGAAATTTTTTTATGATGAAGTTAGTGAAAGTCTGGCACATGGAATCACAGTCTGGCACATGCAGGTGTTAGATGCCCCATCCCTAAAACATTCAAGGTTGAGCTGGTTAGGGCTCTGACCAACTTGATCTAGTCAAAGATGTCTGTACACATGGCAGGGGCAGTTGGACTAAGTGATCTTTAAAGATCCGTTTCTACCCAAACTGTTCCATGATTTATGACTGTATACTCTCAGGCATAAGGAATTCTTCTAATAGGTTCAATATCTGAGAGAAAATCATTGTTGGACTATCTAGGAGAATGTTTTAAGCCAATAATTCCTGAACCAGCTCTAATTTCAGTGATGATTTTGGTGCTCAGTGCAGGTCTAGAATGCAACAGAAATTTGTGTTTCTAAGCTGCTGATTTTTAGTTTTTAGTTTTTTTCCCTTTCCTGAAGTTGATGTGGAGACTAAAATCTAATGAATGGGAAAATTGTTCCTTTGATAGACAGCTGTTATTGAAAATCTCAAGTTCTACTGACATTGGGAAGGTTAACATTAATTTTAGTGGGTATTAAGAAATGAAATTTACCTTTTAATGTAATTTCCTGTAGTTTTAATTAATAGCTAACTGCTTAATCCTTCATTTTACAGGTGAATTATGGAAAAATCTGCAATGAAAGTAGAAAAGGACTCAAATTTGCTGTCTCTTGTGGCTGTAATCCAGAGTTTGCCTTTGTACCATATGGTAGTACCATTGCTGTTTATACAATTTTTACAGGAGAACTGATAACTATGCTCAGAGGACATTATAGTAATATTGACTGCTGCGTATTTCAACCTGATTTTCAGGTAAGTAAAGTACAAACAATATTCCAGACAACCTGGACTATTTATGCAGATTGCCAAACTGTATACACAAAAGGCATCAACTTTTCAGGGATGTGCTTTAATCAAAGATTTTGACGTAGGAGGCAGTTCTGGAATGAACAGGCAGTGAGATACTAGAACACTGGGAGGTGGAATATTTGCATTATAGCTAAGGGACACAGGTTTTGGACTGATCCTGACTATCTTAAGAAGACTTTGTTTTTAAGAATAGTTTCCCAAAAGAAGTGCTAGCGTGTTTATAGTAAGTCATCTTTGGTGATCTTTTTCATAAGCTTAAGACATGAGAGTCCTTAAATTTCACTGTAAATCATATTTTTCAGCCCTGAAAATGCATGTTTATAGTGTCCCTATCTTGGCTTTTAAGATCCTTAGAAAAGGAGCACTTCTGTGAGATGCACACAAGAACTGTAACAACCACTATAGCTATAGGTTTATGTTGGCACCAGCTTCATTTGTTTATCTGTTACGATTCCCGATTCTCTTTCAGAACCCTTTTCGAGAGTTCAGTTCTATATTTTAGAACTATGACTGTTTGGTTTTTTTCTTTAAATGCTCTTCTCTTTAGCTGTATTAAGTTGTTACTCTCGTATAGTAACATTACTGATGTCAGTATGTCAACTGTGATAATGTTATTTTGACTGTCAGTGATGCAGGTATGTATTTGTATATACACCTATACTTCCAAATAGCTTCTCTGCCTTGAGACAATAAGATAGTCAACTGTCTTCATATAATTCCAATAAAAATTATGATTTCCCAGCTAAAGCTTGTTTTACAAGAATATTGAATCAAGATGCTACTAGTTGTAAATAAAATGTTTTGTTTGGCAAAACCTGCTTTGTTGCAAGCCATGTTGACCAACTTTTACATTCCTGTATCTTAACTCTGCAGTAACAATCATTTAATCACTTCTTCCATTGTCTTTTTTAGGATTAAAGAGGTGTTTGTTCATTTGTATCTCTATCATTTCACTTCTTTCTGCCTTTTTTCCTGAGTGGCACATTAACTCACTTTCAGCGTTATAGTATTTCAATACATATTAAAACATTAATTAACTTTAGCCATCCAGAAGATTGTGTAGACAACTCTTCTACGTATGTGATACAAGTCATGCCTCTACTGGTGAAATGTTTAGCAGATGGCTTTCTAACATTTTTCTTGTTTGCACATTTGAAATTAGCACACTATCTTCAAGTGAAGCAAGGTCTTAATCTTTTTTGAATAGTTTCTACCATTTCAATCTGGTAGTGAGTCTCAGTCATTATTAAGTTGGGTTTTTTTTTCATATTAATAGTCTTCTAAGCTTTTTCTTCTGTCACCAGACATCTCTGGATATCATCCTTGTATTTTCTCAGTATTTTTATCTGTTTGAAACTTCTGATGGGAGTTGACTGGTGCCAGCCTGTCACATTCTTTCTGTTAATCAGCTGTATTTAAATCACTGTCTTTGTTTTGCCTCATAACTGGAATAGGCTCTAAAAGGAACTTTAGCTTTGTCATTATGAATTTGAGGTGAGAACTGTCTTCTGTTTGCTCGGAACCATATAATCAAATAAGATCACTGACACCCAAGCAGCTAGCTATTTGCAGTCCAATGATATTAATCTCTTTATAATCTTAAGAGGTCCAAACTAATTACCAGGTTTGTGTGGAATGCCTTTTGTGTTTGAGATACTGTGTGGAGCTGTCTTCACAGAGTGGTGAGAGATTTAGTTAATGTGTGTATGTATGCCTTTTGAGATTCTGGGAACAGAGCCATAAAATCCACTATATTATTGTTGGCCTAAATTGTTCTTACGTAAATATCTCTGTAAAGTTAATAAGATGTTAGTCTGCTTGAGTAATAAGAAGTATAGAATTTAGCCCTTTAATAAGAGACATTAATTTCATAGGAGGCTGGTAATTTCAGGGGTGGTGTGGAAGAGGAAATCCTTCATTGTGCAATCTCAGAGATGATGTTTACTATTGGGTGTGATATTCTAGATAACATTGTGCCATATGAGGCGCTTAAGTAATTTAAGTAAACAAATTAGGCCTACATTTTCTCTTCAGAAAAGAGATGGAGGGAAGCACCATGAACTAGAAACAGATCATAAAATATTAGATAGATAGGCATCAAGAAACAATTTTGCTTTAAGTTATAGCTGCTTCTGTTGTTCAGGAAATGCCAGTGACACCTGCAAAGATGTTTGGCAAATCCCGTGATAGGCTATTAAGGAAAGATAACTGAAAATTAAATTAGATTTTATTTGTAATCTTCCATCAGAGTCTTAAAGCTTAGTATTTCCATATATTGTACCATAAATGTGCATGGAGCATGTTCATACTACAATATATGTGTGTTCTAAACTGTACCAAATACATGCATGGGGCTCAGTGGATTCCTCTTTTGACTGACTTGAATGTGTGAGTTTCTGGTTGTAATAATTAATTTTAAGTATTACTCAGTGTGGTGAATATTAACTGAAGATGTTAGCCAGGCCAGCATCAGAAGGTAAGACAAGTGGTAATAAATGTTAAATGGAAGTATACAGATGCTACTGTGACATTGTTTACAGGGAGATTTTGGCATGAGAAGAAGCTTTAAAGTTCTAGTGACATTCTGCATCCTGTCAGAGACAGATGAGCTGAGTACTGATGGTAGGATAGAGTGGGATCTGACTTACGCTTTGGTATAAATTTGATCTGTGCTCATTTAAGCAAGACACATAGTATGTTTCTCATAAAATAATAAATGATAATCTTGTATGTGTTTTATGCATTAATAATTCCATGCATGGGACCAGTTTTACAAAAATGAGTATACCAGATCTGCTGAATACAATTAGCCACATAAGTAATTTATAGAAATTAGGCATTAATTTCCTGCACGAACTCTCAGCATAATTTGTGCAGTTGTAGAATTAAATATGCATAATATAGGAGATTTGGTTTTTTTAACTTATGTTGAATCAATATATAAATAACATGCACATAGGCAGAGAGTTGCTAATTTAAGTGTAAAAGTCAATATGCTTAAAGCAAGATTTCCATACTGTTGGCCTGAATACAGAAAATATGTTTTGCCCAGGCAGCCCAAATGTGTGGAAATACTCAAATGTTGTTAGATATTGAATACACTTTGCAGGAGTATGATTCAAGATTGAACGCATGAGAATATCTTCATGTGAGTTTATTTAAGTAACATTTTGGAAAATAGCATTATTGTTGCAAAATTGACTGCAAAGACAGTGCAGTATTTTTCATTATCAAAATTTCCTTGGTTTAATGTGACAAAGAAGTCTATATTCCTTTATTAAAGGAACTAAGAAAATGGAGCTATATTTGGCTGTTAGCTGTTTGGTGAAGAGATTTTCTTCTATGTGTTTCCAGAGTGCCTTGCATAATGGGATCTCAGTCTTTAGTCATTATCCTAATAAAT
Source organism: Heliangelus exortis (assembly GCF_036169615.1). Lineage (NCBI taxonomy): Eukaryota > Metazoa > Chordata > Aves > Apodiformes > Trochilidae > Heliangelus > Heliangelus exortis. Next base: position 20,481,427 of record NC_092454.1, on the reverse strand, counting down.
AGAGTTATTTATATTAAAAATAATAAATCTTTCTGATCTCACCCTTCACAACAGGATATAGGCTTCAAATTGTTCTTTATTTGTTCTGTTCCTTCCCCAGGCATGCTGAAACTACATTTACTTAATACTTTTTTTCATATTACACATGTATCACTAGATTTTTTTTAATTAATTCATAATTTTTAATTCTAATAAAAAACTTTTTTTTCCTTAATCCCCCACTGAACATAACTTACTTCAAGTTCCTAACTGTTAAAGTAGATGTATATTCAAGAGCAGTGAGGGGAAGAAGAGCAGTGCACTAAGCAGGGAAGCTCATTGAAATGTGGGCTACGCTGTTTTCTTGAGCAATCTGGGAAAAGTGATATTACAAATTAGAAATTGTATATTTGTCTTTATTTTAAATAAATCTTTCATACACTTCTTTTGCCCAGCATTATATCTATGTCACTCTTCAGTACGTTTGTATAAAAGTTATTTTTGCTTACTCTCTTGAAGGAACTTTATAGTGGTAGCAAAGACTGCAATATCCTTGCATGGATACCATCTCTTCGAGATCCAGTTCCTGATGACATTTCTGAAAAGGTAAAGAATTTGTGAGTTGAACAATATTTATTATGGCTTTCGTACTTGTTGGGATGGTGTAGAAATCAAATAGCAAGGATGTGTTTCACCTTCAAAATCTGTAACAACTTGTAAAGGAGAATCACCTACTTTTTCTGTGCAATCTTTTTGATTGACTTGGGGTTTCAAGAGTGTTTTCTTTCATTGTGTAGTAGAATCGTTAGCAGACTTCCAGTTTCTCTATTAAAAGTAATACTTGTCATATAAGTCTTTCAACTTCTGCTTTAGCTTTCTTAACTTCCTTAATGTTTTCTATAGTTTATGCTATTTTAGAGTTGGAAAGGTGCCAATGATTGTATTTTGAACTGTTTTAAAATATGCAGTGTATTATATAGTAAAATCAGGGATGCCACTCTTCATCTCTAAATATTTTGATGCAGAAATATAACAGATTTTTTTTAAAAGGTTCATGTTCTTACAGGGAAGATTGTATGTAACAGTGTTTTTCAAGGGTACTTTCTCTTAGAGCTAGATCTGGGTAATAATTTCAGTAAACATTTGGCACAGGAAATTCTAGATTACAAGGAACTGAAACCGTTCGCATAATCAGTCTGGAAAACTACTGTTGTTTAAAAATCATGATATGTTAATGTTCTGGCTTATAGCATGCAAAAATTCAATTTGTTGGAAAGTCTGAAAGGCTCTACTTTGGATGAGGAAACTATAAGCAGCATAAAATTTGTTACATTTGATTTGTTTTATAAGACAACTTATTTCAAAACTATTCCATACTTACGGTAATAAGAAAAAGCAGTCTCAGCTATTAGAAACCCTAAACCAAAAGTCTTCAGTTAATCTAAAATTAACATTTTTGTTGTATCTGAGAATTTAGATGTGTATGTCTTAGTCCGAAAAACAAAAGCAAACCCACAGCAACAAGATAATTTACCCATCTCTACTTAGAATTACCCTTTGAAATTTGGAATGATAGCTGCTGTTTGCAAATGTTGTAGGTGCCTCTGAAACAAACAATTCTCCAGTCCACGGGTCACTAGTTCTTGCTTCCCCTCATGTGCTAGAACAGCCATTTTAAATGCTTCTGTGACCAGAATCTGAACCCAGGATGGGGTAAAATTTATTTATTGTTTAATTCTGAGTAAAAACTGATACAGTGCACTGTGTAGCTGCACTTAGACTTTAGATTGACCCTAAGGGAGGACTGAGGTGAGAATAGTTGTTGAATATGGACAGGGGCCAGGACTACTTGAGACAGTAGTGCTCAGTTAAGCTTGGCCAGGAAAGTAATGACACAAAACCAGTGACTGAAAACAAACACAGTAATATCTATCTGCTCTATTTTATACCAGACATTTAGAAAACTTCCATTCAGTGCTCCAAGTATAATTTTTGTTGAAATTGGAAAAGAGAGTACTGAAGGTTTTTTTCATAATTTATCCTGTTTCAAATCAGCAGAATGGCCAAAGAAGTGGTTAAAAAAAACCTCCAGTACTCATGAGAAACACAATAATTTGTCTACATACAGTAATTTAGGAATTGCCTTTAGTAGCACCCTTATTTGATTTTAGTTATATTTAATTAAGCAAGTCACTGAGAGAAATTTTATTTTCTTCAGTCTCCATCTCAACAGCCTTTAAATCCAGCGTATGAAGATGCATGGAGCAGCAGTGACGAGGAAGGTTGAATTTCAATTGTGTTGATGTAAAATTGACATTCAGGCACTGCGTTAATGGACTTCATCTACAAAATTGGATACTCTCAACTTTATTCTGACTGGATTTTTGGTATAGTTCTGTACATGCAAAATCTTTCAGATAAAAGTTTTCACTGTTCTCTGTGTTCTTTCTTCTATGTTATACTTAGATGTAAAGGATTACTTCTTCACCCTTACTGACTTTTATCCTTACCCTTATGCACTGGTGTACTTTATTCAGTGTCATACAGTTGATAAAGGAAAAATAAAAGCCCTTGGGACCAGTTAATGTTTCATTGTTTCTAGTGTCACTAAGACATAAGGAGAATAACCCCTGTTTCCAAGAGACATGATGCAGAATTTTCTTTCAAGGAGGACTAGTGCAGGAATACTTGCATCTTAATTTTATCTGTGCAGGCTGCATCCATTTCGAAGTGCTTATGTGCTGTGGAAAGCAGCAGGATTTTAAGCTTGTTCTTTTGCATTTTTAGTTTTGCTTAAGTTTCTCCATAAATACAGTGCTCAACTCAGAAAAGAGGTATAGCTGGGATCATCTATTTGAGTATTTATATAATGATACCATATACTAGTGCCTGAATCTGTCTCAGAAACTTAAGAGTAGGAACTAGTTTTATTTTTGTTGCTTTGGTTAGCAAGTTTGTAAGATCATTCTTTCATGTATGAATGAATCCCTTTCACTTCCCTAGCCAGTGTGAAGAGTTACTAGACAGAAACAGGCTTGAGGTACAGTATAGGGCAGAGAGGGGTGCATGTTTCAAGCTAGAAATACTGAATGCAGTCCTTCAAAATTGTTTTCATCTGAAGTTGTCATCCTAATGCCTGCTCTGTTTTGAAGGGGAGAAGCTTTGTGGGGTTATTATCTCAGTCACTAGTTTCATATTCAGACATAATGTAGTCACCATTCTCAGAGCTGATTTAGAAGTTCCAGTCAGATGTAGATGCATCTCTGTAGAGGAGAAATTCCTTCCAAAACAAAGCAGATATTAGGCTGACAAATTCAGATGAAAGGAAAAAATATTTTATAAGTAAATGAAAGATAATTTACTTTCCATATAGTGTGTATTCTTTCTATGATTAATATGCATTTTAGATTTGATTCACTGTGCTTCTTTATTTTAATATCTGTACAAGATACAGGCTGTCAGTTTCTATGCCAGTCTAGAGTCTAGCATTGTAAAATGATAGCAAATGGATAAATCAAGAGGATGATGTAAGTAAACAAGTTTTATATGTAGTGCTTATTTAATGAGGTAAACCCAAAATTGAAGATGCCCTGTGAAATCATTAGCTGCAGGATGCAAGACTTCAGAAGCTTTGTCTGAATTTGAGGACCAACCCAACAATGTCATTTTACAAGAATAAATCAGAGAATTTTCAATCTTTTTCCAAATGATATTTTTAATTACCAGTAGTGGCTTTTCCTGCTGAAACTAGAAAAACTCCTGAGCAAATTTGAAGAAAGATTACACATTACGATTTTTGTCTTGAAGAGGGTGACATGTTTGCATGCACAATTGTGCAATTCATTTGTATATGCCAACTGCATTACACACAAAAATGTGCTCAGTAAATAATATAAATAGTTATGAAAGAATAAGTGTGGTTTGGGTTTTTTTCAATCAGTTTTCAATAATCTGTAATGTACTACAAATGTTCTTGATTTTAAGCCAAAAAATTCACAAAAAAACCACCCACCAGCTGTATGATGGACAGGGAATGATATAGAAAATGGGAGCGGTAAAAGCATTACATTTTTTATATTATTTAGTTAGTTATTATTAAATATTTATTTTTAAAAGGTGAGAAATCAAAAACTAAACTCAAAATTAAGAATGTTTCATTAATTCTGCTTTTTTGGAAGAACCTTTCTGAAAAAGAGAGTAAAAGGAAGAGAGCCTTTTTCTGTGCCTCATGTACACAATTGCTGAGATGGGAAGGAACCACTGAAGACAATCTAGTGCAACCTTCCTGCTTATAACGTGGTCGCCTAAAGCACATTGCTTTGGCCTATGTCCAGTTGGGCTTTGAGTATCTACAACCTACAAACCTCTTCCAGTGTTTGAACATTCTTGGAGTGAAAACTTCTTTTGTGTAAAGCTTTTTCTAGTTTTCAATTTGTACCCATTGCATCTTGCCTCATCATTGGATACAACTAAGAATAATGACATCTCTTGTTTTCTTTTCCCTGGCTGTGTCAGATAGTTCTACACATTGGTGAGATCCAAATGATCCCTTTCTTCTTCAGGCAAAACAGTCCCAGCCCTTTCAGCTTGTCCTCATAGGAAAGACCCAACCCCCTTAGCCTGCTAACAGTTCTCTTTCTCATGCAACCCAGAGTGCTGTTGGCTGCCTTTGCTGCGAAGACACATTGCAGGCATACAGTCACTAGTGTCTACCAGGGCTGCTAGGTCTGTCATGGTTTAGACCCAGCACAAGGGACCTTGCAGCTGCTCACTCTGCCCCCTTCCCCCACTTAGGGATGATGAGGAGGAAATACATATAAAACCTCCTGGATCAAGACAAGGACTAGGAGAGTTTGACTCACGAATTATGGTCCTGGATAAAATAGATTTGGGGAAAAATAGCAACTTACTTTATCATTAATCAAATCAAAACAGGGCAAAAAGAAAACAAAAATCAGTTTAAATACCTTACTTCATCCCTCCCCTTCTTATGGAGCCCAAGTTACTTTATTCCAAATGTCTCTGTCTCCTCCCTCCTGGTGGCACAGGGGGACAAGGAGTAGAGCTTTACCACAAGTTCAACACTTTGTTTTGTGCTGCTCTTTCCTCCTCTGGGGGATGACTCCTCACAACACACACCATGAGATGCAGAGTCCTACTTATGGGAGAGAGGCCTAGAGTCCTTTACAAACCTCTCTGACAGTAGTCCCTCCCATGAGATGCAGTCCCTTAGGAACAGAGTGCTCCAGCATGTTCTGCCCAAGTCACAGCCTGCTTTGGCAACAGTCATTTCCCCTGTCACTGAGTCCTTCGTGACTGCAGGTCCACTTCTGCTCCATCATTTGCAGGTTCACATCTGCTTCACCATGATCCACCACGGTCTGCAATGGGACAGCTGTTATCTCAGAATCCCGGAATCAGTCAGTTTGGAAAGGACCTCTGAGATTATCAAGTCAGACCCTTAATCCACCACCACTGTGGTTACCAGACCATGGCACTGGGTGCCACATTCAATCTCTCCTTAAAAACATCCAGGGATGGAGAATCCAACCCTGGGCAACCCATTCCAATGCCTGATCACCCTGTCCATAAATAATTTTTTCCTAATATCTAAACTAAACTTCCCCTGGCATAGCTTAAGACTATGCCCTCTTGTCTTACTGGTAGCTACTCGGGAGAAGAGACCAACCCCCCCAGGCTACACCCTCTTTTCAGGGAGTTGTAGAGAGTGATGAGATTTCCCCTGAGCCTCCTCCAGCCTAAACAACCCCAGCTCCCTCAGCCCTTCCTCGTAGGACTTGTGCTGGATCCCTTCACAGCCTCGTTGCTCTTCTCTGGAACTGCTCCAGCACCTCAATCTCCTTCCTGAACTGAGGGGCCCAGAACTGTATTCAAGGTGTGGCCTCTCCAGCACTGAGTACAGGGAAAGAATCACTTCCCTGGACCTGTTGGCCACACTGTTCCTGATGTCATTGGCCTTCTTGGCCACCTGAGCACACTGCTGCCTCATGTTCAGCTTCCTGTCAATCCAAACTTCCAGATCCCTTTCTGCCTGGCTGCTCTCTAGCCACTCTGTGCCCATCCTGTCTCACCACAGAATGCACAACTTCTGATCAGGCACCTTAGTCTCCTTTCTTCCTCATCAACACTGATGACTCTGCTCACATATTGCTCTCACCTCCCTCCCTCTCTCTTCTGCCCTGAGGTTTTTTTTCCTCTTCTTGAATGCTTTAATTGCAGAGGTTCACCCACTGTCATTGATGTGCTCAGTATTTGCCAGAGGTGGGGATCAATTTTTGGAGCTGGAGGAGCTTTCAGCAGCTTCTCACAGAATCCTCTCCAGGGAACCTTCCCCTGCTACTAAAATGGCACTACATCAACACAACAAATAGGTCCACAAAAATGCTTTTCAGCAGATTGGTCCCTGGCCTCCTCTGGTCTCATGGACTTCTACTTCTTTGGGTGCAGGATTTGGTACCAAATATCATGATATCCATGTTTGCCTATTTCTCCAGAGTAGTGAGATCCCTCTGAATGGTAGCTGTACAACCTTCTGGTGTATCAAGCACTCTTCACAGTCTTGTATCATCTGCATGCTTGTTGAAGCCACATGCTATTATATCACCAAGGTCATTAGTGAAGTTGTTAAACAGTACTGGTCCTACTGTCAATTCCACGTGACTCGTTCCAAATGGTCTTTGTGCCACTGATCACAACTCTTTGGTCCTGGCCATTTTTCAATCTATCTGTCCACTTATCTAGTCTGTACTTTATCAGCTTATCTATAAGGATATTTGAGGAGACTGTCCAAAGGTTGACATACACTGTTCTCCACTCATCCACCAGGCTAGATATCAGGTTGGTCAGGCATGATCTTCCCTTCATAAACTTATGCTGACTGCCACCTTCTTGTCCTTTATGTGTCTGGAAGTGGTGTCTAGGATTATTTGCTCCATCACCTTCCCAGAGATGGAGGTGAGGTTGACTGACATTTTATGCATCTTGAAGACATGTCTTCCAATCATCAGAAACCTCTCCTGCTCACTCTGACTTTTTCAAGGTAACAGAGTGGTCTTGCAGTGACATCAGCCCGTTGCAGGTGCATCCAGTCCAGCACTATGGACTTGTTGTCCATTCAGGTTGTGTAAGTGATCCTTAATTGAATCTACTCCACCAAGGGTATACCTTCTTTGCTCCACATTTTACTAGGATCTGAGGCTGCTAAAGCTGTGTATAAAGGCTGTGGTGAAAGGCTACTGAGTACCTTGGCCTTTTCCCTGTCCTTTGTCTCCAGTTTCCCTGTCCCATTTAGCAGTGGGCCCACATTTTCTCCAGTCTTCCTTTTGCTTCTGGTATACAGGTATGTCCTGGTTTGGGCCAGGATAGATTTAATTTTCTGTCTTTTAAGTTTGCTTTCAGATGAGTCTCTTCTAGGTAGCTGCACTTACAGAAATTAACATCAAGTTTCTTAGTCAGTGTCTGCTTCTAAGATTGATAACACTCAATGGTTATAGATAGGGCTAGAGAATAGTATGCAGGGCCAAGGCTTTGCTTTAGCTATACTCCTTTATATTCCTTAACAGATTTAACTCCAGATGGGTTTTGGCTTTCCTAGTGCTATTTGTGCATGCTGAGACAGCTTCTGTATATCCTTCTCTGCTTCCGCTCATCATATACTTCCTTTCTGCAGCTTGAGTTTTCTCCAGAGCTCCGTTTTGATGTATGCAGATATCCATCCACTTTGCTTTATTCCCTGCATATGAAGATGGACAGTCCTTGAAAATCAACCAGCTTTCCTGGACCTACCTTCTCACCACGTCTATATACCATGGAATACTTACAGACAGAACCCTGAATAGCAGGGATTTATCTGGAAATGTAGAAAGTTTCCTCTATAGTTTTATGGGGCTTGTTTTCATACAGTTGCTAAATAACTTCTTGCTTATCAGTTTTGTGTGATTTGTACCAAACATGCAGTGTGGGACTCAGCTCAAGAAGAGATGGGCTGGGGGTTAATTGCCTAAGTATCTATCCACCCGTACACCTGTCAGTTTAGTGCCTGAAACTGTCTCAAACAGATGAAAGTAGAAATTAATTACCTTGAGAGACTTGCTGCTCATACTAACAGCTAGTATCTTCTATACAATAATGGTTCCAAATTCTCTAGTTGTATTAGTTGATTATATCATTCTCACTATTGACTAATGTCCTCTGCTGGAAGGAGCAGAATTTCCAGTGATGGGAAGTTAAAAACATCCATGTCTCATCTGGGCAAGAATCCAGGCACATTTGTACAATCCAGCACCTGTAATGTCTGTAGCTGATAGGTGTTACTTAGTTTGCAAGGTTTGAAATCTCTTGGTATTAGTCAGCATCTCAAAGACTGGTTTGTGTGAAAATTCTACTTTAAATAATAGCATGTGTATTATGTGATTTCCTTCAGTACTTGTAGTTTTATGTAGATGTGGTAAATATTAAGTATTTTCTAGAGTTTTTTTAATATATTTTGTTGCTTCTGCATACTTGCCATGCATACATCTAGTACATACAATTAAGAAACATGAACTTTTCAGTACTCTTCATATTGGCCTAGGGTCTGCCATGATGAGTAGGGTAAGCCTACTGTTAGCTTAGTACAAGTAAAGTTAGAGATACATAGTATATACATAATCAAGTTATTAGCGTACCAGTTAAACTATGGGAACTGTCTAGATGCACAGTTTTAGCATGTAAGACATAGGAGCTATCATATTTAAAGTAGTCCATAAGGAAAGACAGATTGAATGCTAGCCATATGCTTAACCACTAAGATGTGTGCTGACATTTTAGCACGAGAGGTGTTCCTGAAAGTATTATATGGGTTTCAGGGGACAACAGTTAATGCTTATAATGCCTATCAAAACAAAAACATGTAAAGCATATCAATTAAATCCTTTTAGGTGGCTTAATCTGGGTTATGAAATGGACAGGCCTTCTCCCATCCTGCCTTGTTTTTGTTTTCTTTTAGTCTATTTTATAAAAACAGTGGGAATGGAAGATAAAATGGGGTGACTGATTGGCCAGGAATTCAGGCAGGTGCATAACTGCTCCCCACAGCTTCATCCCTTCTAATCATATCTGTGTGCTGTGTAGTCAGCCTTATCCACCAGCCCACTTGTTCTGCCCAGATAACAGCTAACCAGTGTATCTGCCATGGTGGCAATCCTAACCACTCCCAGTCCTGTCAAATTCCATCAAAACCAAGAGAATGGAAAAAAATATTAGGGGCCACTAAGGCAGCTTTATATTTAAATACAAAATAATTTTGTAATTGCATAGTCATACCACCTTGGTCATAATTTTACTTTTATCACCACTTGCTTTAAAATTAAGACAGAAAGCAGTATATTTTTAATTATGTATTTTAGCTTTGTGCTAAGGAAGAGACTTTCAGTCAGTTACTGAGGTCTGTACACTTGAAAGATTGCAAATCCACCCTTTTCTTGCAGCTGTTGGACAGAAATGCATCTGCTGTCCTACAAGAGTTTTATAGCAGATTTCCTCATGCCAAATAGGAGATTAAAATCAGCAGTTTACATCAATCCAACCAGTTATTTTTACAGCTGTATGTTTGTAATGTAGAGTAACATGTTTAAGCAAGGATAGAGTAATTTATTCAGCAACAAAAATAACATGACTTGGTTTAATACAAAATAAACATGAGGGGTAGACAAAGAAGGATTATGAAATCTTTTTCTTTTTTTTTTTCAGCAGCTACCTTTTTTACTGACTGCAAAGCATTTATTTAATGAGGCACTTGCTTTATATTAGGCACAGGTCTTAGCCTCCAACAGAATTATCAAAACATTTTGAGAAAATTTTGAATCAGATTTTTAGAAGATTTAGCTCAAAAAGACTTATTCATAATAAATGAGGAAATACATTATGCCCTTGCTGGAGATTGCTGGCAAGAATAAATTTATATTTAGTAGCCAGTGAGTTCAACTTGTATTTAGAATATCAAGTTAACTCTTAATCCTCTCTGTTAGTAGTTCAGGATGGCCTCTGAAGGAAGTGTAGCTATAATTCCTGTTTGCAATGTTCTACTTTCATCCATGCAAATGTATCGTCATCTGTGTGGTGGATCTTTAATATGTTAGTGCCATTACATGAAAGGGTAGGTAACATGGGAAAAGGAAAGAGAAAAAAGAGGTAAACCTTTCCTCTAACTTAGAGTATGACTGTTCTGCAGACAGCAGCATAATACAGAGATGTTAGCTCTAGTTTACATGATCCACCACACCACAGGCTAATATACCTTGCTGCACTGTTAGATCTGTTCACCTATGTGGAGCTTCATACTGCCAGGGCTAGGCTGTTTCTTTCTTGTGCTAATATGCTTCGTTACATCTTTGTGCAGACACACTGATTTGACAGGGCACAATGAATGCTGCAGTGTGGGTAACCCCTATTTGCTGGAATAAAAGATATACAGTAGGTGTATAGTAAGAATCTAAAGTTCTCATGTTTTGTGCCAGTCAGAAGGGAGTGTCTGATGTTGCTCAACTGTTAATTACTGTTTCTATCGCCTCCTACACTGTTCTGTAACACCTCAGGAAATCAGCTGATTATGATTCTCATGCTAGCAAACAGGAAAAAATGCTTGAGGACTTTTAAAAAGAGTTGATTTTCTTCTTTTTCCCATTGCTAGATCTTCCAGGTGGAGTATATGGCCCAGATAATATATTTTTGTACTTACGTGAGGTAAAGCTAAGCATCTTAAGTGTCTGAATGGTCTGATGCTGTTCTGTGGTTTTGTACTGCCACCAGTGCAAGAGGGACCTTATACTGAGCAGTTCTGCACATCGTCTGTGGGAAATGGTCACATTTGGCACTTAGTTCAAATGTATTGCACATTCTCAGGGTAGTGTGTTAATCGTTTCCCAAGGAAAACAAAACTATGAATCTCTGGAGTTGCATGGAACTTTGCCATCTGAGTGCTGTTCATCATTGTTTATAAAGAAAGCTTCTAGAACATTTAATTGTCTTGCAGACACCTAATATGCCTGAGGGCCTAAATGAATGTTTGAAACAGTTGCTTAATCCTGTTCTGCCACTGTGGGTAACTATGAAGTTTAAGTTAACTAATGAAGTATATGAAAGTAATTTAAATAATGCACAGTGGTGGGCTACTATATTAAATATGCGTAAGACATGCAAAACTCTGGGCTTTAAGAATTATGTTGCTGCATAACAGAATTGAGTTGGGTTATAGGTTTCAGTACTTCAACAGGTTTGCTTTGTGTCCTACATGTGTATAGGTTCTCACTGGTACATCTTATATCAGTAGGAAGGCTTACTATATATTTAATTGGCCTTGAAAACTGAGGCAGCAAAGTCTTTTTTCCTGCCAGAGAGAGGAAAGTGATGCAAGTCAAAGAGCAAAAAGTGGTCCAGTAGTTCACAAGACTGCTCAAGCTTGACAGGCACAGGAAAAATTAAGATAGAGGGAGGAAACAAAGGAGCCGTCATTGTTTATAGAAGGGAAGTTAGAGGCCTTGCTTGTACCCCAGAATGCACAGGGTGTGCATGTTCCAACAGCCACATGGTGCAGTGACATCACCAAGCCCAATGCACACTTCAGTGGTGCCCTGATCTCCCAAACAGTCAGATGAGGATCCTGCTGCACAATGGGCCATTGCTTTCACAGCTCACTCTTCCCTCAATATCCTCTAGTTGCTGCCTCCTCTCAATCCCTCTTCAGCAGGCCATTTATAATCCTGGCTGTTAATTTGCATTTGCATTTGCAGCAGAGAAAGGGGCTCTGCTGCACACTGCCATGCCCGCATAGAGCTCTCTATGCTGGCACTGTCATGGTCTGTCTCTACAGAGGACCTTAGTATCTGCAAAGGTTGAGGTTACTAGTCCAGTAGTATTCGGGAAGATTTTCTGCTTAAAATTGCTAGTTCTAGAGTATTCCATCCTGTACACGTCATACTACAAATCTGAGGGATCACAAGGGTCAAACCCTTCCCTTCTCTTCTTCGCCTGTCCTTGTTTGCTTTGGCATCCTGGGAGGGTTCTGTCTGTTTATCTGCCTGTGATCCTGATCCATGCCAGCCTGAATCTGTGTGTTCCTGCCTCCATCTCCTGACTGCTGCTGACCCCAGGAGTCCAGTCTGGACTTTCCCAGGGCTGCCCTGCAGCCTTGGTGGTGATGTGAGAGTTATTGAGGGAAAGGGGGGAGGATCGTAATATCAATTTTACTGTATATTTGTATATATTTCATAATTTTTCTTTTATCATTACTGTTTCATTAAAGCTGTGTAGTTTAGTTTCCAACCCATAAGTCTCTCTCCCTTATTCTCTCTACTTTCTTTATCTGGGAGGTGAGGGGGATTAATAGAGAGCATCTGTCATTCAGTTTAATTGCTGGGCCAGAATTAAACCATGAGATTTATTGGTGCCCAACATGGGGCCCAAGATAATTAGCTCAAGGCCCATTCAAATTTCAACTAATTTGCCTGAATAGTTTGAATTCCAGCTCCAGTGGGAGGATACCGAGATGGCTTTGCTGAGCAGGAATCTCTTTGGAAATTTCACAGGGTTGGAGATTAAACCAATTGTGCCGTACCTTTGGTATTCAGGGTATGTTATATGTATTTTGTGGCTGGGATTAGTGTTAATATGTGGTTTATTTTTGGTAAGAGCTGCTTAAGAACCATAGTTGCAATATGGTCCTCAATATTGATGTATATTATGGTGCATGGTGCAGTGGTGTTTCATACAGAGATAAAAATCTTGGTTGGTAATTACACTTTCAGTTTTAATGTGGGAAATTGTATCACTCCATCTTATTTTGGGCTGACTCCACCAGATTTTAGTAGCAATAGCATTTAATTTCTGAATCTCCTGGTGGGTGTTAATTTTTCTTATATATTGGGGAGGACTAAGACAAAAACCACAGTCATGAGAATGAGGATGCCTTTTTGGAGGTCAAGAGTTGCTGTTCAGAGAGTGAGAGCTGCCCCTGGTACAGAGAGCACCCCCATTCCTGCCTCTGCAGCCTCTTCTTGCCCCCCCTCACACAAGGGCACAACTCAGATACGGCCGGTGAGCATTGCTACACCTGCAGCTGATGCCTCTGCCTCCACAGACACTGCTGCTGCTCAGAAAGTGACCCCTGCTGCTGCTGCAGACACCACAGCCTCTCCACCTCAGCCCACACAGCTATTAGTTGACCCTGTGACGAGGAGAAAAGTAAAACAAAAGAAATCAGATCTTAGCCCTAATTCTTCAAAGTCTACACAAGATGACCAGGTGATAGAGGAAATAGAGTATAGTACCTCTCCTTGTAGATCAGCTAATGCAGAGTCTAAAGCAGAGCCAGCTGAGGAGGACTAAAACTCAGAAGAATATGCTCAGTACTGATGATAACATTGTAGATCCTTTTCATATGCCATGCTCTAATCCTATGAGGCAAAGGTTTGTGCATGCTGCACCACAACCTTTTAACCATACACTATCTGTAATGTTATGGGTTCCTGGACAGTTGGAAGGATTTGTGGGTGATGTGATTGAAACAGCACAAAAATATGAAGATGCTGTCATGGCCCCTCATTGGGCCTGGGTCTCATCTGTAAAGGGAACATGTGAGAAACTGTGTTTACCCCTTTTTCTCAAATAGGAGGAGGATGCCACATTGCAGCCATTCAGAGGAAATGCCCTCTTATGAGACTGCATCAAGAGAAACAGAATTTAATAAGAGGAATCCTATGAACACTCCTGAGTGAGTGTCGAGAGGACATGAAAAAGTGGGATCAGAAACCTACTGCTGTCCTACAGGACCGAGTATGTAAGTTGCTGAGTAAGGCGAATACGAAAGGAGATCCTTCTAAAAAGATGGCTGCTCAAGTCTCCAGTGTGGAGTTACCCAATCTGAATATGTTGGTGACTCAAGATCCCTGTACATCAGGTGTGAGTAATGGGGATGCAAGTCCCAGAAATTCACGTACTGACAATGCTGTATGTGCTCAAGCTTAGAGGTGCCCCGCCTCCAGCCAGGTGGAGGAGAAGGACAACCGAACTTATTGCACTGTGTGGATTCAATTGCTTGGCACACTAGAGCCACATAAGCATTGTGGACACTGGTGCACAGTGCACCCTAATGCCACTGAGTCAGAAAGGGACAGAATCCATCACTATTTCTGGAGTCATGGGGGGATCTAAAGAACTGAGTATTGTGAAGGCTGATGTGAGTCTCACTGGAATGAAGTGGCATAAACACCCTATAGTGACTGGTCAAGGTGCTCCGTGCATCCTTGGTATAGACTACCTCAAGGCAAGTGACTTCAAGGACCCAAAAGGGTACCGGTGGTCCTTTGGTATCACAGCTATAAAGGCTGAGAATACAGAATGGCTGCATGCTTTGCTTGGCCTTTCAGATAAATCCTTTGTAGTGGGGTTGATGAGAACTAAAAACCAACTGGTGCCAATTGCTAATTCAATAGTGCATCGAAGACAATATCACACCAACAGAGATGCTGTGATCCCCATTCACAAGCTGATCTGGCAACTAGAGAGCCAAGGAGTGATCAGTGGGACTCACTCACCCTTCAATAGTCCTATATGGCCAGTGTGAAAGCCTAAAGGAGAGTGGAGGCTGACAGTGGACTATCATGCCCTAAAAGAGGTTACACCACCACTAAGTGCTGCTGTGCCAGACATGCTAGAACTTCAGTATGAGCTGGAGTCCAAGGCAGCCAGGTGGTATATTACTATTGACATTGCTAATGCATTTTTTGCTATTCCTATAGCACCAGAATGCAGGCCACAGTTTGCTTTCATCTGGAGAGGTGTCCAGTACACTTGGAATCAACTGCCCCAGGGATGGAAATGCAGCCCTACCATCTGCCATGGACTGATCCACAAAACCCTGGAAAAGGATGGAGCCCCAGAACATCTACAGTAAATCAAGGACATCACTGTGTGGGGTGACACAGCAAAAGAAGTCTTTGAGAAAGGTAAGAAGGTAATCAAAATTCTTCTAAAAGCTGGTTTTGCTATTAAAAGAAGCAAGGGACCTGTGCAAGAGATAGTTTCTGGGGATTAAGTGGCAAGATGAACATTGCCACATCCCAGTGGACGTGATTAACAAAATAACAGCTATGGCCCTATCAACTACCAAAAAGGAAACTCGGTCCTTTTTAGGAACTGTTGGCTTCTGGAGGATGCATATTCCTGCTTACAATCAGATTGTGACACCGCTCTATGAGGCTACCTGAAAGAAGAAAGACTTTAAATGGGGCTCAGAACAACAAGCTGCTTTTGTAAGTATTAAAGAGGAGAATGTGCAGGCAATGGCCCTTGGACCAATTCAGTCAGGGCCAGACATTAAAAATGTGCTATACACTGGAGCCAGGAATGACGGTCCTATGTGGAGCCTCTGACAGAAAGCTCCATGTCAACCTCTAGGATTTTTGGGTCAAAACTACAAAGGCTCCAAGGCCAACCACTGAAAAAAAGATATTGGCCACCTACGAAGGATTAGAGCTGTATCAGAAGTGATTGGTACTGAAGCACAGCTCCTCCTGGTGCCCCAGTTACCTGTACTGGGTTCTATGTACATAGGTAGAGAATCTCCCCTTCATCCTGATACAAATGCTACATGGAGTAAATGGATTGCCTTACTGTCACAGAGAGCTAGAACAGAAAGACTCAATTGTCCAGGAATTGTAGAAGTGATAACAGGCTGGTCAGAAGGCACACATTTTGGAATGCCACCAGAAATGATGCTAAAATGGGCTGAAGAAGCCCCACCATACAACCAACTACCAGAGAATGAGAAACAAGATGCTCCTTTCACTGATGGATCCTGTTGTTTGGTAGGAAGCCATCAAAGGTGGAAAGCTGCTGTACAGAATCCTACACAACTAGTTGCAAAAATGGATGAAAGAGATGGTGAATGGAGTAAAGGTAGGCAGAGGTAAAAGCCATCCAATTGGCTTTGGACATGTCTGAACAAGAAAAGTGGCCGAGACTTTATCTCCATACTGATTCACTATGGTATAGCAAATGCTTTATGAGGCTGGTTAAAGCCATGGCAGCAAAACAACTGGCAACATAGAGATAAGCCTATATGGGTTGCTGAACTGTGGAAAGACATTGCTGCTCGATTGGAGAAACTTCATGTAAAAGTGCATCATGTAGATGCCCACGTACGTTCATATCGAGCTCCTGAGGAACATCGGAACAACCAGTGAGTAGATGAGGCTGCTAAAGTGTTCCAAGTAGATTTGGACCGGGACCATAGAGGTGAACTGTTTTTAGTTAGATGGGCCCATGACACTTCAGGTCATCAAGGAAGGGATGGAACATACTGATGGGCTCATGACCAAAGGGCAGATTTAACTTTGGACACTATTGTGCAGGTTACCCACAATTGTGACATATGCACCTCAATTAAACAAGCTAAAAGGTTGAAAACTCTGTGGTATGAATGGAGATGGTCGAAATATATGTATGGGGAGGCCTGGCAAATTGCCTATGTCACACTGCCTCAAACTCACCAGGGTAAGCGCTGTGTGCTTACAATGGTGGAAGCAAGTATAGGATGGCTGGAAACATATCCCGTGCCTCATGCCACAGCCTGGGACACCATCCTGGGCCTAGAGAAACAAGCCTTGTGGAGACATGGTACACAGAAAGTATTGGGTCAAATAATGGAACTCATTTCAAAAACAGTCTTAGAAGTAACTTGCCCAAAGAACATGGTATTGAATGGACATATATATATCATGCACTAACCTCAGCTAAAATTGAAAGGTACAATGGACTGTTAAAAACTACCTTAAAGGCAATGGGTGGTGGAACCTTTGAATACTGGGGCAAGCACTTGGCAAAAGCGACCTGGTTAGGTAAGATGATGGGTTCCATCAATTGGGCTGGTCCTGCTCAGTCAGATCTTCTACGTTCAGTAGATGGGGACAAAGTGCCTGCAGTTCATGAAAAGAATCTGCTAGGAAAAACAGTTTGGGTTTTTCCTGCCTCCGGCAAAGGAAAACCCATTCATGGAGTTGCTTTTGCTCAAGGGCCTGGACACACTTGGTGAGTGATGATGGAAGATGGAGAAGTACAATGTGTACAATGTTCCCCTCAAGGGAATCTAACACTGGGTGAGAATACTTAATTCTTATTGGCTAGCTTAATCACTAGAGCATAGAATTTTTGGGGATCATGAATTTGTATCCCACATTAACTGATGTTATGTGAATTGTTGCATAAACTAACTGTGTTCTTATAAACATAAACTAACTATTGCATAAACTAACCCCACCCTTTTTACTTTTTCCTTCCTGCCCTGGTTTCAGTGAGACAGACCCACAGGCCCTGAGTCAGGCAGCAGCTCCAGCCAGGGCATCTGTCCCCTGCTGACCCCATTATGGGGTGTCCCATGCCACTCACCTCGTGCTCATTATAAAGGTAGAACTGGGCTAAGGGGGAAAGCTCTGTTTCCAGGGCCTTCCACTCTTCTTCCTTTCTACTGTCCTGGAGACTTAAGTCCTTAATTGTATCAGGACTCACATCACTGGATGCCCTAAACCAGGTGTATTAAACACATGAATACAGGAAGTATATCTTAATCTAACATTAGCAGAAAAACAGTATTTTATTACATCCATGGATGTATTCTAAATTATTACAGGATAATTAAGCAAGAAATACAGGTGATATCTAAGGTACATTGCATTACAGTGCCTTGACAGAGATGCTTAGCTTTGTTAAAAGCTGTTGTCTAAAAACTGCTCTGAGGAAAGCAATCGTTCTGCCAAATTTTGTAAAATCTGAGCTCATGTGGCACAAAGCAGGGAAGATTTCCTTGGCTGGAGTGCAAAAATCTGCAAGTATATAGATATTCTGCATTATTCTATATCCACACTGTATTATCCTATTCAGAGCTATCACTTATTCAGGAAGTCAAAGGCATTACTACAGATGACAAAGGGACAGTCAACAGAAAGAGCCCTGTTTGTGTCTCTACCATCTCTTCCTGCCTGGCTGCATTAGAGCAGCAAACATCATCTTCAGCTCTTGAGCCCCTCGTGGCTCTTATGCTAAAGACAGGCTGAACAGGCACAGGGATATCCTTGGCAATTAGGTGGAGAGTTCAAAATGGTTATAATTGTCTTTGCCTCACTTCTCCTCAAGTCACAAGAACCAAAGCTCTGCTGCAGAACTGGATTGCTTCTTTACTTTACATGCGTGAAAATCCTACTGTGCCTTGGCAAAGTCTTAAAAACAAATCCAGCATAATGGAAGGAGTTCGTAGAGAAAATTCCCTGCTTAGTCTACTCAGGTTATTTCTCTCCTGTTTTTCTGTCAAATCTCCCTTTTATATTACAGAAACCATCTCCACTCTCCTCACCTTTCTTTGTGTCCTGGAAATATAAGATGTTTCCTTAGGAACTCTAATCTAAAGGCCTGTTAAAGATTAGCCATTAAAGCATCAGTAGAAAAGCATGCATTTTACTCACACTTGACTCTGGCCTGAAACTCAGCTATTAGTATTGCTTAAATAGCTTGTTCATGCTTAACTGGCTGATAAGAAGACAAGCTCAGATACTAATGGAAAATATACAAAAGCGGACTAATATTGTAGGTCTGAGTGGGGAGACCAAAAACCCCTCTAACAATGAGCAAGCAAGTGTGAGAACCTGTCTTTTACTGTCACGATTTACCGGAGATTTTGATTAAGCTACCTAGTGAATTCTCAATGGCTAGGCGAGTTTAAGAGAGTAAGGGAAAGTTGCACACGTGCCTGGGCACATAGGAAAAAGTGTGAAGGCCCAGGTGGGGGCACATTAAAAAAAGAAGGGGGCTTTTAAAGAGGATGTGCCCATGCAGTTGGAAAAGCAAAGCTATGAGTCTACTATTACATGTAGTGTGTTCAGGTAAGAAAACTCAGTAATATGGCATCGGTATGAATTTTCCAAAAGATACCCACATTCACATTGAATTCAGTAGCTAAACGTGGGCTAAATGCTTGAAATAAAAACTTTACCATTTTACCTGGAGTTCCCTAAAAGCTTAACTAGTATTTCAACCTCTCCTTTATGCAGTGTGATCAAAAGAAGTTTCCAGTGCCAGTGAGAAGTTTCATACACAACATTTTAATTGGTCCCTTTTTAGTGATACTGGAATACTTGTTTTTACCTCATAATAAAATCATAGCAGAGGCCATTCCAGCATTTGGGCTAAATTTCTTACAGAAAGAGTAAAAAGCAGACTCGACTGTAAAATTTCTTAGGCTTTAGGAATTTCAGTAAATTTCAAATTCATGTCAATTTCTGCCTTTAAAAATAGAGGTATTTAGTTTTATTGTAAAATCCTTTGTGATTTGGAAGCATCTAGATCTTCTTGCAGAATCAAAGACTGTATATCCCAGGACAAGAACAGAATCAACTGACCACCAAAAAGAGAGCAGGAGAAAGGGAATTATGTTGACTTTTCTCAATTATTTAATTTTATTGTTGTTGTTGTTACATTAGCTCATAATATGTAAGATGATTTACTTCTGTATTCTCTGTGATTTGCACAATCTTAGACCAGCATAGTATACAATAGTAGTGCAGTCCTTTCTTTATGTCACATTATCTGCTGAGAGAGATTTCATCTGCATTCATAAGCCATTGAGATTTTTTTATGTGTTTAGAACTTTTTATAAGCAATAAAGACAAAGATTAAGCCAAGGGGAGGCCTGCAATGTCTCTGAAAACCTTGACAAAAGTTTAAAACTTCCGTTCTGTCCTCTTACCGTCCCTCTCAGTAGAAAAGGTGAGCATAATAAATACAGTAAAACAACCAAAGTGTCTGGGTAAGATAACAGTTATCAGGAAGAAAGAGTGGGGAGAAACATTCAGAGTAAGCTTTCAGCCTCATTTAGTATTTTTCTACTACCCAGAGGTTAAAATTTGAAGATAAGCTATTGGCTTCTAAGAATACAGAATTCATCATGTACATTGTCTAAAGACCATTCTTTTATGTGTTTGTTGGAGTGAAATGCACAAAGAATACAGTACTGAGATGTAAAACTGGTTCATGAATATATGTCTTGCAAATTTCACCGAAGATTTAGCCCCAAAAAATTCTCTGAAGAACATCAGTTTATGTATTATTCCCTGGTAACATGCTATAGACTAATACAGAAGAATGTCCAATTCTTTGAACAGTAACAGCCAGGAATTGTATATTTTTTTTATTTTTATTTATTTATTTATTTATTTATTTTGCAATACTGGGGGTTTTGAATAAGATTGAACATGCTGTAAAGAATTGCGTTAATCTCAGCCAATCTCTGTGAGCTGTTCTTATAACTCATTACTTTGCCTGTGGCTACTCTAGGGTGAATGCAAAGACATGTCAAAATGGGTGGAGGTAAAAAAACAAGTACATTTAAAAGGATTTTTTTTCAGCTTCCACCTACACCTAAGAGACAAATAATACTCTGCCATCTGCTGTGAAACCATATTCCCGCTTACACCTTTTACTCTTGACCTACTTGCATTCTCAGCCCCAACAGTAAAGAAACAAGAGGAAAAAAGAAATAACAGCACCTACTGTGAAGCACAACTTAAAATATAATTCCATTTCATGCAGTTCCCTAACATGTCCCCAGCTGCAGCTATTAAAAATGACAGGAGTCTGCCTGGGAGAGTGTTCTCAGTGGGAATGTAGGCCAGGAATATACCTTCTAGAAGCAACATACCCTGTTGCATTTAAAGTCTCTGAGAAGTCTAATTTCTCACCTATCATAGGAAGATGGTGATTTTTTGGGGGAGGGACTAAAACTTTCACTCATTTTTTCTGTAGGTTTCCACCCACCTTTCTTCCATAATAGCCTTGCAGTCCTTCACAGAACATTTAAGATTTCACGACAGATGCTCCACACAGATTGTGGTTTTTTCAGTCATATTACTGTTGGTATCTTTACTAGTCGCACTGTTTGATAGCTCTTCTCCCCTCCTTAAAACACATAAGGAAGGCTTTTTTATATGCAAAAAATCATTGTTCTGAAATGTTGTGTCACTTACGCTGAGTAGCAATACAGGAATTTGAAGCACTTTGTGAAAAAAATCTTACTTCTTAGCCCATCTCTCTGTAAGCATGTCACATTTTTATCAGCTGTAGGTACTGTTTGTTAGTAGTGTCTTCTTAAGGCATACTGTCATGGTTGCCTGGAATATTAATGATAGTACAACAACAGAAGTGCACCTGTGTTGGCCTGCAGAGGGATGCACAGTGTTTTTTACACGAGGCACTAATAAAGCCAGGCCTGTAAAAACCTCTAAAGGAGGTGATGCCAAGCCCAAAATCAGCCCAAGCAAGTGTTCAATAATCTCCCAGGGTAAACTCCTCTCCACTTCTACTATGTTGCCATTTAAGAAAAGCTCAGCATTGTTCGGCTTTGCAGTCTGAAGACTGTTTACTTAAGCCCTAAAAGAAGCTTTAATTACTTGTTCTTTGGTTTTGTTGTGGTTATGTTACTACAAATGCTTAAACTAGTAAGAATAAAAGGAGATCAGATATGTTTGCAGGAACTGTTGTGGTGGTAAATGTGTGTCCTTCTTTAAAAGGAGATCTTTAATCACAATGAGAAGGCACCTGTTGTCTTGCTGTTGTCTTGTTCAGGTGCTCACTGTCTTACAGGTCTTATCTTGCCAGTGAAAAGTCTCGGTTTCAAAACCAACCTGTTTATGCGTGTAACCTAGCCATGACAACACAGTACCAACTACAAAGACTCCTCTGTCATGCCACAAGATTAAAAATTTGTGAAATTCCCAGCCTGTTCTTCTTAGCATTTAATCTAAAAATTGATCTAAATTAGCAAGTGTTTACACATAATCAGTTTGTTTCTTCAGAATTTATTGGAGCCCTTAATATGAAAGTGACAGTATTTATTTTAAGGCATTTGAAACATATCTTGCCTAACACTCCTTGTCTGAGTGAACTGAAAAACTTGTTTGCCACAAAGCTGTATTTCTGTGGTTTACTTTTCACTGAGCATGTGTGGCTATCTTCAGTTTTAAAGTAACTTATTAATCTGTGACCTGTGTACGAAGCACAGATGACATTACTGTCACGGGGAGAACAGGAACAAAGACAGCCTCTTTGTCTGAAATCAGAAGGGAACACAAACCAAGAAAAGCTGCAATGTATTCACAGAAGTATTGCTGAATTCCTCTTTACCTTTTGCTTATCTGTTTCTCTTATTTTCCTGATTTTCTTCCCAAGCTTGCCTGCAGAAAAGTTTCATAAAAAGAAAAAAAAAGAGAAAGAATCCATAAAAGGTTTCCACAGTGTGTTGCTAAGTACATGCAGTGTGACCAACAATCAATTTTGGCAAAGTAATTTCTTTGTATGGCTTTACTGCAGTTTTGCACACTATGTGTACTGGCATATCTGAATGAGCTGTAAATTATTTGTAATTAATGGTAAAGCTCACTTTTCTCGTCGTTACAATGCCTAAGTTGTTTTTATTCACCCCTAAGAGACTGTCAGAGAAAGGAATGAGAGCCTACTTTGCTGTTAGCAAGGTTCTGCAGTTTAGTAGAATCATAGGAATTCTTGTCGATGTTGGCATAAGAAATCTAAGACAGAAAAAAAAAAGTTAAAAAAAAGTTGGATTTTGAAGATGAGAAAAGAGGCTTTCAGTGGTTTCCTCAGAAGTTTCAATAGATGTCATTTTCTCACTGTTATACTCAGCTACCTGATAAGTCATCTTCTCAGCCTTGGCTCTTTCAGCATGAAACAAACAGAACAACTCAAGGGTTCTGGTTTGAAGGTCTCTTCTCACTCCTTAACCCACATGTACCATCTTTGTAATGCATTCTCATCTCAGCAGGGTGTCAGGGAGCAGGCAAAATTACTTGGAGCTTTTGCATGGACAATGGACATATTGAAGAAAGCACTCTTTGACAGGTGTTCTGACTCTCCTGTTCAGGGAACATGGCAGGTAACAAACTAGCAGAACTTGGCCTTTTCACTAGTGAGGGAATAGGAGAATGATCCAAGAGGTATCACTGTTGACATATCCCTGTGCCATCACATGCTGCTTTGTTAAAGAAGCTGTCCCTTTTGTGTTCAGACAAAATGCAAACTATCAGCTCCTCAAGCCCACATCTGAGAGAAGATCTTACTCTTATCCTTGCAGATGTTGTGTAAGACGTGGCATGCTGCATGCAGTGATATGCACAGGTCAGTCTTCAATAGCACCAAAGAGTTTTCCTAGGCTGTACTGCTTTGTCTTCAGCTTGCCTAATTAACTTACTTGTTCTAAGAGCACAAAACAAACTTTAAATCAGGTGAAAATACTTGCTGATTACCCTGATTTTTAAGTGCTATCATTTCTACCAGCAGTTTATTGGTACTGTTCTTAGAGCTCTGCACCCTTCTGGCCTATCAAGCACCATGCAGGTATTCTGCAGAGTTAGCATTCACTTTGTAGATGCTTTTTATTGATGCTTTTTTATTGTGTTTTTGTTTGTTTGTTTTTGTTTTCAAAATAATTCATGTTGGGATGCTTTTGCAGTCTTAGATTACTGCTTTCTACAAGAGACTTATTTTTCCAGACATATTTATGGATCAAGTTAATGGATAAGTCAAGTCTGTGATAATAGCATAATGTTGTGGTCCAGGTACAATAAACAGACTTCACAACACTCCAGTATCCAGAAAAGATTAGTCATTCATTTGGCTTCCTCTATGTGAGGTTCTACAGAATAAAACATTTGCTACTGCCACTGTAAATAACACATACATCTACAATTTGACTTATGAAAGATTTAGCTGTAAATCTTCTTTATCAAAATAGTTGGTAGGTGGCATCTGAATTAGAGTTTACAGCTGTGAAAAGCTGTAAGATACTGTGGGCTCCAGAACAGCCACTGTCTGCAATAACATGGAACATACTTGGAGTATTCATTCAATGGTTATCCACTGCAGAAGTATTTAAATGTTGACATTTATATATTTTTTAATTGGTGATTATATTCACCACATCACTGCAACTGGCTCTTTTTTACATACTCTTTTCAGAGATAGGGCATATTAAAATGAAAAAATGTTGTTTTTTGGAAATAGGCTGGCCAAGTGTCTTGGCTTTAGTTATATCATTCCATTCAGTAGGGTTCATTTGGCTGACTACAATGCACTTTTTGCATGTGATTTACTTCTCCTTCCTGGTGTTGATTGGGTTGCAGTCAGCCTGTGTTTAAGGACTACACTCTGAAGAACTGTGTTACTACCAATTCTCATGTGACAAGCACAGTATGTTAATAATAAACTGTATTATATAATGTGTGTCTATATGCATTATATGTATATTTATATATATGGTATAGGTGATTATGTCTCTATAATGTCTATACACTATACACATTATATATAAAAATTTAAAATATATACATGTGTAATAGAATGCATATGTATCACATATGTAATCATATATCTATGATATAAATGACTCTATGACACTATCTCTTAAACATCCCCTTTAAACTGCTAAAGACATTTTTCATAGAGTTAATATTTTTGCTTCTACTTTGGTAATAACCATTTTGCACCCTACTTTTGGAGCACCTGCCTAGCACCAGTCTCATCTGAATAATAGTAAAACATTTTTTCATGGTAAAGATGTAATGATTTTAATACTGTTTCCTACATAGGTTGGTTTATATGGGAAATCCCTGTCTGAATATCTTTGTCAGCAACAGCTGCTCACTTCTGTGTGGTTTGTTACCTGCAGTATACGTCAACAGAGAAAGAAAGGAAACGTCCTTGCATAAGTCATTTCATCCACAGACATATGAGCAGTAAGGTGTCATCGTCTTATGTTGTACCATAGCACAAGTGATGATGCACACCTGAGGAGGAATTGCTCCTCAGTTTGGAAACTGGTCCTGGAAATCTGGAAGGTCACTGCCAGCGTTACAGAAGAAACCATGACTGGCTCTCTGTAACAGTCCTATGCAGAGAAATGTTCAGAAATGCCCCAGCTACACAAAGGGTGGCTCAGAGGATCAGGTAGAAAAAGAATTTATTTTTTTTTCCTGCAATAAGCAGTAAGCAAACACTAAAAGTAGCTCCAGCTGGAAAATGAGAAGGGCCATGGAGGACTCTTGACTCCAGTCCAGCTGCAAAACACATCAACTACCTGTGTTGTTATAGCTGTGGGATACAGACCATTTGCAACAGAGCCTGCCCGGGACAGGTTTGGCATTTGTGAGTCAAGAACATGAGTACAGGTGTACAGGAAAACAAGGTCTTCTCTAGAAAGGCTTGTATACAACATATGGGTAGTGTTTGCATCTCTTCAAGACTTGTGTGCAGATATCTGTTGGTGTCTTTGGGATGAGTACTTTGCTGGCTTACACCTGCTACTATTTCAGCAAAAACTCCCACTGTTGTTAGTATACTCCACGGTGGCTCCTGCAATTCTCCTGATCATCCCTTCAGGCTTCAAATACAGTCGTAGAGAGTACTTTTCTTTAAAAGACTCTTAAACCATGATCTCAATCACAGAATGACAGTCTAGACATCCTTTAGTCAGTAGAAAATAGTATCTGATGTATTTGGATTCTAGCAACGCAACAAAATAAGGAAAAACAGTGTTTAGCAGTTTTCCAGTGTTTACCAGTCATGATAGTAGTTTAGCAGTAGACGCTGTTCTTCATTAAGTGTAGACCAGAAGTTAAGTCTTTAGTGTCTTGTAAAGAATAGAGAGCTGTCTACATTTGTTTTGCTCTTGCTCTGTTATTGGGTGGTGAATGAAGGGAACTTTTAAGGTTACTTAACTTCTCATGTAAATCTCATGTGCAGCTTTCATGTGCTACTCACTGAGAAAACCTAGTTTTTGCTAGCTGCCTCCTTTACAACATAAATGCCTCTGACTACTTGAGTGTTTCTGCTCTTTTTGTGCGTGCAGGGCACAGCTGTTTCATTGGAGCTTCCTTTCCCAGGTACATATTAATCATTTACCCGACATAAGCAGGTCAACCATTATTTCTGTCCTTTCCCAGCCTGCACAGGCTTGCTTGATGATTCGAATTACCTTTGCTCCTGAAGTTCATGGAAGACAAGGACACTTACTCTGCTTATGGGGTTCCGAACTGGGAAGTAGAAACTGTTGCTGCTAACACTGTTGCCATCAAATGTTTTAGGTTGCATCTGGTAATTGTAATTTTTTTCCATCAAGGACAATAGCCTTACATTTTAAGTCTACAGGTGACCTACTTTTTTTGACACCACAATGTCCCATTTTGTTTCAGCCAAGACAGCCCTATCAAGCATGTCAAAACGGATATTACAACACATCAGGAATATTTGTTGTTTGGTGAACCACATAGTCACATCACTCTGGACAAGTCAAGACATTAGTCTTAAGGCTCCTAAGGTCTCTCTCTGAGGAGGGGTTTGCTGTTTCCTAAGGTCTATTAATTTTTTTTTTTTTTTTTTGTCTGGTGTCTTAGAAAAAATGGGTTTGAATGAAGAAATTGTACTAAAGGTTCCAACTTCTGACAATTAAAGGGGTGGAAGAATGGGGTGTTTTAATTTTGCTTTGTGATTTTTCCCCTTCTAGGTGAGACATGCAGTATTGCTCAAAGGATTAACATATTTCTACATATCCATTCTAGCTAACAGTGTTCTCATTAAGATCACTTTCAACAACCCCAGGATTTCTTCACCTGTCATTTTCCTAATGATTCCGACAGGAGCATGAAGGAAATCCAAAAGCTCAAGGTCCTCCTCCTCCTAAACTTCATCCTACTGATGCAGAGTTTCTGCAGGATCTGTTACAAGCTATGTTTCTCCACCCCCACTACCTCTTTATAGTCCTCTTAAAATATTTTCACATTTGTAACAAGGCTCTGATTCCTTCTCTTGTGATGAGGGAAGGGCTACCTTTGAGGGACTTGGTGCTACAGTTTTTTCAGAGGACTCTTCTTCCTGATCCTTTTGGAAAGCATTTGATCTTTCATCTTCATCAGAGCTCTCCCCCAGGTGCTGTCTTTACTAAGTCTTCATAACACAGGGCTCAGCTTGCTTTCTTTGCTTCTTGACCACAGGAGCAACCTGTG
This sequence comes from Heliangelus exortis, assembly GCF_036169615.1. Taxonomy (NCBI): domain Eukaryota; kingdom Metazoa; phylum Chordata; class Aves; order Apodiformes; family Trochilidae; genus Heliangelus; species Heliangelus exortis. Next base: position 20,454,335 of record NC_092454.1, on the reverse strand, counting down.
TTGGCATGGCTAGAGGGATGACAGAAGTGCCTCTTGCAGGATCTGATTCAAGAGTGACCAGTGCCAGTATGGGCAGAGGGACATCAGTAAAGGCAGCTGTCAAAGTCTGAGTGGTGGCCCTCTTGTGCAGTAACAAGGTTTCTATGCTGGTTCAGCCGCTTGTGGTCTCAAACTTGTCACGTGAGCCACTTAGTGCGTGGTTCTTTCTGCTTCTACACATCGAAGAAGTGTTTGTTTCACAACGTCAGCTCACAGTCCATTTATTTTGTGTGTTCCAGCACATCATAAAAAGGAGTTTGTGTCCTTGATTTGCCTTCATACCCTCTCCCTGCTCCTTGTTTGTTCCTGTCTTCTGACTCAGGCTATCATCTGCATGCTTTTTAAAAAAGCTGTAATTTATAGCTTTCAATGGACTACAGTGACAGTCAAACTAAATGGGAGTGCCTGTTTACATGCTACGAATCCTCATTGCCTTTCTTTGTGCCCCATGCCTCTCTAGATGGGAGTCATTGGGATGTGTCTTTATCCTCAATAGCTTCTGAAACAGGAGTATTGCAGTCTTTTCGGAGTGAGATTATGCCCTAATGCTGACCAGTTGTGCTTTGTATTTTAAAACAAGGAATTACTACATTTTTCTTGTGTTTCCCAGGGTGATTGTTCGTCGCCTCCGATCCCGGATCTTCGTCCCGGCAGAAAGCGCGAAGTGCGAGGGCGGTGGAGCGGCTCCCGGAGAGACCGGCAGCGCCGCAGCAGGTGGAACAACAGCGGGAACACGCCTGTGCTCAGGCCCAGCACTCCTTGTGAGTCCGAAATCCCGCGCCCACTCCTGGGAGGGATGGAGGCAGCAGCGCCGCGACTGATGACTCAAGACCCTTGCAGCGGCCCCGCGACGGGGCGCTGGTGTCATCACGGCGGGGGGCGGTGCCGCGGCAGAGGAGCCAGGGCGGGCTAGGCAAGGGGCGGGCCGAGCCGGACTGGGCGGGGCGGGCCGCCGCCACCTCCCCTTCCCTCCCGCCGGCATAGCAGTCGGTGCCCGGCGGCCGTACGGACAGGTGAGGTCGCGCTGCTGCGTGAGTGGTCTCGGCGGGAAACTGCGGGGAGGGAGAGAGAGGAGGGATGGGGCTGTCCCGGCGCTCTCTGCCTGCAGCCCGGTGACCCCTGCTGCCTGCGGCGGGGGCGGACGGGGTATTGGGAAGGGGCGCCCTTTCGCGGGGTCCCTCCCGCGTCATTGCGGGGCGGGATAGGCAGCGGGATGCTGCCTTCCAAGTTTGTCCCCCAAACTCCCTTGTTTCTTCTCCCGCAACCCCCTGGCTGTGCCCGCCTGTGCCTCTTCCTTCCTCACTCCATCCTCTGGCTGCACCCCAAAACTGTGGGCAGTACCTGCATCCCCGGTCGATGTCTGCACCCCACTGTGACTTACCACAAGCCCTCAGGCTGTGTGCCACTGCCTGGGCTTCCAAAATCCCTGTCTCTACCTCGCATCTTGCACTGTTTGGCTCCCGAGTTTTCTGGATGTGCCCCACACCCCATTGTACCTGTTCCTCCGAACTCTCTGGCTGTGCCCTGCACCCCGCGATGCCTGTCCTTTCAAGCCCTCTGGCTATGCCCCACGCTCCCTGAGCTCTTCCCGTCTTGAAGAACAGGTCACTCCAAGGATGCAGCGTGGTGACCGCTTCCACCTTGCACAGAAGGCTGCATCAAGGATTTTATTCTTCTGAAATGCCTTTTTCCTCCCTCACCTCCCCTGGAGAGAGCGGTGGTCTCAGGCGTCAAGTAATGGAGAAATCTTTCTCTGCAGGAGCAAGGGTTAGAGGCAGCCTGGGGAGAGGTGGGGCCCATGTGCTTAAGATGGTAATATTACAATGTAGAGCTGGAGGGATGATGTCTAGTCAGGGGTTGTCTAGCAAGTTGAAAATGCAGCTGTCTGGCTTGCTGCCTCCCTCCATCTTGGGGACAGGTCTCCACCGGAGACCTACATGGCAGGTCTGTCCTTGAGTACTGGCAGTAGCAGTGAGCCCATGAGCACAGGAACTGGTGTCTTGGACTTTCCCTTTGCAGCCGTGGATGTTGTGCGTGTTGTTTAAACATTGTAGGTGCATTGACACTTATTTTGTAAAAATATTTTAAGTACATTAATGCTTAGGATGGGTTTTCAGTATCACAGCCACTAAGGTAAGAATGGTGTGATACTTAAAAAGGCTAGTGTGACTGTAGATAAAATCTTGCTGATTTCTTTGCTATTCAGACAAACCAGAAACCCTACTGCTCCTTATGGACACCCTCATCCTTACTCCATTAAACTCAGTCCTTTCCAGGCCTGTATGTAGGTCTGTACTGAGTGCTGCCATGTGGGAAAAGTTTGAACGAGTTTTTCTGGTTGTTGGGAGCAGCCTGGGAATGGAGTGCTGCCCAGCTTATCTGGTGCTCTGCATCTGGGGTGCTGCCCAGGAAGCATTCAGGCTGCCTTGGGTAGAGGTATCAGCACTGCTTATTGGCACAGTGTTAGGCAGTGCAGATGTACCCTGGAAATTCTTCACTGAGGAATGAATGCACCTTTACTTAAACTTCTTGAAGAAAAAGTACAAAGACCTGGAATAGGAAAACCTAGTCAAACATAGGCTTAAAGCCTTCCTAGGCAGCAACTCTGTTGCAAGTGTGGGGAATAATGCAGCTTTATGTTATTTCATTATAATGTGTTAAAATAGTATTTATTTACTGGTAGAATGAGGAAGCTTATGGTAGAGGAAGCAATGTTCATGGAATGTGTTTGGAAAGATGCCATGGCATTAGTCAAGTATTACATGTCGAATAGGATTTATCTAGTTGTGAAGCTCACCGAATGCCATGAAATACCTATCAGCTAATTCCATACCAGTAGAAGAACTAATCAGGTTTGTTTCTGTATCTTGATGTGACTTGACGGTCTTTGCCAAGTGTGCTCCCCCTGCTGTGCTCTTCCTGGATTTGTTTCACTCCACTGCAATAAAGCAGGAAACTTTTTTTTTTTTTTCCCCCTTCTAACTTGTACTCCTCCTCTTCCTCATTAATCCACTTCTGCCTGCTGCTTCTGATTTTAATACTTATCTTAGGTCTTCATCTCGCCCGCTCCTTGTGCTGGGTTGCTCAACTCAGAGATTCTTGTAGGTGTGGGCAGATAGCAGTGCCTGGGATGGGCACAGGGCGCTTGTGTGTAGTGAGGGATGTCTATCCTATCCCATACTCATGTGCAGAAGGCAGAAGGGAGCTGGTATCTCTTCCTGGATTTTTATTAGCTGCTTGTGAAATTATGCTTGTCATATTCTGGATCTAACTCGCCAGACTTCAGGTAGCATCCCTCCCTTACTACCTGCCGTAGCAGGTACATTTCCGGCAAGGACTGCTGTGCTGCATTTCTCCTGGTGAAGGCTGATCTGATCTCCTTGGACTGCCCCAACTGAAATGAGACAGTTTAGCTCCAAGTGTATATTAAACTAATCTGACTTGCTTTCTAAAGTGGATTAAGGACCATTTGTAAAATGTGTGTAGTAGAGCTATGGCATTTAGGCAAGGATGAATAAACCAGGTGGTACCATTTTCAGAGGCAGTGTGACTTAACAGAAAAAAGAAAAATTTATAGCCCAGTATTCACTTTGATTTCAGGCTAGCAGAGAATTGAAGCTTTAAGCTGCTTCCCAAATACTTGGTGACTGAAAGTAAGGAAATACTTCATTCATCTCCATATGTCTCTGTCCCTCACAACAGATTTTCACACACACAGACACACAGACACACACACAAACACACACACATACAGTGTTTTATCTGTTTCTCCATTGCCCAAGTAACTTTGAGAATTCACAGATTTGACTAAATTTTTCTTTCTTGCAATTTATAGATGCTTCAAACAGCAGTTCTGGTAGACCTTTCTGAATATTTAGGAGAAAGCTGATCTGTGTTTGGAAGCTGCCCCCAAGGAAAGGGACAGGAGCTAAGCACTGGGAAACTCCAACAGATGCTATTCAAACACCAGGAATGATTGTTGCCCTTAAATGGGTGTAAAACATGCCACAAAAGTATCACAGTTGTTTTAGATTTAACTTTATGAGCTTTCTGGTCACTTAAGATTACTTTAAAAGATATTTAAAAGTTGTGTAGTCATCCTGCATAGCTGTACAGTGCTAGGGAGCAGATCTCACATGCTTGCCCAGCCACCTCTCTCCAGTACCTAGTCTACAGAGGGCAAATGCGGCCTAAATTAGAATAAAAACATAGCATTAACAAAATAAATAATTCATTTTATAAGCCTGAGTAGTTTATTTAAAAGGCAAGGAAATGCAAGTCAGGTCATGCAAGAATTTTATTTTCTGTAGCCAGTTGTCGCGTGCTCAGTTTGCAAGAGGCATTGAAATGTTGCAAGCAGTATGGCAGCTAACAAATGTTCTATCCTTCCGATACTTAGTTTTAATCTAAACCATAAAAAAATCATTTCAGCTGACGTATAGGATTTTTGTAACATATTAATTTTTTTACCATTTTATATCAACTTTATAGCATATTTTATATATTAATATATAATATTAAAAACATAGTATTTGAAACACCAGAGCAATGCAAGTGTCTCATTTTACTTGTCTTTGGTTTCAGTGTTTAATGCTGATCACTGAACTATAAATGTTCAATATTTTTGTTTTAATTTTTGTCTCTTTTTACTGAATCTATGTAGTAAAATGCTTTCCATTTTCTTGTTGATGTATGTCTTGATTCTTACATTTTTTTTTTTCTGTGTGCATTTTGCTATTTAAGTTTTTCCTGTGATGTTTACACAAACATTTATCACTGGAGATGTTGGCTAGAGAAGACCTACAGGTAGTTTATAAATTGAATAATGTGGGAAGAATACAAAATTCATAGCAGCACAGGTGGAAAAGTATCTTGGTTGTTTTGATTCTGGATGAGAATGCCAGGAGCTGAATTTCAGTAGCATTTTTAACTTTGAAATCCTGAGCTAACCCATAAAATGTGTGTCTTAAAAACTACTTGTAAAGCCTATGCAGCCCAAAGCAAGCTCTGGGCTTCATATGCAGAGTGGCACAGATGTTACGAGGAGAGGAAATATTGACGGTAAAAAACTTTGACTCATTTTATTTGACAGGAACTATGGTATTCAAATTGCCCCTCTTAACTGTGTCAGGGCTGTCTTACTCATCAGGATGAAAGCTGACTTTTATCTCCACTTCAGTCCTGGTACCAACTTAAGGTAATGTTATAGCTTCGCCAGCTTTTCTTTTTATCCTGAGTGCTTTTGACCTTGTGTCACCTTTCTGCTGTGCTGCTGTAACCCTTGGTAAGGGCAGGTGCTGAAGCACAATGTGAAAGTGGCCTGGGTTAAAAATATCCTTTTCTTTTTTGCAAGGCTGGATCCCCCTCCTGGATCTGTTTTCCAGTCTATTTAATTTTGCAGCCAGAAGAGCAGTTGTTGCAGCACAAGCCAAGGGTGACGTGGGAGCAGGTATGAGTAATGGGAGGAGAGGTTCATTGAAATTACATTGGTAACATTAAAAGTGCTCTTATAATTGCAAAATTGGCCTGTAAAGAGTCAGACTACCTCTCCCCTCTCCCCTCTCCCCTCTCCCCTCTCCCCTCTCCCCTCTCCCCTCTCCCCTCTCCCCTCTCCCCTCTCCCCTCTCCCCTCTCCCCTCTCCCCTCTCCCCTCTCCCCTCTCCCCTCTCCCCTCTCCCCTCTCCCCTCTCCCCTCTCCCCTCTCCCCTCCCCCCTTTTTTTAAAGCAGAACCTTGCCAAATGTGTGTGAATGTGAGTGTAACTTCATATGGTGCACTGCAAAACTCTGCATGAAGGAATAGTATGTACTGTGTAAAAAGTTGTTAGGTTTCTTCAGGCAGCTCCTGGTCTGGAATTTAAGAGAATGCTCCTATCCCAGTGACTGCATTCTGGTTATGGGTATGTTTGAGAAAAAACATAGGTTACTAAGAATAAATATTTCTTTTATTCTTTGTTTTGTAACAAAGAAGGAGACAACTCTTGCTGAAGTCTGAAACACAAAGACTGGTTTGTTTATTTGTATATAATTTGCATTGTATCATCAGTCCTGGAATGGCTTAAAATAAAGTCACAAAACCTTATTCAGTGATTCTCTGTACACTTTCAGATATTCATCTTGGTGCTGTGCCCTTTCTTTCATAAATGTTACTTGAGGTGACAAGTAGCTTTGTTTTTCTTTAATTGAGTTCTGCCTGTTTTATTAAAAAACTAAAGTGCATGGGTATTAGTGACTGGGTGGACAAATGTCTTTGTTTAGAATTGCTGTTGTTGGAGGAGAAAAGATTTTTTTTTTTTCCTAGGTGATGAGAAGGGTGTTTCTGTTTAACTGAATTTTGAAATACAGTATTTGTCAAATGTATTTGATTTTTTTGGTAAGGACTCTACAGCCAGCAGTTTCCGTTGTTTTCTCTTGGTAAAACATTGGGGTGTTTTCTGTTGTTACTAATGAAAAAGTATCAGCTGAAGAATCTTGAATAGCAGGGTTATTGGTCAGATGTTCTAATTTATTCTGTTAAGTAAATACTGCAGTATTTGTTTACCATGTAGCATTACAAGTAGATGGGGATGGGCAGCATTGAAATTTCTATAGTCTGTTCAGAGAAGTAGGAGCTGGCAGCGTTGCCTGAATATCTGAAAATCACCTAGATGTAGTTTAGATGTACGGTTGGAAATATCTCTACTAAATACATTTTTAAAATCACTTTTGTAGTCATAGTTCCATGGCTTGTCTTTTCAGTACTGAAATAAAAGATTTACTTTTATGACTTTAAATGTACAGAATGGGTCTGACAAGCTTAATGAAATGATTGTAATTCGCTTTGGAAGTGTCTCACTGTCCATCCTTGTCTTATGTGACAAGAAGACAGACGGTGCAAAAGCCAAGAGCCTAATGGAGTACTGTCAACTTGGAAAACAAACATTTTACAAAACTACTTGCAAGATGTATTCTTCAGAGTTTTTGTTACATATTCTAATTCCTTTGGTCAGTTGCATTATTACAAGTGTGCCAACAATGTTTTTTCTGTAGCACCTTTGTCCTGTAACAAGTTAGGTTGTTACAGAGAAGTCTGCTTTTTTGCTTCATGTTTTCTTCTGCTTCATGTTTTTACATGAAGAAGTGATAAAACTGTAGGGCAAAATTTTAAGTAGCTTTTTTTGCATAGCTCTAGTATTCAGGAAGTCCATTCGTTTTAACTTCTAACTATGAACATGACTGTTACATTTTGGAGAAGGGAAAAGGTTGGGAGGAGGCAGTGCAAAACACCAGAGCTGTCAGAGCACCTTGTGCTTCCTTTCAACAACTCCTTAGGTGTGCACAGCTGAGTTTCAGATTATCCTGAAACTGCTTTTCATAAACAGAAGTGGTCCACTTTATCAATTAGGAGAGCTTATCTGAAGTTGCAGAAATACATGGGCTAGACCATGCAGCGTTCTGGTCTGGTCAGTTGAAAAGAGGCTGCTGCTGTATTTCAAAACTCAACAGCCTGGATACTGCATTTGAACTATGTTTAAATATATAGGATGGAAAACTACCTATTTAGCTGTAGATATGGTGCAATTTTGTGGTTTTGTTTTTATCATGTAGAGACTTTACACGTATTCTTGTTAAGTGTGATTGCATGCCATTGATTGCTTTCATCCAAGGTACCAGAACACTGGACAAAACTTAATTGAATCTAGATAGACTTTTGATAAGCAAAGAAGCTGCTTTTACATATGATGAGTATTGTATAGCCTTTGACTCATCTGTTGAGCCAACAGCAGTGGCAAGAGGTCAGTTAGTAGGAAGCATCACACTTTCTGGATATAGTCAGCTGGCTGAACCTGCAGCTGTATAACGTATATGGAAGACAGTGCATGTGAGTGAAAGCAAATCCCTTCGTTTGAGTGTGAGCAATAAAATCATCCTGAGTTGTGGTAGTAGAGAAAGAGTGGAGACAAACCACTGCACTTAGAAACCAACTTGTGTGATGAGGACTGCAGCGTTGCTTTAGGATCAGACAGTGGTATGTGGCCTGGTAGTTTTGTACGGTAACTGGAGTATTGAACTGGCAACCAGCACTTCAGTTTTGTTCACAACTTTGCTGTACTGTCTGATGGAAAATGTGCCCCCTTTTCTCTGTGGGTGAGTGCTCCAAAGAGTCAACCACACACTGACCTCTTCTGCAAAGCACTGAAACTTTTACATGAAAAATGCTTTCTGAGACTTTTTTTGATAACTTAAATGCAGAGCTATATATAAGCCTTTATGTGTACTGGACACTGTCCAGTTTTCTTCTCTTTTACTGCTGTAGCATGCTGACTAGACTATTAGACACTTGTGTGTATGACACTTGACACTGTATGCTGTTGTTTTACAGGAATGTTACTGTAGGGCTAAGTAGTCTGCTGCTTGCCAATCTTCTGCATGGATGTATTATTGTCTCCTGTGTTGTTTTGATGTGGCATACCTATTGCCTAATGCACTTTGGTTGATGGGATAAATTTTCTTGAGCTGTTTGGATCTGGCAGTCTTTCAGGATTGAAGAGAAAAAATAAGTGCATTGCTACATGCTGTCTGGCTGAGCTGAACTACTTTAAGCTGCAGCGGTGTCTTGTGGGCCTGGGCGGTCTCTGAATGCTTGGAAAGGTGGTAAAAACTACCTGATACTGAAGTAGTAGAAAATATTGATGGAAGATGGAAAATCCTTACAATATATTTGTGATTAATCTGGCGCAATAATGTAATGTTTAATTCTCTTCTTTGGTGAAGGTGGTGTTTTAAGCTGATTTAAAAAAACTCTACTGTGGCAAACTCATAGCCTGTGTAATGCTACTTCATATGCTGTTCTTGAGCTTCCTGAAAGTGTACAGTCATAAAGATTTTTGAAAATTCCTCTTAGCAAAGGAACTAAGGTCTAGCTAATTAAACCTGGAAGAAGTAAACCATAGCTATGTCATGTAATTTGTGTTTTGTGCTGTGCGAACTCCTGAATGTTGATTGCTTGGAAATGGAATGCAGAACTGATGAATTTTTAAAGTTGGATTTTTTGTAATGAAATCTGGCTTAGAAATATGTTATGAAACACTTTTGCTCATCTGGCCAGTTAATAGTTTTAGGTAATGGAGAGTTTTGTTTTCATGTCAATTTTTGAGGTAGGTTGTCATCTCAATACTGTTTCACACAACATTTCTTTGGTGTTGGAGCAACCTTTTTCTTTTGTCTCCATAGACCTTTGACTACCCTGAGTCACCTTGACTGGATATTCTCTCTAACACTGGAAGGCAGCTATATATGTTCCTATTCCATACTGTTGATGTTGAGTCCTGACCCCTAGGGCTTTCACAGAAACCCTTTTGAAGTCAAATACTTCCATAGTCCTTAGAAAGGTGCTTGCAGAGCAAGTAGAAAAGAACATGTCTGGAACTGCTGTTAGTACTTAGTCAAAGCAAAGGTGCCCCTATTCTTCTGTTCACACCATGTGTCCAACCTCTCTCAAACTGGATCACCTTCCACTGCAGTCATCTCAAAAGGGAAAATTGCTGTGGAAAGTTATTGACTGTGAAGGAGTGTGAACAGCATCCAAGACATCTTGAGTGCTACCCCAAAACTTCTGGCCAAGTAAAAACTGATTATTTCTCTCTCTCTGTCTCTCTCTCTCTGTCTCTCTCTCTCTGTCTCTCTCGTTCTGTCTCTCTCGTTCTGTCTCTCTCGTTCTGTCTCTCTCGTTCTGTCTCTCTCGTTCTGTCTCTCTCGTTCTGTCTCTCTCGTTCTGTCTCTCTCGTTCTGTCTCTCTCTCTCTCTCTCTCTCTCTCTCTCTCTCTCTCTCTCTCTCTCTCTCTCTCTCTCTCTCTGTCTTGTGTGGATCTTATTTGGGACGCAGGAGATAAAACAGGAGGGTCAGGAGATGTAAGAAGTCTATTCATGTTCTTACTGCTCTTTAGTTTTTCTGGCTGAGAGGCCTGAGTCTTTAAACAGCAGTATAATGTGCCTTCATGGGTTGCCTGGATCTAATACTTGTGAGTATGTTTTCTAGTTATCACCTTTCATCATGACGAAGAATGTTGGTTTAAAAACCAACAAAAAGTTAAAAAACCTAAGGCCTTTATATCTTGTTGCATACTCTTAGTGATTTGGAACCTCCAACTGCAGCTGTACAAATTACCAGATCTGAACTGGAAAGATTTAGGATGTGGCAATGGAATGCCTTCCTGGAGCAGTTCAAAAAGTACATTCACAGCAGCAGCTGATGTGCCAAGACTTAACTTGGGACCATTAGCTTTTTTAATGATGCTGTCAGCACACTCCCTTGGGCTGGGGGAATGTTCTGAGACTTCACTTTAAGAACACATTTAGTGCAGATTTTTTAAAAAAAGTCTTTCATAGAATCATAGAATTCATAGAATCATAGAATTGGCTGGGTTGGAAGGGACCTCAGAGATCATTAAGTCCAACCCTTGACCCACCGCTGCGGTTGCTAGACCATGGCACTGAGTGCCATATCCAGTCTCTTTTTAAATATCTCCAGGGATGGAGAGTCCACTACTTCACTGGGCAGCCCATTCCAATGTCTGATCACCCTCTCTATAAAGAAATTCTTTCTAATATCTAACTTAAACTTCCCCTGGCACCACTTAAGACCGTGCCCTCTTGTCTTGTTGAAAGTCGTCTGGGAAATTGATACAGACTTTAGGTCATAGTATCACAGAGAAAAAGGTGGGAGAGCTTTAGGTTCATCAAATCTAGACAAATCTTGGCAATATTAGCTGAGACTGTGCTTGTGATCTGCCCTTTGTCAGGTATATTCGGAGGATATTAATAACTGTTATGAGGGTGCTTTTATTTGCATTCCACATGCTTCACCTTAAGAGGGGTATCCAGTAGAAAGCTGAAGTGTCTTACTAAAGAGTTCAAATAACTACAGTGTGTACTCAAAACAAGCAGTCTTCATCACCACAATGAGAAGAAATTTAATCTCATTAGTCCTGTTTTGTGAATATATCCACAAGACTTATTACTTTTTAATCTTATAATATACAAGCTATAGATGTCATAAGCCATCTTGGATCAATTTCATACAAAGTACTTAAAACTTGTACTCTCTCTGCCTTTTTAGACCTTATCTATAACTTGTGTCTTAAAAGTAATATACGTTATGCAGGTTAAAAATCTCAAACTGTGTTGCCTTCACAGCGTGTGTAAATGCCCCTCTAATTCAATACAGAGTTTTATATCCTGATTACTAACAATGTGCATGCACTTCAGAAACACAATAGCTGTAAATAATTCTTAGGTATTTATCAGAACAGTCCCTGCTATAGAAGAAAAAACCCAGAATAGGTGAAAGCTCAGTATGTTACAAAGATGTTGACTGCTGAAGGAATGAGTTGGTAGTACTGAATGACTTGGCATGATTGTGTAGCACTGCTGGAAATATGAGATTTTGTTACTCTTGTCTAGTCCTGGTTCTGATTTGTGAAAGCCTGTTCCAAGTCACCAAAAATTTATTCGATCTAGATCCTGAAAGAAAAGTTGAAGTGCTGCAGAAAGTTTTTTAGTTACATATTAAACAAGAAGGAAAAATGAAAATCTGTTAATGTCCTTTGGGTAAGGAGATTAACCTGAACTGCTTATGGCCCAATTACTAAATCAATACTTTGCCAAAGGTGATTGATAAGAGTAATGATATGTTATTATCTAAAGGAAATGAGTTGCATTAATAAAAATAACTACATCATAGGAGAGTCTTATTTTGACGTATAGGTGAAAGTTGTCTTCCAGTATGCACCACTTCCAATATGTGTCACTGTGTAGGCAGGGCTAGGTGTCTTGGTGAGCTGGTGTCACGGAGCTGGAATGAAACTTAAAATAATCCATTGCAAATAATGCACCAGGGTAATCAACTAGCGAGAAGAGCTTCTTTCTGAAGCTGGGCTCAGGGATTGCTCACTGCAGCAGAGGAATAGACAGTAGAGACTTTGGATGCAGGATGGCTGACCTGCAAACGCTCAAGTAAAGAGCTTTTGGCCAAGGCAGGGGAGCACTCATAACATGTTAAAATTGTAGGAGCTTTCTCCTTTCATTGTATTTTTACCTTAGAATCATAGAATCATAGAATAGGCTGGGTTGGAAGGGACCTCAGAGATCATCGAGTCCAACCCTTGAACAACTACCGCCACAGTCACTAGACTATGGCACTGAGTGCCATATCGAGTCGCTTTTTAAATGTCTCCAGGGACGACGAGTCCACCACCTCCCCAGGCAGCCCGTTCCAATATCTGATCACCCTTTCCGTGAAAAAATTCTTTCTAATATCCAATCTGAAACCTTTCTCTGAAGCATTGGATATATGGGTAGGAAAAACTGAGGAAGGTACACTTATGCTCACTTCCAAAGTAAGACTGGGAATCTCTTCAGGGGCCTGCCCAGAATCTCATACTTGAATTAAATTGATAGTGGGGTTCAGACTTTAAAAGAAAATTCTTTCCAGGCTACAGCTGCAGGGATTATTTGTACTTCATCTGTCTTTCTACGTGCTGTGGAACACTGGACCCTAGGATCAGTTTTGCATGCATCACTGGAACCCCAGGTAATGCATTTATATAATATTGAAGATATTGGCAATAATAGGTCTTTTCTGCATTGCTGTAGCACAGTGTAATTTTTGTAGCTTTGTTTCTTGTGTTGTGGCTTGTCCATTGTGAACAGACTGTTGACTTGCTGAGGTGCAGTTGGACTCAATGATCTTTCAAGGTGCCTTCCAAGGTGCCTTCCATGATTCTGAGTGTGTGAACTTATTGACTACAGATCTAGAACATCATTGTATATGATCATGCAAACCTGAACACAACAATCTTGTGCCCTCCCTACACCATCTCAGTGATAGCATAAGGGGATCTATGACAAAACTGCTACTCCTACCTTTCTCTCTGCTTGGAGCATCCCAGTTCATGCGTTTCCTTTGCATGAATCTGCTCAGCCTTTGAGGTCCAAGTTGACTGAAAAAGAAACGTTTTTCTCAAAAGATTAGCTTTTAGTTGGGTGAGTGAGCTGCTGTAATCTATCCTGCAGCTGCCTGAGGACTAGACCTGTCAACAGTGATGCTGTGAAGCTGCTTTCTAGGTCTTCTCCATTCAGCAGTCACTGGTGGCTAGATGAGTGTGTGGAGCAGGAGAGTGTCCATATAATTTTGGCTGGGAGTTGGGCACAAAATGGGGGTGTACTGGTAGCTTATGAAGAACCTGAAACAGTTCCCATAGCAAAAGGCTTTTCTGTACCTGTTGCCACTGGTCAGCCTTGCTGTGAAGTCTACAGTGTCAGTTCTTGTAGTAATTTATAGGCCAGTGTGGAAGAAAATACAAATTAGTCTATATTATGCAGCATTACAGTGGGAAATCCATTAGTTTGTCAGAAAGCCAATCTGAAATGTGGTTGAAATTGTGTGTTTTCAATACTTCTCCTGCAAACAGGCTAGTTTATTCATGTATCTAAGAGATTTGATGTTGGCTAAAAAAGCAAAACATTAAATAAAGAAGTTCAGTAGGAATAGTTTGGTAACAATAACTATGCAGCGAAGTCTCTTATTGAATACTGCCAGTGGGGAATTTTACAAGTAGGTGTTTCAATACAGTTTCCAATACTGTTGGCACACTGTAAGGACTAAGGATTTGTGTCTTAAAATGCACTGGCTTCAAAGACAAAGCTTGAAATTTAATTAAGGTAACAACTACTTAATAGATCTCTGAAAACTTGGTAATTTCTACAGTTATGTCTGTTGCATGCCTTCTGTTAAGCACTTGTCTGTACAGTCATCTGACAGGAACAGTGTTTACATGGAATACTATCAAAAAAGGAAAGGCCACCTAATGCTAAGCAGGATGTTGCTGCCTTCTCTGCTTGGTGAATCTTTTAAAAAATGGGTTGAGTGGCTGAAAGAAGGCATAAAGGATGGAGAAAGTGATGGAAACTCCTCTCAGGGAAATATATAACAACAGGCAACACCCAGCTGAAGTTTAAAACTTTGTTGCAGAATGTAGGTGAGTAATTCATCTAAGTTAATAGGCAGTTTGTATTTGTTTTCTGTGTGGCATGAGGGAGTAATGTAGTTAGAATAACTGCCATTATGTAAGCACACAGCCTTGGGAAATAGGAAGGGCAGAGCTGGTATTTCCAAGCTTAAGCTAAAGATACCATCTGTGAAACATTCTGATTTAATTACCTTCTCAACTTCAACAGTATTCCAAGTGATTCTGAAACATAAAAGTTTCATAATTGTGCCTGAATATCTAAGGCAGTAGTACTGGAATTTCCTAAGTTTTCATTTTGAAATCAGATCTGTCTGGGTCTTTCACCACACTTTACCCATTTTTCTGTGGGCTCTGCTGGGTGAAGCATCCACCTGCTGATACCTGCTTGCCAGGCAAGGGACTGGTGGTCTATAACCTTTGGTTTTGGAATATGCCTAGGGTGGAAATCATCCTGTTGAAGTTTGTACTGTATTGTCATATTGTCTTTTACTAAGAAGTCCCTGTGAAAGTAGCTTGTCTGACTTCCTAATAATGAGCTTTGCTCTCTAATGCAAATTCTTAACTTCTGGTGTTTTGAATTCCTCTGAGTTTTAGAATTTGCTTTCTGGAGTGACTGTTTTCGTTTGATTGTTTCATTTTGGCCAATTTTTTTTGTTTGCTTGTTTCGTTCAGTAGCCATCAACATGAAACACTTGCTGTAAAATTACTGTTTAAAAGCAAATCTTGATGTTTGTTTTAATATTTAAAAACTATGTAGGGGGAATAAATGAGCATCAGGAATGGCAAATATCTTTCATGTGGGTTAAGCAAAGGAATGTGAGAAACTTTTTGTTCTCATTTAAAAATAAGGAATGTTTGAAGCATACCAGTAATTCCCATTACAAGAATTACTAATAGTTTTGTGTGCTAACCTAACTTGAGCACTTCCAACTACTCATTACCTACTGCTTGTCATTGTGAAGCACTCTTATATGGTTTGCTATGGTATTTGTGTCATTTTTTGGCTGGTTATCATCTACCCTTTTCCTTTCCAGTAAAGGTAATGGTCCAACTTGAAATTGGTTCTGCCATGATTGTTCAACTCAGCTGCAGCCAGTTAGTGGGTTCTTTCAGTTGTTGCTGAGTCACAGGAGACCAGAGGCCAGCAAATTATTTTGCTCTTTTAACACAGCCCTTTTTTCCCCCCCATCATTAACCTCATTTACACCCCATTTTTATAATGGTGAAGATACATTTCTTTGAACGTGTCTTCAGAAGTTATATTTGTACAGCTGGCTTGAAAGTAGGTGCATGGTGTTACTTCCCTAGCCATTTTAAATAAAATAAAATAAAAAAAAAAAAAAAAGAAAAAAGAAAAAGAAGAAAAATAGCACTTCATTCTTTATGATAATTGAGTGCAATACATGGTTTTGAGGTGATTTCAGTGATTGTTTTCTGAATGTGATGTGCTTCAGTGAACTGCTTCTATGTTCTTTAGAACTTTTCAGGCTGGGCAGACTGAGCTTCTATGACTGCAGTTTTTATATTTATGGACATTGCCTACAATATGTCATTTCAAATAACCTAATTTTGAAAATCTGTTCGGTAACGTGACTTTCCTAATTTTAAAAGTTTACTACAATCTAGACACTTCATTTTAAAAAGAAAATTTTTTACTGTGGGTGCATTTTAGTTGTATTTTTGTAAGTGAAAAGTGGAACATTGAGAGCAAAAGTAGCCATGTACTGATTCGGTAAGTACATTAGAAGGTATGTAGACTAAACATATATATTTATGTGGCTGTACAAATGCTTAATGTGCATATGAGTTCCCAGCATGAAGAAATAGATCTTTATATTAGACAAATGGCCACCTCTTCCACCAACTCTTTGTCACCTCAATTGACTCATATTGTCGATTTAATATGAGTCAACGGTGGAATAGGGAGGTATATGAGTTAACAGGAATAGGGAGGTGATAATCCCTCTGTACTCAGCTCTGATGAGGCCACATCTTGAGTACTGTGTTCAGTTCTGGGCACCTCACTGTAAGAGGGACATAGAAGTGCTGGAGCATGTCCAGAGAAGGGCAACAAAGCTCATTAAGGGCCTGGAGCACATGTCCTGTGAGGAGTGGCTGAGGGAGCTGGGGGTGTTTGGTCTGGAGAAGAGGAGGCTGAGAGGAGACATCACTCTCTACAACTGTCTCAAGGGAGGTTGTTGCGAGGAGGGAAACAGCCTCTGCTCCTTAGCGACCTGTGATAGGACCAGTGGAATTGAACATAAGCTACACCAGGGGAGGTTTAGGCTGGATGTTAGGAAATAATTTTTCACTGAGAGGGTTGTCAGGCATTGGAATGGCCTAGGACAGTGGTAGAGTCACCATCCCTGGAGGTATTCAAACGGTGTTTGGACCTGGTCCTTAAGAACATGGTTTAGTAGTTAAGATTATGGTGTTGGTCAAAGGTTGGACTGGCTGATCTTGGAGGTCTCTTCCAACCGGTAACATTCTGTCCTTTCAGGCCAGGTATTGCCAGTCTCACATTTAGAGGATAAGTTCCATAGACTTCAAAACTGCCAAACATTATAAAAGATTGTGTTATGGTTATTATCAGATTATTTCTTAACAACGCAATTGTACTGTAATAAAGCATTTTTTTACAAATGGTTTGTTTTTCACTGTAGCATGAGCTAGTTGTTTATATTGTGTGTGGGTATGTGGGTTTTTTCACTCTTCTGTTAAAAAAAATACAAGCAAATGTTGATTATATTACATTCCAGTACTTACGAATTTGTGTGTGAAGCTAGCATAACAGGATAAGAAAAAATGCCTTTCATGCTGCCATTAGCCCTACTTGTAGGTATTTAACAAAGAAAAATTCCTGAAAACCTAATGTTAATGCAAACAGTTGTTCACAGACATGGACTTCCAAAGCAAACTAGGTAACTACTTACATTAAGAAAATAACTGCTCTTAGACTACTTAATTTTAGCTTATTTTACTTAGTTTACCTTCAGATTCAGAATATTTGCTCAATCAGTATGTTTGTGTGGTATGGCTGTGGCTGCTTTCAGGCCGGTACATCCTTCTTTCAAGGATAGTAATGAAACTGCAAAACCTCTCAGAATAAGTTTAGGATCTTCTGAGGAGTTTGATCTTGCTTGCTTTGTTATGAATAGAAGATGAGCCTTGAAGGCTAAGAGCCTCTGCTGCCTTAGCTCCTATGAGAAGTTTTAATGTGAGAAAAGCTGCCAGTGCTGGCATCAGAAGAGGTGGAACAAATGCCTCCCTATTTGTATGGCAGGAGCTGGGAAACAAAGGATTTGCTATTTTCATCCACTGACTCTGCTATGAGCAGAAGTGTTCTCTTGAAGACAGTCTGATTCCAGATAAAGAGAGGGCTTTTGGTCCCAGTGGCTAGCAGTAGTAAGAGTTACAGTTTATTTTACAGAGTTACAGTGCATTTATTGGAATCCTAAAACAAAATGAATGCAGTGTTGGCTAGTCGACAAGTGGATAAATGTAAAGAACTATGTATTCGTGAGCACAGAGTTTTCAGGATGAGAGCTTTACACCAAAAGAGGGAGGAACAGTCAATCAGCATTCCCAAACATGTAATTAATGGCAATTAATTTTGAGCCAGCATCCATACTGGAGTTTTCTAGATTTTCAAGAGCATGTTTTTGAGCAGTATGATGCTCATTTACCATAGATTTTGGTTGGGATGTTGAGCTAGCTAGTCTGAGATGTAGTAACATTTTATTAGGATGAGAGCAGGGACATAGTCAGTGAATCAGCTGATTTTCCTACTGAAGTACTGATTAAATATAACGTGATTATTTGTATTTGGTGAATATATATTTTATTGGAATATTGTACCATACTGTGCATGAGATGTCTGTAGGCTTTGGTAGAATCTTGGTATAACCAGTAAACAAGGTACCGTAGTTTACCATTCATTGCCTCTTGATAAACTGTTCTCCTGAGACTGAAATGGGAAAAATGCAGGATTTTAAGGTTTCCTAAATGTAATCAGTCTTAAGTATTTTGATAAAATAGTTGTTTATAAAATACAGATTTCAACAGCTCCCCCCAGTACCAGCCGCATATAGCTGAGCTGCCTGGTTGATACGCTTGTACAATTTGAGGTACTTGGAGTTAAAGACAGGGCTGCATCTACATATATTTGATGTCATCCATAGTTAGATGGCAGGGGTATTTGATCTGTCTTTTACCTTAAAATAATTTTCTCTGGTGTGATTGATAGTGCCAAAAGGAATGGGGCAACTCAAGTTTCCATTTGAAATGGAAGAGAATGTCCCCTGCTTCTTCAGATTTTGCCAGGACCTATATAAACATATAAACATTGTAATATAAACACAGATCATGTAACATAGTCATTATAAAGGCAGTGAGATTGCATTGGTGAATGCTGCTGCTGGAGGATGGCAGTTTTGGAAAACAAGGTACTCTGTAGAGAGTATCTTTTGAAGAAGAAATTGATGGTAATTTCATATGTACAGACACATGGACAGAAGTGCAAGCAAGAAAATGAGTGAGTAGCAAAATGTTGAGAAGAGGGATGTACAATGAACTTGAATGGAGGCAGACTTGTCTTTTGTACCTCACGATGAAGGGTGGGTGTAGCGTACTTTGCAGTGGCTAAAAATGCCTGTGAAATGTGTACAGGAGGTACACTTTAAAAAGTGGAGATAAGGGTGAAATTATTTTGCAGAGTTGTTAAAGTGAGCACAAATGAGAAGATGATAGTGGGAGGATCTGACAAGAAAGATGCATTATCATCATTGTTGTAGAACTGGATCTCCAAAGCTGCAGCTTGCTTAGCCTGAAGGAGATAGAGAAGGGCAGCCAGAGGAAGGGAACTAGTTACCAATGTGTGTTACTGCCTAGACTAATAAAGGTGAAGAGTGTAAAGATTGCACAGGGGTATGGAGAGAAATCAATATGGTGTGTCACTCAGAGTCTCAGTGAGACACGAAGTGGGAACAGAAGAGGCACCCATCAAATGCATTAGGACTTTTTATAAAGCATTTTCTATGGAGAATGAGGCAAGGGAAGGGCTGATTTTTAAGCAAAAATGTAAGCATGCTTCTTTGAAAATTTTTACATAAGTGGGTGGTGCTGTGTGCAAACTGGATGTGCTGGATATTTTTTGTGAGTTAATGGTATTACTGGTGGTACCATGACACTTCATGATCTCAGTGTCGAAACAGTTGATTCATCAGTCTGATTTGCATACTAATTATAACATAGCTAATTACTGTATTTAAAAGGAGAATGCAGACATATTGGCACCTTTCCTCCTTCCCACCTACCTTAGAAATACTTCTGAATTAGGAAATTAATGTTAGTAGTAGTAAAAGTTGCAAAGCTAAATTTCTTTATATCAGTGACTTGGGCTTTAAGTGAAGACGACAATAAAAATGAATTTAAGCAACTACTCTTTGTCTATATTTTTGCTTTAACTGTAATGGTTAGCCACAGGATGGTCTCTTGAGATAATGCCTTATGGCATGGAAGCATCTGGTTTGGTATGTAGAGATTACAAAATCATGTTGTTGTGCATAACAGCTCAGCTATAAATTAGCATCAGGCATAGTGTGTGTGATCAGCTAATGCATCCTGATCTCTGTGTCTCATGTGGCACTCTGTTAGCCCTCTCCCTATTTTTTCCTTTCTATTTCATTAAAATCTTTTCCAAAACACTTTGATGACATTTATTTTATTAATTACAAAAATATATATTTCCGTTTCATTTTGTTTTTCTGCAGACAGCATCATAAAATCTTACCCAAGTGAAAATGGCCTTCAGCAATCTGACATCAAAGGCTGTACTACTGTATGATGAATGGATTAAAGATGCTGGTGAGTCATTTAAATCTAAAATTTATTAGCTGTTAATAATTTGGAATACTGATGTGCAGCTATTCTAGGTTTACTGTTTATCAGCTTGAAGTATCTTTGTCTTCCTGTAAATGTTTTTGACACTGGCAACATTACCTATTGACATTTTTAACTATAATAAACAGACTAGTTTCTGCATTTTAAAAAAGCAAAAAATCCACAAAACTGAGCTGATTTATCATTACAGACTCAGACTGAATATAATTCAGAGAGTGATTCTCCTGTAAGGCTTTCTGTCTTGTAGGAATATATATATAATTTTTTTTATGTTTGTTCATGTTTTTTCCAGTGCTGCTGAATGTAAACTTCTAATTCTTTTCAATTTTTTTCTCAGTACAGAATGAAAGTATTTTGTCACTTAGCTGAGTTAGGCAGATGGTGCTACTGTATTTTTCTTTTGCAAAGTAAAAGAAATAACATCGTGATAATATCCTGAAATCAGTTCTCAGAGTAATTAACCCTGTGACAGTTCTGTTTTGAAAAGTAATGTTAGCGTTTTGTTGCAGGTGGTATGAGGATATTAAACAATTTTGCTTTAATGTTCTTGTACTGTGGTGGTTCTTGCTTACTAAGGGGAAAAAAAATAATTACAGCGATTACTTAAATTTTGGGTTTAAAAGCTATCTGTTGTAGTGTCTTATCCAAACAAAATGTTCCTCAGGTTCTGTCAGCACAGAGTGACAGGGATTTTACAGAAAGAATTGAGAAGCAGTTACAGTTCAATTAACAGAATTTCTAGTTTATCTCCTCTATTATAGCTGAGAGCCATTTCCCTTGCTCTGTATAACTACAGCATGCCAGTGAAAAGAGAGTTCTATCAGTATAATTTGTGAAGGGGATTGGGATGGAGCTGGGTGTTGGAGAATTTCTACTGCAGTTCGCTAAGTTCCAGTTTTGAGTTCCTCATCTCCCTGCCTAGCAGAGCTTATATTTGGCATCATGTAGTGTACTGTTAGTGACTTGACATGTATTTGCTCAGGATCAAGCTGTGAACACCAGTGGGAAGGTTTTTGTACTATCAGTGCAAGGAATGGGTGCAAAAAAAGCAGTCAGTTGTGCAGAGATGGTGTTTCTCTCAGCATGCAACATATATATGGATGCCTGGTGTTTTGGCTCACAATTCTTATTGATCTGTGGGCAGCAGCACTGGGAACATTACAGGCTGCCAACAGTGTTATAGTGTGCTTTCCTCCTCAGTTTGTTTCGAAGCTGCTAGGGGCTGTAAACAAGATCAGATAGTCGCATGGGTGATATATTGCTTGAATGTCTCAATACACCAAACAAAAATTGCAGTGGTGTAATTTCTGCAGAACAGCAGCAAACCATTAAAGCAGCTGTTTACTCATTCAGCAGCTAAGTTTGGGATCATTCAGAAAAGAATCTTTCACAAATCAGCTAATAAATTTTAGGAAAATGTGCATAAAAAGAAAATACATGAAGGTCATACTGTTTCTCCTACTTATGGAGAAATGTTGAAGTCTTTGGTGAGCTATGACCTGGTGGTGAACCACAGAAGGGTGCAGTGAAACCATGGTGAAAGAGAGGGAGTGAAGCACCTGCCAGCCTCAGCTGGGGGGAGAGGGAGGAAGTGGGGCATGTGTAGGAGATCTCTGCCATATTTCTTTCTGGAATAACTGGAGAAAAACAACACTTTTGCTGTTTGTCAGCTTGAAATATGAAGTGTTTTATGGTGCTGTGAAAGTGGTGATTTGGCTGGACTAAATAGGTACGAGCCTTCTGTACTAAGCTGTAAATACCAACTGATGGGAAATGTGATCTCACTTTTAGATCCTGATACTTACTACATCTAATGCAGTGCTGCTTATAAAGCACAGGGAGTTTGAAAACTGGGGCTACTCCCCATCTGTGACTTGAACTTGTGAAAGAGTGTTCATGCTTTCCACAAGAATGAAGCCTTACACAGAAATGCAGCCTCCATGATCTGCTTGTGTGTTGCCTTCCTAAGCTGTCCTCTATGCCCAGTTCATGTGTGAAACTGCTGACTTTTACCAGGGGAGAGCCCTAGACCAAAGATTATGTTGCTTTTGTGTCTCCTTTTCATTATATGTGAAGAATCATAGATATATAGAAAGACTTGGGTTGGAAAGGAGGATCTAGTTCCAACCCCCATGCCAGGGGCAGATCCCATTAGACAGGGTTGTTACAGACTCTATCCAACCTAGTCTTGAACTCTTTCAGGGATGAGGCATCCACAACTTCTCTGGGAAGTCTGTGCCAGTGTCTCAACACTCTCACAGTCAAGAATTTCCTCTTAATGTCTAATCTAAATCTACCCTCTTTCAGTTTGAAACCATTTCCCAATGTAAAAAGCATTAAATGCTACAGTTGGCTAGATCTTGTTATCCAGATTGTGGATTAGAGGTGAATGACAGCAAAAACTAAACCACTAAGAATTAGGTGCTTTTCTGGAGTCACTTCAGGATATGGAAAGATCTGATTTCTATTTTTCTTCCCATTTAGATCCAAGACTGGAAGGCTGGCCCCTCATGTCTTCACCTTTTCCAACAACCTTTATCATTGGAACCTACATTTATTTTGTTACTTCCTTGGGACCCAAACTCATGGAAAATAAAAAACCTTTTGAACTCAGGCAGATAATGGCATTTTATAATTTTAGTGTGGTAGCCCTCTCTTTGTATATGACTTACGAAGTAAGTACTACTTTTATTTTTAAGAAATGTATATTTCAGATATCTTAAATACCCTGTTAATAATTTTTAATAATTAAAAAAATATAATTACCACTGAAATTCTAGAAAACCCTGTCACTTTGTTTTAACTATGCTCTTCCAAGCTTAAAATGCTCTTCTAAAATCAAGCTGATACTTGAAAGAAGGGAGTAAGTCATACCTAGAAACAGACAATATAAAAATGTCTATATGCCATTATATGTAACTTAAAAAACTAAAAATCCACATAACTTCTATAGTTTTCCCAGGCTGTAGGAGGTAAGCAGGTTATATGTTTTTCTTAGTCTGTTCTAATTGTTTCTGTCTTACTATGTGATAGTCAACTATGCTTCAAATGCTTCATAGAGTATATTTTACTATGGAATAATCCTCAGTTAAATCTGCCTTTTAAATGACAGAAGTTAACAATATCTAGTCTGGGAATTTTCACCCTTCAAGAAACCAAAAAACAACCAAACCCCCTTCCAAAAAAACAAAACAACAACAAAAAAACAAACAAACAAAAAAAAAAAAAACCAAAAAAAAAAACCAAAAAAAACCCAAAAACACAAAAACAAAAACAAAAACAAAACAAAACAAAACAAAAAACAAAAACAAAAACAAAACAACACCAAAAAAAAAACCAAAAACCAAAAAACCCAAACCAAAACCCACCAGCAAAAATCTTCAGTAAATCTTTAGTATTGATTTTTTTTCCTTGGCTCCCCAACACCCCTCCTCCCCCAAAATATGAAATGTGCTTTTTTTTTTTTTTTTTCCCCAATAGAATTGTTGAGATTTTGCTATGTTTCAAAGCCCAAACAAAGATTACATTTTCAAAACTGCAGAGTCTGAAGATTTGCACAGGGTTATGGCTTGAACGACTTTGAAATCTGTAAACATGAATGGGATAGAATTAAGTAGAAGCTCTAATTTAGAACTAGCTTTTAAACCTTGAAGTATCTCATGTCCCTTGTTCTGGGGTTTTGTTTAGTTTTCTTTGTTTTGTAGAGGGTAGCTATTTAACAATAGCACTGTGTGAATGATAACCTTGTACATTGGCTTGGTGGAATGTCACTATGCTAGTACTGACCATTTTTGTCTAAAATTGGGCTATGTGGCTATTTCATGTGTGAGAAACTGGTAAGGAAAACTTGTCAGATTACTGTGTCAAATTGGCATGATACCTTCCTTTCAGTTCAATTTGCATAAATTTCATCATAATTTGTAGTGAACTGCCTGATATTTCTTTTAGTAGCACTCTGCAGGAAGTGCAGCAGTAGCTATTTTATGTCATTACTGTTGTGTAAAAAGCTGTAAGTGGTGGGCAAGGTGCACACATTTATTTTTTACGATTTGACTGGAAAATAGCCAAACTTCCTTTTGTCAGCTGGTGGTAAGTGTGGTTTTGGTTTTAACTCTCAGAAACAAACAAAAAAATTGAATTTCTGTTAACCTCTGACAATAACACATTATTCAGTTAATCTGCCGTCAAGAGTTCCATGTTACGACTTCATGAAAGAATGCATGGACAGAGTGTAACAGATTGAATCTCTGCTATTGTCTGGCTTCCACCACAAAGCTGATTCTTTCAGTCTTTCCCTCTTTGGATGCAAGCCATTGGGTGGGTGCTTTCTTTTTGTGCTGTCTTGGTGGTGTTTCAAATCTTGTTTTATTTAATCAACCGATTCTTTTAGGAAGTTAAATGCCTATTGCGATCACAGACTAACCCCCCTGGTCTTTTAAGAGAGTTAAACCTTTTGCATGTGTGGGTGATGATCAATGGATGAGAAGCACTTTATGAACAGAAACAAGATGAAGTAGTCCCAGTGGCTGGCAGGCAAATGAACCAATTGTAATACTAACAATGTTGCTCTTGTCTAAGCTTTAATAAATTACAAGAGAAAAGATTAATTATATTTGTATACAGTTCTTTGGTCACACTTATGCTCTGGATTATAAACCTTCTTCATTTTTCTCATTCCTTGTATCAGTGAAAGATGCAATTTTAACTAAACAAAATTTTAGAAACAGAAAGCATATTGATCTGTTTTTTGTCTCTAATGATGTTAAGCCATATATTTCTGTTGTGGTAATAGCAATTTGGAAAAAAATTCAAAATGTTTGATTTGGTTTTGTGGTTGCCAATTTACACAGTTGTTTTTCTAACATTGCTTTGGAGATGCAGCTGTTTCTTCTCTTTGATTACTACTGCTGAAAAGTGGGTGTAGAAAGAAAGTTCTTGTCTGTAGGGGTGGTCCATGCAGAGTGTGTTGATTTAAAAGGTTGCTGATTCAAAAAATTTTAAATACTGTTTTCTCCTCTTGATTAGTGACTTTGAAAAGTAATGCAAAATAATGAATTTTTTAAAAGACTAAAGTAAACCTTTGCCCTTTCCCATTCTTTGCTCCAGTTTCTTATGTCAGGTTGGGCTACAGGGTATTCATTCCGGTGCGACATTGTTGACTACTCGAGGTCACCTACAGCTCTAAGAGTAAGTTGTTGAAAGTCATGCTGAATTGTTCTTGGACTGGTACACTGACTTTATTTTTGGAAATGCTACTTGAACAATCAAATGCACTGCTGTAGAATGGAATGCACTAAATGGAAATTCCCTCTTGCATAATGTAAAGCATGTGAATTAACTGGATGGAGGGGTTGACTGGGAAAAAAAAAAAAGTTGAATGTATTTGTAAACTCATTCTTCTTGGCTCTAAAATTCTTACAGGATTAAAAACATTTTGTTTTAAAGAAAAATAAAGCACACATCTCAGTATTTCTGTCAACTTCCTGACATGAATTTTCCCAATACTACTTCTTACATAATTACTTAATTTTCCTGCAGCTTCTTATTTTTATTTATGACATATGATTTGACAGTTTCTGTTTTTTACTCTCGCAGATGGTACGAACTTGTTGGCTTTACTACTTTTCCAAGTTCATTGAATTATTAGACACTGTAAGTATTTGTAGTATAAAGAAAAAAATTGATATTTCCTTTTCACAGTAGAACTGGTGCTCTTGGGGAATAGGAGCAGAAATTCCTCTTCATTTAGCCCTCCCGTCTTCAGTCACTGGAATACTGTGAAGTTTTTTATCCTTATTATCTCTTCTTATCTTATTGTCCCATTGTTAATGAAGGAACACATCTTAAAAAAATTTAGGAAGCCCTGACAGCTTGTCTGTTTAACAGCTGAGCACGTTGACCTGTTGTGTTATGGCAACTCTTGCCGCCACACTGCAGATAAAAACTGGTGTTGATCATGTTGAATTATTTTCCATGTCATCTTAAGTTTTTTGTCTTCCAGTCAGAATGGCTGCATCAGCATATTTGAATACAGCCTGATTTGCCATACCTACTTGCTCTGAATTCTTTTGTGTTCATTACTACAGATGTGTTATTATGCTATGCACTCTAGCCTGTTTCAAAGGAAGTTTGAAACTTCAATGCATTCTGCAATGCATTGAAGCAGAATGCAGATTTCGGTCACCACCAGCAGCTATTCACCTTCCCCTTTCCTCGTAGACACCTCATAGAAGTGGTTTAGCTATTTTCAAACCAGCTTCTGAGTACTGGAATCAGCTGTGATTTCATTTGCCTTAATTATGTTGGGCACAACAGTGGTGATTCAGGAGCTGACTCAGGAGCGGTTAGGATGGTCTATACTCTGTGAGCTGAATTAGCCATCTAACTTTCATCTGCAAATACTTGTGATTCAACGCTGGACAATCTTACTGACTGAGCTGAAGGCAATGGTAATGCAAGGCTAGGAAAAGCCTGACAAGTTTAGGCCTCTATTTGCCTTTACTACCCCCTTGTTAGACTGCTTCTTTTTAATTAGTCTTGGGCCTGAAAAAAGTTAAAAAAAAAAAAATCTGTTTTGTTTGAATCCACCCAATCAAGTACCTTTTTCTCAGCAGTTTTTTTCTTTTACTAAAAAGTAATTTCTTAGCTGTATTTAAGTCATATGTTTCCAATTGTTTTCCCTGGCATGTTAGATTTCTTTCCATCTGTGTTTCTTTGCTTGCCATCTAACACTACCCTTTGGATGGTCTGACTTCTTACCTGGTTGTCTTGCTCTGCTTTCCCATAAATTTTCTCGATGTCTATCCTTTAAAATGTGGCCCATCGATATTGTCCAAGAATAATTACATTTTCTGTCCATTTTTGCTTTTTTTCAAACTTAGCTATGTCAGTGTTTGTAATAATGTGCATTTCTCTAGCTCAGTGCTTTCTACTGTCTCTATCTGATGCTAGTTCTTAATTTAATTTTATCAAATGGCTTTGCAGTGGTACTTCAGGAATATTAAAATCTGATACTTTAAAATACTTCTTTGTCCAAGCAAGCTCACCTTACACTGTCTGTTACACACAAAGTTGATGGCTCAAACTTGGCTATTTGCTTTCAAAGCTTGCCCTGGCTCTTGAGACTCTACAAGTGGATTTTACATATCGGTTATTTATTTATTTATTTATTTATTTTATTTTATTTTAAACAAAATCCACATAATCACTGAGAGCTTCAGTTTCCCTTCTTCTCCCAAGACAGCAAGTGTGAAGACTTTTTATATGTATAGTAGTAACCAACCAGCACTGATGCATATAGTTTTCTGTAAGTATGTTTGGCTTGATTATCTTCTGTAACATTATATTAATTAAAAATCTGTTTCAGATATTTTTTGTCCTGCGTAAGAAAAACAATCAAGTTACATTCCTGCATGTCTTTCATCATTCCATCATGCCATGGACCTGGTGGTTTGGAGTCAAATTTGCTGCAGGTAGTGGAGAATCTAAATTTTGCTTAACTTGTGGTAGTAAAAGTTAATTGTGGTAGACAATAATATTTAAAGAACAGAATTAAAAACCTTTCATTTAAAACATCAGTGTTTTAAAATTTAGATATCTGCAATATTTCTTGGAACATCTGAGATGATCCTAGTTATTTAAATGTGTGGGAAGTACTCCCTTCTTCCTATCGGACAGAATTTTGTAGTATTGATTTCTCACAGGTAGGGAAAAGGTGCAGAGAAGAGAGTTGTATATAAGCAATGAGCATTGTTACATGAAAAAGAGATGTGACTGCAGTTAGGAAGTGCTAGGGGAGCCATATGGGGTGCGTAACTCTTGTAATTAATTTAGAGCCACTTGTTCCCTGAAATTTAAGAACTAATTTGGAAGGAAGGGCTGTGTTCTCATATTTTTTGCTTGTTTAAGAAATTATTCAGACTTTGTTGTGCTTATTTTTACTGGTTGTAGGTAGTGTAACTGGGGTTTATTTCAATATTTTGAATATTTTTATATTCAATATTTTGGCTTTCATGAAACAATAGAAATATTTTCTGGACCTGACTTATTACAGAAACTTGTTTGAATTATACTGAATTGAAAGTCTTTGTCCACTTCTAGCTTACCTTTAGCTTACCTCTGTGCCTGTTAAGCACAGAGTGGAGAAGTGCACAGTCATTTAGTACCCCATCTCTAGGAGGGAATGGGGTTTCTAAGAGTTTTTACCAAGAAGGTCACTTTGGCTTGTGCATGTTTCTTAACTCATGTTCTCTGACACTTTTGTTCTCCCAGAAAACTGGTGAGGAAAACTAGTGGTTATTAAATCTGATATGTTAGTATCAAAACTAACAAAGTTAGTTGCAAAAATAAGGGCAAAATAAAGGGCAAAAATAAAGACCTGGAAAGCAGCCCAGAATGTCTATAGATGGGATCTTTTGAACATGTCCAGTGTGCAGATTTTCCTAGCGTATAAAAGGATACCCTTCTGCTGTAGTTGTTGAGTTTCCATTGTTAGGAAGCTGGTATTTTGACTATGTCTTTCTCAAATGTTGCTGAGTAACTGGTATTTTAAGTTAATGATAAAACTGTGAATACTTCGCTCAGCGTACAGGTCAGTGTGTTTACAGACATGCCATAAGCAAAAAAACCCCAACCCAACAACCAACCAAGAAAACCAAAAGAAAAGCACAACAAAAACCAACCCAGCAACCAACAGTCCCTCCTCTTCAACCTTGAAAAGTTTCCATTTATAGGTGATGAACTTTCTACTTTTTATCTGGACATCAGATCAGTATACCAGCTACAAGCTTCTGATTTTTTTAGCAGATTTGAATTTCCCATGTGATAGTTTAAAAAACACTTTCAGCAAAGTATGCAAAGAACTCTTTTGTCCTCTACTAATAATAGTTCCTCATATTTATGCAGAGATGTGTTTATTCCTACAGCTTTATTGCTTATCTTTATACTAATCTTTCCAAATATTGTACTGTTTGATAACTTAATTTTTTTCCAAGAATTTAAGTCCCTTCTGATGATTATATATATTTAATTTCATCACTGTTTGTCCTTTTGAATTCTGGCATTGATCAAGTTTTCAACCTGTTTGTAAAAAAACCAATGGGTTTGTATGGAGACGCTGATTTTTTGCACTCATCTGCTATCAAAAGGAAATTATGAAATAGTCCTTATGTATGATGTTGCTTTTTGGAGAATATTTTTATACTGTTGGTTAGGGGGGGGTTGTTTTGGTTTGGTTTTTTTTCCTTTTCTGCTTTAAATGTTTATTTTTTCTTTTGAATAATCACTGTGCAAGCCAAAAAAAGTATGTGCATCTGAACTGTAAGAACACACAAATTATTTTTAAAAAACCAAATAGTTAAATTTCAAAGAAGTTTGCGTTCACAGCTGGAGAAGTTACGAGCTATCAAGCTGGAAAATAAGTGTGAGCTACTAAAATCACAAGCAAAGATTTATTTTTAACTTGACTGATTTTTAACGGAAAATTAGCTTTTTTCCCCCTCATTTTTGTAATCTTGTTTTCTTCCTGATGTTCACTATTTTCATGTTAATTTTTGTCTTAAAAATACTTTGCAGTATTCCACTTCTTGAATAATTTTAAATTATAACCTTTTGTGTTCATTAAAATAAAGTTACTGCAAACAGAATCATCTAACTCCACACTTGATCCATGGAAAAAGAAATATTTCCTTCTTTGTTTTGTGAAATGTTTGTATCTGACTAGTTTCAGTCAAGAGTTTGCCCCAGATGGGGCTACTTGGCTCTTAATTTCCTTTTCTCTGGAAGTATGGGTTTGAGATGGACTACAGATTTGTGAGATCCTCCTTTAGGTCTTGATTGCAAAAACTTACTGTCTGAAACTGTGAGACTTTCCCTGGGAATCTGAAAATCTGTATTGGGGAAAGATTATTGAAACCTTTTTACACATTATTAGATTAGGTAGGTTTTATTACTATTTTGCAGGAATGTGATCACTCAGAATTTTTGTCAGTTCAGGTTAAATACCTTGAGGGTTAATCGAAGTCTATAGGTTTTTGCGGTACATGTTTTTCCTACCCCAACACAAAACTACTAGAACCAGAGCTGGCTTTTTAAATATCTGACACAGTAAATCTACTATGTTTTGGTGTTTTACAGGTGGTTTAGGAACATTTCATGCTTTGCTGAACTGTATTGTGCATGTTGTCATGTACACTTATTATGGAATCTGTTCTTTGGGACCAGCCTATCATAAATATTTGTGGTGGAAAAAATACATGACAACTATCCAGCTTGTGAGTAATTATTTATTTGATGTAAACATACCTTGGAAAGCTGACAGTGGCCAGCAGACTTAATGCAATACATTTGTACTTCTACTTTTATACTCGTGTGTTAGCTTACAGCTGGTATAATGTTTACTGATGTTTTAATAGGGTAAAATGAAAAGCTGTGAGCTCCCCTCTGTTCTGTGCTTAAATCTTCTGACTGCAGTGCTCACAGTTATCACAGATATCTGAAATTTTGAGTTATGTAGTACTTGGTAAATATATTTACAAAACCTCATTGCCTGTGTGAAAATTGATAGAATGTAATTATACACCAAGAAAAAGTAATTAATGTAAGGAATACACCTGTGGCTAGTAGTGAAGAAAGGGAAGAAGTATTTCCTTTAGCATTTCATGTCCATTCTTTCATAGCAAATCTTGTGTTTAGAGAATTTACCTCTAACTCAAGAGCATTAAAAACTACTCTGCAGTAATTACATGAAGTGTTTTATCAGCATTAGATCACTTGCAGAAGGTTATTGCTCTGGGTGCTTTTTCATGCCCATCTTTTTTAGTAGCTGAATTTTCAAAATCTATCATCTAAGCAAGGTTGCTGCTAGAGGATAGAAAGGAGCAGAGGAAAGCAGCCACAGCTGTTGTTACGTTCACGTTGCGCTGTTCACTTAACTATGTGTGATGTGAACAATTTAGCTTGAATATTGTAACTTCAAGTGGTTTTGTCTTGGCAGCACCACCAGTGTATTATTAACTTGGGGTTCATGTGGCAATGTGTGTTTTTTTTTAAATCCTGTTTAAGCTGTCTTTTTGGGACCTGCAGACCTTTGTGTCACATGTTATATGCGAGGAAGGTGGGAATTCATGTTCACCAATGAATGATCATCTTTTTGGTTTTCTGGCAATGTTTTCTAAGGTAGCCTTCCCTTTATCACAGGTCAAACACTTTTTCTTATCTGAAGTGGCTGGGGCTGGATTCCACTCTCCTGGTACAAATTTCTCAGTGCTGCTTGTAATTCACTTTGTCCACAGACTTCTCTTTCTTCACTCTGCTAAGATGTTTTTCAGTGGAGTACTAATTGAGGGGAAGGGCTCTAAATATGTAACTGTCATTTTAAAATGCCTCCCCCACAACATGATTTCTGTTTTTCTGTATGCAAATTATGCAGAATATTTTAAAAATTCTGTAGTGTCATTTATTTAAAATGTGTTTCTTTTTTTTCCTCCAGGTCCAGTTCATTATGATTACAGTCCACATAGGACAAATCTATATCATGGATGATTGTCCGTACCAGTATCCAATTTTCATGTTTATTATTTGGCTGTATGGCTCTATGTTTTTAGTCTTGTTTCTCCATTTCTGGTACCATGCTTACACGAAGGGACAAAGACTACCAAAGGTGTCAAGAAACGGGATCAGCAAAGATCAGTGAAACAAACTCGTCTCTAAAATAGGGGTATATGTCAAAGTGGAAATGTGCACTACTTGACAATCAAGATATTTAGGTGCACACACCATGTGGTGTATATTTTGTATGTTTTCTTCAAAACAGAATTTGTATTTTTACTGTAAGTTATTTGGGATTCAGAATTAGGGGGTGGGGGAATTAGCATTCATCTATGGTTTAAAAAAAAAAGGAAAAGTGTGCTAGATGATCTCAATCTAGAAGATGAAAGTAAAGATATTGGGAAACTTAAAATGTGTATGACAAGTACCAAGTACTTTGAACACTGAGGGGAAAAAATTACTTAACCTTAAATGTTAAAAGTTGTTGAGACTGTCAGCTGCATTTTATTAAAAGAACTAAGCTTCAGTAAGTACTGTTTATAGAATCTAAACCTTATTATTAACATAGTTAATACATAAACATCATTACATGCGTTTACAAGCCGTATTACTTTAAAGAAAGGAATGCATGGTAATCTGTCAAGGTGTGGCGTTTCATTTGAAGATCATAGATTTTTTGATATACTGTCTTTTACTAAGATAATTAATTTCATGTTCTACTCACTTGAACATCATTCTACATGTTGGAAACCTACTTAAGGTTATCTGAACTGTTTTGTAGTGTAATGATAAAAACATCTTACTGATTTGTTCACCAAAGTAGTGTAATGTACTTATTATTCAAAGGATCTATGGATATATTTTGATACTGGTAGCCTAGGCTGTTTAGAGGGGAAAAAATCTTGTAATTCAATAGCCAAAATCTTAGTTCTCAAAGAAATTTTTTTAAAAATATTTTTTGATTTAAGCCTAAGTATCACCTAGCATGACTGCACTGTGCTTTCTTCCATTATGTATTGAAATACACACCTAGAAAGATTTTCTTATTTTTTTCACAATTACTATTGTTTATTTTTATCAACTGAATGTTGAAGTTTCTTCATTAATAGTACCACTTACTTTGTCCAGAAATAGGCAAGAAGATACGTGCATTCTCTGAGCTGCTGGGAGTGGGGCAGACAATAGTGACAGGGCATGACTCCAGTTCATGTAGAATTAACAAGTATGTTGTTTCCTGTGATGAGGCTGATTGTGATGGTAACGTGTATAGAAATCAAAGGCTGTATAGCTTTTTTTTTTATGCAAGTCACATTTGTACTGTCCAAGTTTATTAAGGAATTTGTGCATGCGGTAGATCTGTAAATGAGGACTCAAAGTTGTTTTCAATTAATGTTACCTTTAAAAGTACTGTTTTTCATGATCACCAACAGAAGTATGTGGTATTTGCTTTGTGTTTTATCTGTATGTGGGATTTTTCAAATACCCAAAAACTTCGTGGCAAGTTTGCCTCCTGTTGCACAATTCCAAGAAAGTGTATTTTGTTACCTGAGTGCTCTTATGGGGATACTGATATTTATGCTGCCTTGTTAATAATAAAAGTATTTAAACTTTGAGTTGCAAGTGATTTCTTATTAAATATGTATTCTTTACAAAACAGATCTTTGAAAAAACTTGTATTTTGTCTTTCAACTGTTCAATTCCTGTAGATGTCAGCTGTCATGGAACATTGAAATGAGATCCCCAGATAAGATTTGCATGGCTTGAGATGCATATTGGAGCCCTTAAATTTTAGGTGCTCAGTGCTGAGTTTCGACTCCCTGTCACTGTATGAAGAGAGGTGCTTTGGCGCAGAATCCAGGACAACCAGGGTGGTGATCAAGGGCTACACATATTTTTGGTGAGAAATAAAATCACAGACTCTTTAAGTCTCATATCCTACCATCCTCCTGTATTTATGCACCTGGCCTACAAAGTAGGGAATCATCTTCTAAGGACAGAGACCTATTGCCATTTTTTTCAGAGAGCTGGAAACAATCTCTGATTTATTTTTAAAGTTTGAATGGTGCCTATTTTTTTCTATCATAATTTATTAACTTAAGTTTTGAAGCAAGTGGACCAATATCATTAATTTAGGCCTTTGTGAGCCTGAGAGTTTAAACATGCCTGGGAAATGCTGCTCTTTCATGAAGAGGATGTAACAGCAGAACAAGCTGCTCAGCTTCTAGGGGGAACTAGGCATTACACTGATCTTGCAGATGACTCCTGTGCTGATTGGGGAAGTCCTGGTTCTCGTCTTGGATTCTTCAATTATCCCTCCATCACCTCTTAAATTGTGTGGAGAAATGCATCCTAGCTGAGAGCAAGAGGCCAGATACTTGTTTGTTGGTTTGGGACCCAGATCTGCAACTGATTCTCCAAGCTCACATGGGCTTAAGGAGCTGAGAGTAAACATGGTCAAAACTAAGCAGCTCAGCACAAGGACAGATACTGAACAGAAAGGAGCTGGTAAAAACCTGAGTCTAGCAGGTTCAGAGGCCAGCTGCCTCCAGAGTCAGTTGTTTGAGATTAATAACCAGGAGCAGAAACTGTAGTTGCTAATCACTCAGTGGGCACTCAGTAAACGCCATTTTAGTTTCCTGCTGAATAATTTCCTGCACAACTGGTTTAGCTTTCTGTAAATGATGGCACATTCAGACAAAAAGAATGCATTGTTTCAGCGAGTTTTATGGCTGTATCCTGAAAAGTTTCATGTAGCGTAACAGTAGAAATTGTTATTAAACTCTGTTCTGCTACACAGAGTGCTGCCGTCTGTGAGAATCCCACTATCCTGCCCTGGACAGTGTATATTTTTCCCTGTGTAAAAATTGTGCCTCTTGCATGCTTATGTGTACAATACATTAGACTTACATGGGACAGAACAATGCACTGGTCAGTAAAATCGGTAATTTTACAGTGAATGCTGGCTTTTTCTATTCCTTAGCTTCTGTGAGGGAGAAAGTTTTATTCCTAGCTACTCTTCTACTAAAAAATTGGAGTCCTCAAATTGGAGTCCTGCGAGGGTGGATTTGTTGTTCTTATTGTTGTGTTGTAATGTAAGGTAATGGCTGTATTCCTTTAGCGAAACGGCAATTCACCAGGCCGCATTTCACTGTTGACAGGGTTTGACCGATTTCCAGACCTCTGCCTGGGCCCCAGTCTCGAGCTGAGGAAGTACAAGCAACAACAAGCAGTTAATGTTCGTTTCAGAAATTAACAACACGCTATTAATGAGGCTGAGGAAGTACAAGCAACAACACGCAGTTAATGTTCGTTTCAGAAATTAACAACACGCTATTAATGTTAATTTTAAAACTAAGTGTATCCATCTTTTAGGAAGCCGAAACGTACCGCTGCACTGTCAGCTGAGAACGGGCATTGGGCTGGGGCTGCTGCCTCCCAGCTGCCCTTTCCCGTTCGACCAGTGCTGATCACCCCAGGGGCTGCCGGCGCTGGAGGGGGGGGAGGGGAGCAGGGACTTAACTGTTTCCTATTCAGACTGCCCCAAAGGACACATTCCTGCTCTTCTTGCTTTTGGAGTAGCTAACCTTCTCTTCCGGTGCTTCTCCCGAGCCCAGGCAGCCTAGTTTTGTACCCATCCCCCTCCAGCGGCGCCACCTGCAACTCTGCCCATCGGGCAAGAGCGCTCCGGCCTGTCAAAGAGCGGAGGGGCGGGGGCGGGGCGGGACAGTCAGTAGCAACACCAATCAAGAGCCGTGCTGGACCGTCACGTGCCTCCGCCGCCACCCAATAGGTGAAGCCAACGTCTCTCGGGCTCCGATTCAAACGGTCGGCGGGCACGGCCTGTCTGGCTGCCTGTTTCCGTGGAGACGGAGAGGCCCAGCGCGGCTATGGAGCCCAGGCTAGTCGGTCCTGGGCCCTACCGTGCCACCCGGCTGGTGAGTGGCCCTATGGGCTGGGGTTCCCCGTCTCCGCCTTTATCTCTTCTCTAGCCTTCCTCCTTCAGCACGGGGCCTCCTTACCCTACGGTGGTTTTCTAGGGTCTGGCGGCTACCTGCCGGCTGCCTTGAGGTTGACCCTCTGCCCCCTTGGGCCTTCCCTGCTGGCTGGGCGTCCACGGCCTGACGATAGAGCGCCAGCATCCCGGGCGGACCCTGGGCCTGTCCCAGTTAGTCCCCAGTCGTCACCCGGCCGGGTTTGGCACCCGGCTGGACCTGTGAACTCACGGGGCTAGGAGTATGGCAGTGCCCGACAGGGCGGAGCTGTAGGCCAGCCTTCTGTAAAGTTAAAAAGCAAGAGCAGGACAGAGCTCCATCGGTAGAGCCATAGATAGTATGGGACTCTAGATATTTCAGCGTTTTAAATCTCACGGTTATTCTCAGATTTCAACTGTATAAAAATAAATTTAGCTTTCAATGTGCTGAGAAACGCAGATCATTTTTTAAAAAAAGTGTGTATCTGCGTGCTCATCTTGCTTTGTACTGCTAAAAGGCTTCTAGGAGAAGAGCTGCCATAACGGTTTGCTTTGTTCTTCTTCCCTAGTGGAACGAGACAATAGAACTTTTTCGTGCTGGGATGCCTTTACGGAAGCATCGGTGGCACTTCAAAAGCTACGAGCGTTGCTTCAAAGCCTCGGAAGCAGTGGACTGTTTACATGCACTTCTGGGCTCTAATCAAAACTTTGGCCCAGAAGTGACTCGCAGTCAAACAGTTAAGCTGCTTAAAAAGTTCTTGAAAAATCATGTTATTGAAGATATTAAAGGAAGATGGGGCAAAGAGGATTTTCAGGATGATGGCCATCTATATAGGTAAAACTCTGGTGACTGAAAAATACTGTGGGTTTTTTTATTGCTCAGGGAGAGATAACTCCTGTGCACTGGTCTTACCAATGTTTTTGTAAAATGCCTTTGAAAAGTTGTTAATTTGTCTTCCCCTCTTTTCTTTTCAAGACTTTATTTTCTAAATTTTTAAGCAACTAATGATTCAATGTTTAGCTTTGCGTTTTCTTTTTTTTTTTTTTTTTTTGTTTTTTTTTTTTTTTTGCTTATTTGTTTTAAAGATTTTTGAAGGACATTAGGTTTGTCAGTGTCAGAAGAGTGTGTATCAAGAAGAGACTGATGGAACAAAGATGCCATTGAGCACTGAAGTAGAGGCGTCCTTCTTTTTCCCAAACTCCCTGACTGCCTTGGATGCTGTTTCCACTCCTAAGAGAAAGGCCTTCTGATTGTAAAAGTTACTCATGATGTAATTTTTTTTTTCCTATATTCCTTTGGTTATAGATTGGGATTGTCTTAAAAGAGACAAGGTTTTACCTGCTTATCCTCAAGGATGCTTTCTTTTTAATCCTTGTTTAGCTTCTCAAGTTATGGCTTATATACAGACGGAAAGTATTTTCTTTGTAATGAAACCTTAGCATTACTGAACTGAGTTCTTTGACTTACTGTGCCTCAGTTAAGGTTTGTGTGGGTGTTCAGAAGCTGAAGATTCTCAGCTTTTGCCATCACGTAGTCATGCTCAGTGAAAAAAATAGTGTAAAAATTACCATTGTCTTAAGTATTGATTTTTAACAACAAAGGGAGTGTGGGAAATCCGCGGAGGCTTAAGGACGACACGTAGTCACCAATATGGTTAAAATGAAGTCGTTTATTAACAATTCACACTCGCTTTATATAGAGCCCTTGTTTATATAACGATATCTTGCAGGTGGCTATATCTTGGCCTCAAATCCTGTTCTCACAGAACTTCTGCTGGCTACCTCATTATCCTGTTATTCTTCTTTTCTGCTGCCAGCTCCCTTATCTTTTTCCCATAACTCATCTTTCAGTAACCTTGCAGCTGGGTCTCAAGGCCCTTAGTTTACTCTAACTAAAGCTAAATAGTCAAGATTGCTCACATGTCTGTTTTCTTCCAGACAGCTTGCCAACAAGGGAGTCTTTTGTGGAAATGAGAGCTATCTTTACATAGAGGAATCAGGAAAAAGGTCAACAACAATGTGATATTTCTACTTATTATGCCTATTATTATATAATTAAAGTAATAATTTTAAAAATTATTTCTTTAAATTGTCTTTGGGAAAATGTATGTAACACTGAAATTCCACTTGATATGGATGAAGTAAATTTCATTTTGTTCTATGAACTTAATTACTTTGCATGTAGAGTGTACCTAAGCTTTTTTGCTGTCTAGTCTAACATCTATGCTGTAAGTGCACTAGTTCATTAATCTCTTAATTTTACTTATTAATTTTGAATACTTTAGAAGTAAGAGGTATGTGTGATATAATTCTTTTACTTTGTCATAAGCAAACTTATAAAAGAGCCATGGTTTGTGTTAAACTTGTTCTACTGAAGTTCAGTTGATACCCAGTTAGATTGGATTAGATTTGTATTTGATTCTGGTAACAAATTACCACAGTTCAACTTGTTTTTTGATATTGTGTTCTATTCTATGTATTCCCATGACTGGAGTGCTGCCATGGGTGGCTACAGGCTCTTCAGAAGGGACAGGCAGGGTAGGAGAGGTGGAGGGGTAGCCCTATATGTTAAAGAGTCTCTTGACTCTGTAGAAGTTGAAGTTGGTAATAATAAGGTAGAGTGCCTGTGGGTCAGAATCAGGGGGAAGGCGATGAATTATTCTACAAGCAGTTGGCAGATGTTTCAAAATCGTCGTCCCTTGTTCTCGTGGGTGACTTTAACCTGCTGAACGTCTGCTGGGAACTCCACACAGCAGAGAGGAGGCAGTCTAGGAGATTCCTAGAGTGTATACAAGATTAATTTCCTGCTCCAGCTGGTAAATGAGCCTACCAGGGATGGAGCCCCGCTTGACCTTCATCACTCTCTACAACTACCTGAAAGGAGGGTGTAGCCAGGTGGGGGTCAGTCTCTGTTCCCAGGCAACTCTCAGCAAGACAAGTGGGCACGGTCTCAAGTTGTGCCGGGGGAGGTTTAGGTTGGACATTAGAAAGAATTTCTTTACTGAGAGGGTGATAAGACATTGGAATGGGCTGCCCCGGGAAGTGGTGGATTCTCCATCCCTGGAGATATTTAAAAAGAGACTGGATGTGGCACTCATTGCCAGGTCTAGTAACTGCAGCAGTAGTGGATCAAGGGTTGGACTTGATGATCTCCGAGGTCCCTTCCAACCCAGCCAATTCTATGATTCCATGATTCTATCTTTCATTAAAAGCAGTAGCTGGTTTTTAGACTGCCTTCTGAAGGAGACTACACTGACTGTTGCAACTTAGCTGTCAAATAAATTAAAATGCAAACCACTTTCCACCAGTTTTAATGGAATAAAACTAGTTAGTTGTAGAGTAATAAAAACATGAACGTTCTCTCCAAACTTAGCTCCATAAAAGGAAATTCAATGTAACAATTAATCAAGGAAAATGTTAGATTTTATAATTTGGCAATGCCCAATTTAAAACAGCCAGTGTATCAAAAACTTGAAATGAAAGATATTTTTAAGATCTCACACAAGAAGGTCTGTTGCTAAGTGTCTCAGAACAGTATATGTCGCTGCAGTCTGTGAGCTGAATGAGGTGAAAGACTGGGAAATGAAGCTGGCAATGTATCATCTATGCTTATGCTGTCCTTAAATTCTCTCTCCATCTGCTTATGGAAGCTGTAGAAATGCTGTGATAGGTAGGTGCCAGCTAGTTCAGGTTGGAAAAGAGGCATGAAAACCAAGAAGAGCTTACATGTTGAATTCTTCCTGGGGAAGGTTAAATATAAAAGACTGGTGCTGGTACAACACATGCTGTAGGTGTATTAGTGGACTGGTATGCTCCTAGCCCAGTCCTGCTCTGTCTATTATAAGTTTTTTTTCACTGGTGCATTAATTGTTACGTACGTTGTCTCCTTTCCTTCTGGTCATTGACTCTTTGTATGAAGTTCAAATACAGATTTTTGTAACTGCTTATACTAACCTATATCTCTTTGGGTTGTGTTTATTTTGCATCAGCATGGTGAAACATTCAAATTGTCGTGTTCTTTTTTCCTTTATGTCT
Source organism: Heliangelus exortis (assembly GCF_036169615.1). NCBI lineage: Eukaryota > Metazoa > Chordata > Aves > Apodiformes > Trochilidae > Heliangelus > Heliangelus exortis. Next base: position 20,414,836 of record NC_092454.1, on the reverse strand, counting down.
TCGGACATGACTTCCCTGTCTGCAGGCTGCGGAATACGATTGAGTGAAACTGCTCTGTAGTTTTCATTTTCTAAGCACCCTTCCTAATTATCTTCTCTTGGATAAAGATCACTTCTGCTATTTTTTTTTTCCTTTTTTCCCTTGCCGTCTCCCTCCCTTGCCGTCTCCCTCCCTTGCCGTCTCCCTCCCTTGCCGTCTCCCTCCCTTGCCGTCTCCCTCCCTTGCCGTCTCCCTCCCTTGCCGTCTCCCTCCGGCCGCCGTCTCCCTCCGGCCGCCGTCTCCCTCCGGCCGCCGTCTCCCTCCGGCCGCCGTCTCCCTCCGGCCGCCGTCTCCCTCCCGCCGCCGTCTCCCTCCCGCCGCCGTCTCCCTCCCGCCGCCGTCTCCCTCCCGCCGCCGTCTCCCTCCCGCCGCCGTCTCCCTCCCGCCGCCGTCTCCCTCCCGCCGCCGTCTCCCTCCCGCCGCCGTCTCCCTCCCGCCGCCGTCTCCCTCCCGCCGCCGTCTCCCTCCCGCCCCCGTCTCCCTCCCGCCCCCGTCTCCCTCCCGCCCCCGTCTCCCTCTCCCCCTTCCTCTCCCCCGCTCCTTTCTGATGTTTGGCTTTAAGTACTAAAACAATCTTTTGTGGTATTTATGGAGCTAAATATCCTTTTTCCAGGCCAGCTTTATTCATACCTTTAATGTCCTGGCAGCTCCCTCTGGTGGACTTTTGTAAGGCTACTTTGTGAATGCTCTTAGAGTTCCGATAAATACAGCTGTACAAGTCACTCTTAATTCCACTGACAGTGCTTAGACTGAAAATCTTGATATGCTTCATACCTTTTCTATAAATTCCCATCTTAATTTGCTGTAACTATAAATGGTGGTGCACGGTTGTTTAGTTTGTTACCTTTGCATTTAAGTATCAAACAAGCATTAAATCTGAAGGTGAGAACTAGTGTGGTTTCTAAGAACAGCAAATAGGGTACGCTCCTCTTTTTTTCTGCTTGTAACATCTCATTCATTTTCTGGGTGGTTGAAAATCAGGTCAGCAAATGACATGAAGCTAAAAATTGTAAAGAACCAGAGGGTAAATGGAACGGCTGAGAATACTGTAAGGCAAGGGGAAAAAAAAAAAGGCTGCGGATGTTCTAACATTAAACTCTAAGAAATAACAAATAGAGGAAAAATAGTTGAGAGCACTCAATAGCTGAACATCTGCAATGTAATGTGGGTTACTTTTAAAATGCAGAGTACATTGTGTAGTATTTGTGCAACGTTTCTCAAAAGGAAGCAGTATCTTGGAGTTGCACAAATTCTTTTGTAGATCATTGTGGGATATACCAAATGAGCTCATTGTGCATGGTCAAAAGCATAATGTGTTTAACCCATGCATTATAACACTACTGGACTAATAGATCTGCAATGCAAAAGTAATTTAATAACTAAGCTTTGGAACTGCCTTGAGAGGATGGGGTAAAATTTTAGGGAAAATGCAAGGATTTCTTGAGCATGAGAATCTTGCCAGCAGGATGTAAATGCAGGGTGCCCATCTGTGCAAAAGCTCATGGGGCACAGTCCCAGACATAACTGTCTTTTACATTCTGGTAAAAAGAGTGGGTAAGGCTAAATCAATTTTTTTAATCACCAGGCATCTTGGCATCTGAAATCTAGATGTACTAGTAAACAAGATCTGACCCGTGCCAGTCTGATGGTATGTTTAGAAAAACTGATTAGTTTTTCTGATGTGCTGCCATTAACTTCTTTGTACATGCTCTGACTTTGATTTGGCAGTACTTTAATTCCAGTCAAGCTGGACAAGTGGTTGAGCTCAGTGCGATCTGGAATAGTTTGTTTTCCTTGCTTTCTGCAAGGCCCAGTTTAGCATTTGTTCATACTGTTCTTGAATATCTTAAAAAGTGAATGAGCTTCCTGCATGACCAGCTGAAAAAAGACCCCAGAAAATTAACTCTAAATACAAGCATTAGTCATGTGACTTAGTTATGCATAACCTATGCATAGGCAGGTGGTGCTGTTTGAGATGCACTGTGCTACTGGATTTCACCAAAGGCTGAGCTGTTAAAGACTTGAACTGCTCTGGAGTGACAGATGCTGCCACACCTTAGGATGTTTTGCTTGTCACTCAGTGCCAGTCATCAACTAACTTACACTGTGAATGTCTAAGGCATATGTTGTATTTTTGCATGTGAAAGCCTACTGCAGTTTTTGCATTGGTAAATATGGAATAGGGTGGAGTTCAGAATTTAAAAAAATATTCTCTAATTGTAGATTTCCTCCTTCCTCACCACTGAAGCCATATCCAAAGAAACCTTCATGTGGAAAGGAAGTAATCAAATTTCCAGACTGGAATGAACCAAAGGCTGGCACTTCCCAGGATCACATCCCAGTGAAATTGGTTGCAGTGGTAAGATACCCAGTTTTCATTTCCCCAGAGGTTACCATATTTGGAAAGCAAAACTGAACTCATGATTTCTTTGTTGTGGCACAAAATACTTGATTATAAATTAAATAAAAAATATTTTTATTTTAACCATATGTGACTTAACAGTTATTCTAAATTTTTTGCTGAAAATTTTACCTTTGAGTATTCTTTCTGCTACAGATTATAATGTCTTGAGTACCATAAGTTCAGCATGGCTGTGTTTGCCAGTTAGCTTGCATCCCTATTTGCTCAAATGCCAGTAGACCATTCATTATACCACAAGACAAAATAGTTACTTTACTGTCACGTATCCTGTAACTTATATTCAGACACTTGGTTCAGCAGAATATGTACAGTAGTACTCTACCCATTTCCTAGCCTATGAGATTATTAGTCTTCCATGTCTTTAGATAAGGAACATGTTGTAGCTAAGTAGAAATGATCCTGGCTTTGTTGTTACCTTTGTGAGCTTGAACAATCATCTTTCCCCATACTTGAATTGAACCAGCCTTGTAAAGTCGAAAAAAACCTGTTGCTTTTATTAGTAACCCAAAATTGTATCAACTCTAGTATATCTTGTTTATGTGAGTGATCTCATATTTCCTGAAGTCTTGGTACTTTAATTTTGGCATTTTTATTAATGCTCATCAGTGCAGAACAGTAGCCGCGGATTTCTCAGTGATTAGTAATCTCTTTGGAAAAGTAGCTCCTATGATTTTGCTGGACAGCTAGAGGCCCTGAATGAACAGTTATTCTGTATTTGTAATTCAGTTATTTATGTACAGATCGAGTGCACCTTTTGTATACAACAGGTTTCTGAGGAGGCAAAATCATGGTCCCCAGAGTTTTAATAGCAGGTAGGAGATAAAGAGGGAGGAAATAAAAAAAAGATTGTGCCAAAGTCAAGTAAAGAGAAGAGAGTATTTTAGTTACTAAGCAAGTATCTGCTGCAGTTTTAATATGTCACAGCCTCCAACTCTTAGCTCTGAATTTCCATCCAAGAATCCTATCCTGATAAAGACTAAAAAAACTGCCTTTATACATCTCACCCAGATGTAAAGTGTGCTGTCTGGCATAGCTCAAAATTTCTCATTGTCAGTTTTTAATACAGGCAACTGTATGTTGAAGTAACTGAGGAAATGGAGAAAGATTATTTCTGCTGGCTCTTCTGTAGAAAGGTGTAGCTTCCTCTGGAAGAGTGAAGTAGATATGTGGCTGAAAGTGGTGGCATCTTAAACTGCTCCAGCATCAGTTAGAGCACTTATTCACTATGTGTGGATTGATGGGTATGCGTAGTGAACTACTGATGCTGAGGACCGGATGCTCATTTCATAGGGCACTATTTGTTTCAGACTAGCTCTAATGTCATGGGATGATGGATTAGCAGTGCTTGGAGTATGTAAGTGCATTCCTGAAGTGCATTTGTGGTTTGGTTGTCATCACAAGGAATACTGTTAATGTGCTTTTGCACTGCTTTGTGATGTAAATCAAAGAACTGGGAAAGATTACTTGTTTGCCATTGAAAAGTACCCTGCTGTATTGCATGTCCACCCATCCATGACCACCTATTGTCATCCACTGATGACAATCTTCAAGCATCCAGCTCAGAGGTGAAGGCTGAGTAGAAAGAAGCTAGTAGGCTCTTGCTATCTCTGTTTTACTTTATTAAAAAGGTGGGATAGATAAGATGGACGTCTTTAGCTGTAGCTATTTGCTTTTACTTTTTTAATGTTTAGTTGTGATCACTATACGATGGCTTTGGTACCTTATCTAATAATTCTGTAATAGTTTTTCCATAAGCAGTGTTTCATCTTAGAGTGATGGTTGAAAGAAGTTGGGTTCAGCTGATTTTAGTCATGGAGAAGATTGAACTCAGGAGCAGAGGCCATTGACTCCTGAGTTTTAATGACTGTTCTGACATAATTGTTCACCTTTGGGCAAGTTATGTAACTGAGAAAAGATGATGCACATCTGTGAAACCTAAAGATTCACTTGCATCCTGGACACTCCATTGGAGTTTAGGAACAGTTAAAATATTTGTTAGAGGAAGTATTCTGTACTATAAATGCATTATACTGTGTTTCTTGAAAAGACACCTGTTAATGAGAATTTTTTTCTGCTTTCAGAACTATGAGTCACGGTTTAATCGTCACAGTATAGCTATAGGGGAAGTGCCAGCATGCAAACTTGTGTTCTGCAGAGAACTAACACAAACAAGTATAGAAGAGATATGGAAATCCATGAGTTTGTCACGGTGAGTATATTTGAGTCATTTGCTGTTTAGTATGTAATATTCTTCTCTGGTAATGCTTGTAATTTCACCCTCTCACCTTTCATCACTGCCAACAAAGCCATCATAATGGCTAGAATAGCTATACAGCTTGTTACTTCACCAACAAGTTCAGCAAATAAAGTATGCAAAGAAACTTTATGTGCTTAATGCCTTTTTACTTTTATTTTTCCTGATGTATTATGCAAGTCCTTTAGTTGTGTGAACTTCGCCTTATTTAATCACTTCTCTCCTCAGTCTTTCTTTTTTTTTTTCTTGTTGCTACAAAATAGAAGCAGTTCTGTAGAAGTACAGTATCATGAAACCTTTCAGTGGCAAGTACACTCCTCATATGAGATAGGGAAAAGAAAAGCTGATTGAGTACAGAAGGCTTTGAGATTCAGATATTTACAGTTTCTAAAGGAACTGTCCTGTGCCTGTCATTGCTTTACACTGTTTATGAAGGAGGAAAAAAAAACAAGCGCAAAACATCAGCTATTTTTACAGCACAGTTGAGGCCTTACTAATGTTCACCTTTATCTAAAACCGGCACGTTACCTCTATGTAATACACTTGATGCTGAGGTGGGCAGCTCATGTACTGGCATGATCTATAGTATGGGAAACCTCTGGGGAGCGAGGTCTTGGTGGAGGAACTTTCTGCTTAGTGACAGATCTCTGGGAGGAACTGAGCAGCTTGGAAAGTGTCAGGGAGTGAGCGAGCGAGAGAGAGCGAGAGAGAGAGAAAGAAGGGAACCAAGCAATGACAAGAACAATTCTCTGTTCAGGTTGGAGGTGTCATCAAGGCTAAGTTGACCTACATTCTGCATCAAAACCACTTCCATAAAGAAAAGAGATGATTTGTTGTCATAGGAAACTTTCCTGAGGGAATAGGAAGGCATATGCAGATTGGACCCACTTAGAGAAGACTCTTGCCTCCATGGGGCCTGGATTAAAGATATCAATAGAAACCTTCCTGCCTTGATATGACTCTTGGATTATCATCCATTATGGATTTCTTTTTATGTAGGCAGCAATAAAATTGCAGTAAGTCCAAGAGCAATAAGGCGAGATTTTACAGCCTTGGGATGACTGTTTAAGAGATCAGGAGCACAAGTAGTGTTCTCTTGACCTGTCCAATTGCAGGAAATGATGAAAGAAGAAACAGGAAGACTCAGAAGATCAACACCTAGCTCTGAGGCTGGTGTCATCAGAATTTTGGGGTTTTTGATGGTGGGTCCATCTTTACAACACTAGACCTGGTGATGACTGATGAGGTACAACCATCTCAGAGGGAAAAGGATTTTTGTGCAGGAGTTAGCAGGCTTATTGAAAGAGGTTTAAAGAGTTGAAGGGAGAAAGGAATAAAACTAGGCTTGCTGCAGAAAAGCCTGGGGGTGACATGCCAATATTTGAAGACAATGGTGCTCGTGGGGTCCTTCAGTCTGCTCCACAATGTGCTGAGTACACTGAAGCACATTTGAAATGCCGTATTATTAATGTGCACAGTTTGAGGAATAAGCAAGATGAGCTGGAAACTTTGGCCCAGTCCCAGAGCTAGAACATCACTGATGTAAGAGAAGCCTGCTGGGATCAATTCTGTGACTTGGGTACCATGATGAAATGTTAAGGACTCTTCCAGAGGGATAGGCAGAGCAGGCAAGGTGAGATGGTGGTGCTGTATACAAGGGAGGAGTGGGATTGTTCAGTGCTTGCAGTTGATGACAGCACAGTTAAAAGTGTCTTGGTAAGGATGAAGGGGATAGCAAATAAAGCAGATATTGTGAGAGTCTGCTACTGACCACCCAGCCAGGACAAAACCCCCCACCATCCCACTAGAGCATTTTCTGAAGTGCCTCATCTATACAGATTTTGAATCTCTCCACAGATGGTGATTCCACGACCTCCCTCGGCAGCCCATTCCAGAGCCTAACTACTCTTTCCTTAAAGAAATTCCTCTTCAGATCTAGTCTAAACCTTCCCTGGTGAAACTTTATGCTCTTTCCTCTAGTCCTAACATCACTTACTTGAGGGACAGCACCAACCTCTTTACAACCTGCTTTCAGGTAGCTGTAAGTGAGCAATAAGGTCTCCTCTCAGCCTCCTCTTTTCCAAACTAAATATTCCAAATTCCCTCAGCCTCTCCTCACAGGGCTTCTTCTCCAGACCCTTCACCAGCTTGGTTGCCCTTCTCTGAACTCACCCCAGCAGCTCAATGTCTTTTAGTGAGGGGCCCAGAAATGAGCACAGTACTTGAATTTTCAGCCTTACAAAGCAGAGTACAGGGACACAATCACTTCCTTATCCCTGCTGGCCATGCTATTCCTAAAACAAGCCAGGATGCTGTTGGTCTTCTTGGCCATCTGGGCACACAGCTGCCTCATATTCAGATGGGTGTACACTAACACTCTCAGTTCCTTTTCTGCCAGGCAGTTTTTCAGCCACTCTTCCTTCCATGTCAGCAGCGTTGTCTGATGCTGTTGCCACTGAAATGTAGGATCCAGCACTTGGCCATGTTAAACCTCATCTAATTGACTTTGGCTCACTGGTCCAGCCTGTCCAGGTTTCTTTGCAGAGCCTTCCTACCCTTGAGCAGATCAACACTCTCACCCAGTATGGTGTAGTCTGCAAAGTGTTTGAGAGAGCATTCAATCTCCCCTTACCTATATCAGTAATGAAGATATTGAACAAGACTGGCCTCAAAACTGAGCCCTGGGAGACTGGCTGTCAATTGGATTTAACTCCCTTGACTCCATCTCTGGGCCCTGTCATAAATCATTTTTTCACCCAGTGAAGACTATACCTGTCTATGCCATGAGCTGCCAGCATTCTCAAGGAGAATGCTATGAGAGATGGTGTCGAAGGCTTTACTAAACTCCAGGCAGAGAACAACCACAGCCTTTCCATCATTTGCTGATGGGCAAGATCAGGTTGGTCAATCAGAACCTGCCTTCCCTGAACCCACGATAGCTCTGCCTGATGTCCTGGCTGTCATGCACTTGCTGTGTGAGTGCAGTCTAGCTGAACCTCCTGGCACTGAGATCAGCCTGACAGGGCTGTAGTTCCTTGGATCCTCTTTCCAGCTATTCTTGTAGATGGGCATAACACTGGTAAGCCTCCAATAATCCAGGACCTCTCCTGTGAACCAAGACTGTTGATAAGTGATTGAGAAGAGGGTTGGTGAGGTCCTCTGCCAGCTTCCTAATTACTTTTGGGTGGATCCTATTAGGCCCCGTAGACTTTTGTCATCCAGGCACTGTAGTAGATCGTTAACTGCTTCCTCCTGGGCTATGGGGGGTTGTACTGCTCTCAGTCTTTATTTTGCAGCTCAAGGGGCTGAATATCCTGAGGGTAGGTGGTCTGACCAATAACTGTGAAGGCAAAGAAGACAGTAAGTATCTCAGCCTTTTCCTCATCCTTGGCTGTAATGTAACCCTCTGCATCCAATCAAGGATGGCAATTCTCCCTGGCATTCTTTTTGTAGTTTATGTATTTGTAAAAACCTTTTTTGTTGTCCCTTGTGACAGTAGCCAGATTGAGCTCCAGCTAGGCTTGCCTACCTAATTTTTATTCCATATGATCTAATGAAATTCTTGTACTGATCCTGACATGCATGCCACTTCTTCCAAAAGAGGTAGACTCTCCTTTTTTTTAACCTGGGTTCCAGCAAAAGCTTCTGTTCAGCCAGGCCACTTCTCTTCCCTGTCATTTTTGTCTTAGAGCACATAGGGATAGCATGTTTCTGCTCTTTCAAGATTTCCTTCTTAAAGAGGGTCCAGCCTTCCTGGGCGCCTTTGTCCTTCAGGACTGTGTCCCAAGGGGCTTTATTAACCAGTGTCCTAAATAGGCTGAAGTCTGTCCTCTGGAAGTCAGTCCATGGTGGAGGTTTTTCTAACTCTGGTCCTAACTTCACTAAGGATTGAGATCCTAACCATTCTGTGGTTGCTAAGCCTAAGATGGCCTCTGACCGCCACATGTCCCACCAATGCTACCCTGTTTGTGAACAGCAGATCTAGTGAGGCACCTTCTCTGGTAGGCACACCAGTGGTATCAGGAAATTCTCTTCCATACACTCTAGGAACCTCCTAGTCTGTCTCCTCTCTGCTATGTTATATTTCCAGCAGTGGTCTGGTATGTGGAAATTCCCCCAGCAGGACAAGGGCTAGCAATTGTGGGACCTCTGCCAGCTGCTTGTAGAATGCTTCATCTGCCTCTTCATCGTGGTTGAGTGATCTATAACAGACAACCAACAGGATATCCTCCTTATTTGTCTTCTCACTCACCCTTACCCATAAACATGCAACCTCATCATCACCATCATCAAGCTCTATATAACTGAAACACTCCCTAATATGGAGCCATCCGACTGCCTCTCCTTCCCTGTCTATCCTTTCTGAAGAGCTTATAGCCATCCATTTCACTGTTCCAGTCACAAGAGTCATCCCACCATGTTTCTGTGGTAGTGACTATGCTACAGATGTCCTGCCACAAAATGGCTTCCAGATTCTCCTGTTTGTTTCCTACAGTGTATGTGTTCATGTAGATGTGCTTGAGCTGGGAGTAACTCTAAAAGGGATTAAGGAATGTCTCTAGATGCCCTTGCCCTTAATGGGTAATTTTAACTTCCCAGGCATCATATGGGAATGCCATACAGCAGACACAAATAGGAAATTTTTGAAGCATATTGAAGATAATTTGTGCAGGCACTAAAGCTGCTGACAAGAAGAGGTGGTCTGTAGAAAATCCACGGAGGCTTAAGGACAACACGTAGTCACCAATATGGTTAAAGTGAAGTCATTTATTAACAATTCATACCCGCTTTATATAGAGCCCTTGTTTATATAACGATATCTTGCAGGTGGCTATATCTTGGCCTCAAATCCTGTTCTCACAGAACTTCTGCTGGCTACCTCATTATCCTGTTATTCTTCTTTTCTGCTGCCAGCTCCCTTATCTTTTTCCCATAACTCATCTTTCGGTAACCTTGCAGCTGGGTCTCAAGGCCCTTAGCTTATTCTAGCTAAAGCTAAATAGTCAGGATTTCTCACATGTCTGTTTTCTTCCAAACAGTTTCCCAACAGTGGTCCTCCTAGATTATTTTTTTTGTAAACAGAGAGGGACGCGTGGGTTAGGTGCTGATTGGTGGCTGTCTTAGTCACTTTGAAGTTATGGAGTTTCAATTGGTTGGTGATAGGAAAAACTGCAAGGTTTTTCCTGGGAAATCTCCTTTTTAAGGTATTTGGGTCCATGAATGCTCGTCCTTTTTAAAAGCCATCTCTTAAGAGCCTGGGAGAAGGCAATTCTGAAGTGCTGTAAGTCAATCCAGCTGGGTAGAAAGCTGGCTTCTCTGAGTAGGGTTCCTCTTCTAGAACCTAGGCAGAAAATTAGTGTATGGACATTGGAAACAAAACCAGGAGGCATAGGAGGACTACAGAGATGCTGTTTGACACTGTAGAGAGAAAGTCTTGCAGGCAAACCTTAAGTAGTGTTCAACGTTGCCAAGACTGTGAAGGACATCAGAAAATGCTTTTTAAAATATGCTAATGCCAAAAGGAGAATCAGAGATAACATTGGTCCACTGCTTGATGAAGTCTGTCACTTCATAAGTAGGGATGTAGACAAAGCAGGGGTGTTTAATATCTTCTTTGCTTTTGTCTTTAATACTGATAATGAGCCCTAGGAACTGTTGAGCTCTGTGTGTGAAGACCGGCTGGTGGGAAAATGAACTCTCAGCTTACCCTGAACTTGCTTGAGACTAGCAGCTCCAGCTGGATGTGCATAAGTCTATGAAGCCTGCTGAGATTCATCCCAAGACACTGGAAGAGTGGGGTTATGTAATGGTAGGACCACTCTCCCATTATATTTCAACTATTTTCAGAGTCTTGAGAGATTTCATTTGTCTGGAAGCTGGCAAACATTGTTCCAGTTTTCAAGAAGTGTAGGAAGGAAGACCCTGGGAATTACAAGCCTGTCAGTCTCAGGTCAGTACCTGGTAAAATGATGGAAAATGTTATTTGAACCATCTGGTCTAGTGGAGATGTCCTTGCCCATGGCAGAGTGGGTTGAACACAATGATCTTTAAGGTATGTTCCAATCCAAACCATTCAGTGAGTTGCTAAAAAGCACTTGGGAAATGATGTGGTAACTGAGCATAGCCAGCACAGTTTCACAAGGGGAAAGTCCTGCTTAACCAACATAATATTCTTTTATGACAGGGTCACTCATCTAGTTGACCAAGAGAAGCCAGTAGATGTGGTGAGTTTGGATTTTAGCAAAGCTTTTGATACTTTACATTACAGTATCTTTCAGGACAGTGTCCAGTGCACAGCTAAACAAGTCCATATTATGTTGAGTGAGCAATTGGCTGACAGCTCAAAGGGGAGGCAGTGAAGGGAGAGGTACTGATCTCTCTCTGGTGACCAGTGATAGGACATGAAGAAATGGACTAAAGCTGTATCAGGGGCAGTTCAGATTTGGCATTAGGGGAAGGTTCTTCAGTGGTTGCTCATTGAAACAGGGTCCTCAGCAAAGTGGTCATGGCACCAAACCTGTCAGAGTTCAAGGAGTGTCTGGACAACGCTCATGGGTCTTATGGTTTAATTTTAGGTAGTCCAGCAAGGAGGAGTGAGTTGGACTTGACGATCTTCATGGCTCCTTTCCAACTTGAGATATACTATAACATGGGGAGGTCTCTTTATCAGAGTCTTATCTATCCTAATAAAACGTTTGCCTTTTTTCAGATTACATGATATATGAACTTAATGTATTTTTACAGATTGCAAAAGGTTTTGGGTTTGGATTCTCTAGATGAAGTGTTAGACACAAAGCTTGTGATTTCCAAGCATATAGTCCAAAATGCATACAATGTCAATAAACAAGGTATCGTCACTTTAGAAGACAAATCAAGTGAGTATTTTAGAAATTTTCACTCAACTCTAACATATAGTTTACTAGTATATATAAAAAAGTAATAAATGTAGTCTATACTAACATGTACTATCTTTATACTTTCATGACCACATCTATACTAGAGTTTTAAAAAAGTATGCTACTGTCCTCTGACATCCCAATAGTGAGTAGTGTTTTCTCCATACTTGTGCTCTTAAACATGTTTCTGCTTTAACAGCGTTGAAAGATGAAGGTGAAAGAGCAACTGTTTTTCATTTATTAAGATAGGAATATTATTCAATCCAAGCAGGCTTTGTCAGCCCAGCTCTTAACTGCCTGAACTGAACTGTATACGTGAGAGAAATGTGCATTAAAAACAAGAAAGGATCAAAATGTCCACAGAGAACTCCAGAATTTTTCCTTTTTGAGTTTTAAGCCAATGTGTTTTGAAATTATATCATCTTTCCTACTATGAAATGATCACTTGCAATATTACTGCCACCATGTTTTCCACAAGATTTGTAGAGAAGTGAAAAATGAGATAGTAACCTGATTTGGTTTGTAAATCCAACTTCTTCCAGAGCATATACATACTCATTTTGAAGACACTTAGAGCACCTCGAGACATTAATTTCTGCCTTTCAGAAACAACAGAACTGAATATGTGAATGGTTTTCATCATCTTCAGTGCAATGTAAACACTTCACTACAATGTACTACTGAACGTGTATCTTGAACTAGTTTAGCTTATTTTTGCATGGCAGATTAAGAAATTTCAATGTGATCCATTTTGCTTATTGTGTTGTAAGAGCAATAGGCATAACTGGTTGATATTGAGTACTGGAATTAATAAAGTATAGATGAAATTCAAGTCAGATCCTACATAAAGGTTCACCCTGCCTGTGCAATTAGCAGAAACAACTTGAAGATTTTTCAGCTTCACTTTTATTTTACAGTTTGATATTTTACTCTTTTTTTTTTTTTTTTTTTTTTTTTTTGTCCTTTTAATTTTTGTCTGTTTCTCCCATATGCAGAGGATCTTCCTCACTGGGTGTTATCAGCAATGAAATGTCTAGCAAATTGTAAGTAAAATCAGGAGGGGGTAACCACAAAAACCAGTCCTGTGAAAATCAGCCTGAACTGATTATGCCTTTACTGCTTCATCAAATCTTTTTTCATTCACAGTAATTTTTCTGCTCATTGCTTTAAATGAAGCTGGGAATCAGATAGCATATGTTCTTGTGCCAGTGTAGCTTATTTCAATGAAAACTCATAAGGGTTTAACTATTTGATGTATTTTTATTTGGTTTTTTTGATGTATTTTTTATGTGTTTTCAGTAGACCTATTGGAAATAGGAGAATTCAGTGGATCAATACAATTTCACTTATATTTTAAAGAATTATTGTAAGTTTTGTATTTTGTCAGGTTTTTTTGTTTTTTGTTTTTTCCTACTTGAAGCTGCATCTTTACTGACTAGTATAGAAAACAGTGATCTGGATAGCAGCTGCAAATTAATTTTCTTTTAAAATTTATTTTTAGGGCCCAGCTGCTCAGATTTGAAGCAGCCTACCTACTCAGGCTTTGAAAGAGACGTCTTTAAAACTATAGTGGATTACTTTGGCCAGATGAAAGAACCTCTTCTCACATTTAATTTTTTTGATGTCTTTGTTAGTGTGTTAGGTAAGTAGTTTAGAGTAATGAAATGCATGAATTTCATTTATACATAGGAAAATACCTTTTTTAATTGTAAGGTGTCCAAACACATTCATAACCTCACTGGACACAGTCCTGGGCATCTTGCTGAAAAATGCCCTGCTTTAAGCAGAGACAGTGATCTAGATAGCCTCCAGAGATCTCTTCCAACCTCTATAATCCCATGGGAAAAAAAAATAAAAATCTTTATCCTCCTTCTTGAAGAGAAATTGCAACTAGACTTAAGTCATGCAGATATTTTTCTCCTGACTTGTGTTTTGTATTGATTATGGTGCTATTTATGCAAAGATATAGTAGATACTTCCTTCACTGTGCCTTAGAAGCCCAAAAGGGTGCCATTTTGGCGGTGAGTCTCAATTATTGTCAGATTCTACTGTACTTACATAGTTTTCAAATTTCTCTGCTGGGGTCGTATTTGATGTTTTCTCAGGACTTTGTAGGTAGAATTAGTCATAGATTTTACTTTTAACATGTGTAAGGGACGTGTGAGGGACATGTCATGTATTGTAATGCCTGTCATTGATGCACAAGCATGTGTTTTGTTTAGATTCTCTGCGGCTCTTGCCCCAGACTTAATGTTTTTTATGTGTCTGCTACATCTCTGCATACATCTATGTACGCATACAAGATGCAATTAAACTGAATGACAACATCTCAGTTGTGTGTAGAGCTAAGGGTTATAAAAGAGCAAAGGATGAATGAAAATGTTGTTTTACACATCTACTTATATGGTTATTAATATCACCCAATGCATTGGGAGGATATCGAGTAACTACTTAAGCAAGATGCCCAGTGGGAATTGAGTCCAGTTCTAGAGATATCTTCCTAAACCCTTTGGGGAATGGAGTTCTAAGGCAGTCTTGAAGGAGTAAGAATGAAATCTGGGGAGACAGATTTAGAAATGTTAAATGCTATAGAAATATGTAATTGAGAAATGTTGCCCAATATCATGATCTCTATAAAACCAGGTCTGATGCAAAAACACAGTAAGGCTATAGAAGCTCTTCAGATATCTTGTCTCATGCTGCCACCAGAAAATCGGAAAAGACTACAGCTGTTGGTGAGGATGATGTCAAGAATTAGCTTTAATAAGGATTTACCACCTCTTTCTGAATCAGTGAGGACAAGAACATTGGTATGTATACTGTAAAAGCAAAAGGTCTAAGCAAGGCTTTTGGACAAGCACCAATAAAAGACTTTTATGGGAGAGTGTATACAAAATACCGTTCTCTCATTTGAAGAACAGTTTGTTCTACATATGTTGAAAACTACTCTGAATCTTAAGAAATTGTGTTTTCTTGGTGTGGTGTGATTATATGAATAACTTGTTTAGAAATTGGAGGTTTCCTTACCTTTCAGAGTGAAAACACCATTAATTTCACAATGCAGTAGAAAAAAATCCGTTAGATGAGGTCTCAGTTTTCTTTATCACTGCAGATAGTGTGAGAGAGACTACCTGTTTAAATCATAGTTAGAAATATGTAGCTGAATGTTTTGGTGTATCTGTCTTCAGACATTTAGAAAAATCCTACCAGTTTATTTCAGAACTACTTTTTATCTCTTAAGTATGGAAATCTCAGAAAGTAATTTTGACAAACATTTTCAAGATATTAAAAGATACAACGATATTGACAAACACTGCTTCTTAATCATGTTCATTCTATATAGTGCTACTTGTAGAGCTACAGCTGGTGTTTTTAATGGCATGTTATTGCAAAGATACTAGGCTTAACACTTATGGGTTCCAATGTGAAAGAATATGTTCTTATAGATAATTTTCAATTTTTTTTGCAAAAAGGGCAACAGAAAACTCAGCTGTAGAGCCACTCCATAGAAATCTTATAGTAGCATTAATATATTTAAATATGCTCCATAGTAATTAAGTTTTTAGTTAACTATGAGCAGTATCTGAGTAAAATAATGAAATTGTTTACTGCCATGGTTATAATTTAATTACCTGTAAATGGTCTTAAATTAT
The DNA here is from genome assembly GCF_036169615.1 of Heliangelus exortis. Lineage (NCBI taxonomy): Eukaryota > Metazoa > Chordata > Aves > Apodiformes > Trochilidae > Heliangelus > Heliangelus exortis. Next base: position 20,399,572 of record NC_092454.1, on the reverse strand, counting down.
AACATAATTATTTTAATAAAAATGTTATTTTTAGAAGCAAGTTCTTTATTGTCCAAGTATTTTGTACTAAGTTTTAATTCAGCAGTGTAGTCTATTGTACATGACAGAAAACCTTGATTGGTTGCTGAGCTTTAATGTTAAAAGTAACTGGTGCACAGACAGAAACCTTGCAACTAAGTGCTTGAGCATGGGACTACATGAAGTGAGCTGGATCTGGAAACTGATTTGATGATTTCAAAATAATGGTAAGAAGTTTTCCCTCTGGTGCTTACCTTCTATTAATTCTCTGTATTATTTTTTAAGTCTTTGAAATATTTGTGCCCTGTTGATCTGGAAAAGATATGTGAAGTGGCTATTTAACAAAGTCTTGCAAATAAAATGGGATTCATCCATTTTAAGCCTAAAGTCTGGGTTAGATTGTACATATAAGGCAAGAGTCATCTTCAATTTACTCAGATAATATTGCTGTACATGATACTCTTTTTAAGAAAATATCTATGTGTTGGAAGTACAGTAAATACTCTGCTGTTAAAATCTTTTCTAAAAAATCACTTTTTAAATGTAGTCCCATTCCCCACATTGCTCTCCTGAACAGAAAAATACACAATAATAATGTTTTTGTTTTTTCTCAGATGGTTCGGGCATTTTCCCGTTGTATTCTCTGCTCAAAGGATGAAGTGGACCTGGATGAACTGCTTGCTGCCAAACTAGTAGTGTTTCTCATGGACAACTATCAAGAGATCTTAAGTGTTCCTTCTGCTTTAAAATCTTCTATAGAGGAACATGTTGCACATCTCCAGAGAGTCCAGGTAGGTATCATGTAGAAAAAGCTTCCTATGCCTGTATTTCTAGACCAAATTTATCTTTTCTGTTCTAGAGATCAAGAGTTTTTAAAGACTTTGTCCCGATGATTAGCTTAAGAAGAGCTAATAATTTTGACTGCTGATATTACTATAAATCTGTACTTAAAGGAAACTAAACAGTGAGAGACAAGGACTTTAAAATATGATTTTCCTTGGGTCAGCACTGTCTTCTCAATGGAATGGGCAAACTATGGTAGTAAGGAAAAACTAAATGGCTAAAAAGTGTTTCCATTAATGTTCTGCTTTTATTTTAGAACAATCCTTACTTGTTCAGCTTCTTCATAACTCTTTTTTTCTGCTTCCTGATACCATATTGTTTTGTCTAATGCTTATTTTTCGTTTTTCCTTCTTTAATTTCTACCGGAAAATATCTTAACTTCTTCCAAGAGTTACACACACTTTCTTTGCATCATGTTTTTTTACTTTCTTGAGCTCATGTAATTAGTACATAAAATAGGAAGTAGAATTTTCTTTTTCATTCCATAGCTTCTCTGCTGAATTACTTTAGGTGGTCAATTTGATTAATCCGTTTTTTCCAAATGTACTGCAGAAAGCATAGCTGCTTTTTTTTTTTCCAATGTTTCTTCAGATAAAATATGCTGGAGCTGATACTGACGCAACTTTTCCTCCTCCATCATTTTGTCATCAAGTCACTACAGAGGAATTTGAATACCAAAGGGCAACTGGCTCTCAAGAACCATTAGCAGCTTTATTAGAGGAAATTGCAATGAATAAAGAAATATCTGTGAGAGATAAGAAGAAGCAGCTCAAGCAAGTAAATAAATATTCCTCAGTAGTCTTTAATTTTAACTTAAAGCTTTATCAAGTCTTAGACATGTAGTCCTCTAGACAAATAACGTGATTTAAAATTGTAGGTACTCCTGGGGATTTCTAAGTTTTTAATCATTTAGAATAGGAATACTGTGATGAACCAAGCCACATTAGAAAGTATCACTTGATTGTCTATATAGAGCTGTAGACATTAGAGAAGTTTTATATTACAAGTTTGAGTGAATTCTTCACTTAAATTTATGTATTTTTCTAGTTTCAGAAATCTTACCCTGAAGTGTACAGAGTACGATTTCCAACCCCTGAAACTGAAGCAGTACTATTTGCTGAAAAAAATAAACAGAAACCACCAGTGCTGATGTGGGCCTTAAAAAAGCCTTTTCAACCATTTCACAGAACAAGAAGCTTTCAGATGTAAATTTTGGTTTGAAATGTATCAGTGAACTGAAACTGAGCATATTATCAGTGGATCTTATGCAAAAGAAGTCTGAGCAACGTGTAATTACTCAAGAAACTACTGGGGATATTGCCAAGATAGTAGAAAAGGTCAAAAGAAGAGGAAAGTATTAAGGTGGTAGAAATGTGACTCGCTACCATTATTTTTGTAAATAATTATTTTTTTAATGTCTTTTACTAAAAAAAAACCAATACAAAAAACCCCATAAGCTCAGGGGGATTAATCTACATGGGTGATACATTTACTGTAGATTGATTAGATCATCATTTCAAGGTCTAAATGTATTTGTGTAATGTGTTGTGTGTTAACAGTCAGGAGCAATTAGTCTCTACTGCATAAACCTAGGCTGCTTTTGTTCACATATAGTTTAAGAAATTAATTTCCTGTACATGGCTGAATAAGTGTGAAGCACTGGAATTTGTTTTGTGGCTGTACACTTCAGTGTTCTTGATATGTCTGGCGTATTTTGAAAAACTGTAAACCTCATTCTTAATTTTCTGATTCATATGATGTATTACAGTAAGAGTGAACACCTGCTGAAATTCCGTTTACTTCTATAATGCACACCCATTCTTTCAAGCAAGCCAGCCTTATAAGTCTTTTCCTGTTTTCTTTTACTAAATACTGCCAAACAAATTGGATGCTTGATAATAGAACATTTTTAATCTGAAAAAATTGTAGTTTTGCGTTTCCTCTGGAAATGGAATTCAGATATTGAAGTTACATGGAAGCATACATGCCTTTAATGATGTTTTAATTTGGTTTGCAGTGTGAGATCTACTGTACCTATAACTTGACTATACATATAGCATACTTGATTCTGACAGTACTTTTGAGCTATTATAATAAAGCATTATAATTTTCCAGTATTTATTTGCTGGCGTGATTTCATATTATCCAGTACAGATTTAAAGAGCAGCCTTTTATAACTTATGGAATGTCAGAGTAGTCTATGCAGGAGAGAAGACAACTGACTTCTCAAAAAATTTCTGGTTCACTTTTTAGTAAGCAACATTATGACTGTCCTGTAACGTAACACCGACAGTAACACTTTGCTAAGCTACTAACTAGTCAATAAGCTTTGAGGTGTACATTAGAAGGTTCTTGACTTAATACATTGGAATATTTCTTGGGCAATGTAACTTTGAATAGAACATGTTTCCATGATCTGTGTTCATGCATTGGTTATACTTTGACTTCATATCAATAATCTTTATTGCTTAAGGAAAAATTATTCAAAAGGTTGAGCTCTTCAAATAATCAGGAAATATTAATATTAAAGAAGTAATCTGAGGCCACTTATTTTCTATATTGGGTTGAAGGAGAAGATGAATGTGTCAAATGTATCTATGGATATATTGTAGTTTTGTTTCAAAGTATTGTTTCCTTGACTGTGGCAAAAACAAACCAAGCAACTCTGTTTTCTCACAGCTCCCAAGCCTGTGAAAAATAACCACCACAAAATGTCCTTAAAAACCTTGAAGGCACTATAGGGAGGCACTGTATCTGTGGTAGTAACTTCAGATTTAAATGTTGCCCTATCTTGGGAGTCACTTAAGACAGCTTATTTAGTAATAAAAGATGTGTGGTCATGCAGCTTACAGGCTGTCTCATAACTGAACCAATATGCAAGGTGAATATCATGAACACAAAAATAAATTTGCCTGTTCCTTTCAGCATGGAGGTTAGAAAAAGAAAGCTTGGCAGCTAGTTCAGAGAAGACTGAAATGTCTTCGGAAAAACCACAGCTTCTGTAATCCTAAGCTATAGTTAATAGAAACTCCAGGTTTGATATTAACTTTTTCAGGAATTTAACCTTTATTTATGTGTTAAAGCCCTGCAGTGTCTTGATGTTGCCAAGACTGAATAACCTGTGATCTGCTGAGTTTATTTCTCTTGAACTGTGAGCACCATAAGCTAAACATTCTTGTACTTAACCTAGTGACTGTTTCCTGAAGAGGCTTAGTAAATGAGTATTAGATGATGTTCTTCTAAAGCACATTAGGTGGAAGACATAATAAAGGTAGAAGATGATTTTTCAGCTGTTTTTTCAGTCTAGTTAGGCTAATGTTTGTCATTTAAAAGAAGGATTTAAAATAGCCATCTGTAAGCTCGTATGTAAGTGGAAACTATTTCTTGCAAAATTTGGACAATGCTGTTTAGAAGTTTCACTGCTAAAGTGTTAGTGTAATGCCATTAGTTGTCATGGTACGGTTAGGTTTTTTGAACAGGATCTTTGAGTAGAAACTTATAGTTTATTTGGGGTTTTTTGTTTGTTTGATGTTCAGTTGGTTGGTATTGCTCTCTCTTTGTTAAAGTCTTTGTCTCCAGCAGAGCAATCTCTTTTCCCTCACCCACCACCCTGCTTTGAGCATACTCTGACCTATTGGTTCCTAGTGATACATCCATGATGGTTTTGCTCCAACAGTTCCTGGAATTCCTGGAAAGCAGACCTGTATTTATCTCCCTTTCTTGGACAGGGAGCTGGGTCGTTGCATAATATTTTTTCTTGCTTATGCAAGTTGCATTGCTTGCTTGCCTTCCACAAACTTCCACAGACTTGCTCCACCTTCTAAATTAACAGTCATCCAAAAACCTTTCCATTCACAAGTCTGTTCCTGCTCCAGTTCTCTGTTCTTCGAGAAATACTTTCTATTGTTAGTTGTAAATATATAAAGATTAGTTAACTGCTCATATTTGCATGTTTTATAAATCTAATTTACCTGGATTGTGATAATAGTTGTTTACACTTATGTCTACAGAGGATGATTTATGATTTGATGTTATTTTCTGAAACTGTTTTCTGATTACTTCACTTCATACCGCAGGAAATTTAGGTGATCTGATCTTCTCATTCTAATAAAATGAAGATGAAAGTATATTAACATATGACACTTACTAAGTTATTACTGCGATATTCCAGAGCTTTTTTCCTCTTTTCTAAAAACATGATTTGCATTGCAGGCGTGTCTTTCTTTCACTGAGACTCTTCTAACTCAAATGATTTCTTTTATCTCTTGATAACAATTTTTTGAGTCTCCTGCCTAAGAGATTATGATTCTAGTTATTTTTGCTTCAGGAAAAGCTTCTTAGATTTTAATTACGCATCCAGACCTTTATCTATCTACTACTTATATATGGATCACATTTGAAAAGCGGTGCATTCTATTGTCTGTTGACAACTTTGCTACCTATAAGTGTATAAAAAATAGGTGAAGTAAGTCCCTCCTTAATGAATTTCCATTTTGGTGCCTAACTCATTTATTTTCACTAAGATAATTAAATAACAGAGGAGATGGTCAAGTCTTTGTTAAAAGAAGGAATCTGATACATGTTTGTGAAAAATTTTATAAAAGTAATTGAAAGCGGCAGGATATTTAAGAAGTATTTTTTAGGGACTGAAATTTTCAATTTTACTGCTTTTTGGGAATTTTTTTGTTATCTGAAGCTGCCTTAAAAAGCCTCTTGTGTGTCCTGGTGTTATGATCTCAGCTATTATTTTATATTTTGATTGTGAGGAAAAATCAGCCAAAACTCATAGACACCACCTGAATTTACAAAAATAACAGACTTATGATTTAAGCAAGTTACAAATATTTATTTCAGGGAAAGGAGACAATAACACCACCTTTAAAAGAAAAACAACAAGTTTACAAAAGGACAAATTTTACATAAATTAGTCACTTTGGGGAGAGAGTTGCTAAGGAAAGAAAAACAAGAGAGCAATTAAGTTTTATCACTGTCCCCTGGCCTTGGTCTCCGGCTGCAGGGGAGGGGCGTAGGACCCGCCGTTCCTGCTTGGCTGCTGTTCTCCGATTTTTTGTTTTTTTTCCTCTGCTGATGCCGTCCCGTAGCTGAAGCCGAAGGGGTGTGAGAAGGTGGGGGAGGGGCGGGGGGGGGTTGGTGGAGGAAAGAGAGAGACAGCGTGTTCTCCTTTTCTCTTTGAATTTTTACACAGCAAAACGGGGTCCTGTCTTTTCATAAGTCACTGGCACACAGACTTGCCAAAGGTGACACACAGATTTGCCATCCCAAGAACTTCTCTTTTAATTATTGTAATCTTTCAGTCCTTGTTACCTTGCTAAATTTATTATCTTGGCCTTAACAGCATAGATGACCTGCTTAGCGGTCTTATCTTTAGGTGCCTGGCAGGCATGATACAAAACAGAAGCTAGTTAAGTTTGGGGTAAAAATCTGTTAATTGAGAATATGTCTGATATTTTAAAAGAGTAGGAAAAATACTGATTTGAGAGACATAATTTCAAAGTGTTTACATCACCTGACACAAGCAGAAAAATGCCAGAAGATTGCCAAATGCACCCCTATTCAAGAGGATAACTGACAATAATCCAAACAGCCAACAGCAAACGGGTCTGATGGCAACACTGGTACCAAATCTTAGTTGGAAAACCTAGAGCACATTAATAGAGATAAAGCCTAGTCAATTTTTTTTAATTCTTTATAGAGAGTATACAGTCTTGCATAGCAAATTTAATTTTGCTAGTGATGGAGATTACAAGTTTATTTTATAATGTATGCCAGGTTTTGACTGAGGAAGATGGGATATTTGGATAGCAGATTTAGGTAAAATGACAATAGACTTAGCGCTTTTGTTTTTCATGGATATCTTGAAAGTTATTATGGAGTCACAGATATTGCTGAAAACGGTGACTATAATAGGCTTTTTAATTTAGTAAAATCTGATAAAATTATTCTCAGATAATGTCAGGAAGTGTTTAAGTGATTAAAAACTGCCTGGGCATAAGGAATGTAGGCATAAGGAAATAATGGAGATACTTTATGGTTTCAGTACTAGATTCTCCTATCAGCCAGTGTTTTCCTTGAGGATGTGAAAATAAATATAAAAATCACTGTTAGCACCACTAAACCACCATCAGCCCTTTTTTCCAGACTGTTTAATAGTAATAGAGGCAACAGTGCAGGTTGAAAATTAATTTGAAAGTAGTCACTTAGAAGTTATATGTCTGAAAACAAGATATGTAGGTAATGTAAAAAGAACAAAAAGAGGGGGGAAAGACTGTGCTCTGGAAAACTACAGCTCTGTAAAAGGTTACTTCCACAGTGAACAAGGCTTCCTGACATTATGCTGGGGCAAAGAGATGATGTGGTTCTTGAAGGTCTAAACTGGAGGTTGTTACATAAAATCAGCTGATGCATCTGCTGTGACCTACACTCTGTACTGACTGACACTGAAACATTGCAGTTTTTGCAGCTTTTGTAAAACTAGCTGACGCAAGGTGAGTATTTGGAATTATTTCCTTAAACTCAGTTTGCATTACTTTAGTCTTTCCCATTTATGAGAAACAAGAACAGGGGGTCACTTGGTTATCTTGTGGGCCATATTCACACAAAGAAATACTTAAAGGGAGCAAAGAGTTGAGTTAGGAAGACAGTAATAATTCAATGGACAGAAGATGGAGCTGGATATGTGTAATATATATATAGTATATATATATATATAGTAAATAATATATATATATATATTTTATGTTGAGACTACAGAATGCTGGGAATATGATGGATTTTAACTGTTCCTTGTGTCTTCAGAGTAAGATCTTTCTTGGGGATACTTACTGAAACCCAGGTCATTGAACTCAGGGCAGAGTGAGCAGAGGGGGAGCATAATGACTTGTGATGTGTAAGAAACTGGACAAAATCTCAGGGCTCCTCAGTCTTTGCATGCTATGCATTTTCACATATGAGTTACATCTGCTTACACTCATTAGTTTAAATTAATGACTTGTTATTTAGGAGGTGATGCAAATATCCCTCTCTTGATTCTTTAAGCAAGTAAAGAAAACACCATTGTTACTTTCGCTCTTCAGCCAAACACTGGAATATAGGCAAAGAGGGGCCATCTTTTGAGTTGCTAGGGCACACCTGCTTCTGGGGATAATGAAAATCATCTTTGCTCTGCCCAGCATTCTGGTCAGGGAGGGTAGGGTATGTGTGGTGTGCTGCCTTTGCTTCAGCTGGGATTGAAAGAGAAAATAAGATACACATAAATGTGATCTGGTGGCTGATATGATTTATAGTAATACAGTCATTGTTGCTTAATCATCTAAGTAGGTATTTTTAAATGCAAACCTTAGTCTTCTCTTTTTTAAGCTGTGATTATGTGCTGCTGAACTAATCATATTTGTATCTAGGAAAGACAACACTTGAACATCCAAAGCAGCCTAAAGTATCTTTTGTCGTAGCATTAATTTAAGGCTGTCTGTAGCTACATCCTCCCATGAATTTTTAACATTTTCTCTGTAACTGTAGTTTGAAATCACAGATGGACTCTCTGAAACTTTAGTGATGACTGAGAGAAAAGCTATTAGCAATGATTCCTGAGCTTGTCTGCTGAAGAGAGGATAGATGGACTGACCTTGGCACTTAGAGACAGACTCCAAAGGTGAATAAAAAGCACAATGTAATACATTTATATGTTTGCAGATCTTTATTTTTTTTCTTGTTTAACCTGAGTGCTTATTCTTGTGAGGATCTGGCCTGGTACATGAGTAGTATTTCCTGTGTGATCTCCAAGGTTTTATGCAGTGCTAGCTTTTAAATTTAATCTCAAATAAAGCAGTCATTCTGCATCTTGTAGTAAATTTTGTATTTAAATACTGGGGAGAGGATGAGTAGGGAGATTGTTAGTCTCTCATTTGTTAAAATAACTTGCAGTATATTCACTTCCTTGTTGCAACATTATTGAAGAATAATATGTCCTTATGATGTCAAATTTTATGAAAATTATTTAGGGGTCCTGCAAAAAAAATTCCTTTTCTCCTCAATAGTTATTTAATGTTTTATGTATCAGTTTACATGCTTGGTAATTTATGACCCAGCAGAGGTCAGCCTTGTGATACATTTCAAAAGATGCTCAAAGAAAAGGTGTAGAGACAAAGCTGCTATTATAAACACCTTTGGAATTTTGTTTTATAAAATACACTCCTCCAGATTAGAGTTGCTGTGATATTACTGTGTTTTAGCTGGGTCTACAGCTTAAATATCTCAATATGTAACTTCTCAATATGTAATAGGATTGTGTATAATTTTGTAAAATTGTTAAAAATTGTCTCAAATGTTACTGTTGTTGTAAATACCTAAAATACCTAAAAATACCTACTTGCTAGTTTGGTTAGATAAAGGTATTGTCTTTCCAGAGCTGGTTATGCTCAAGAGCAAACTCATGGAACTGTCTGAATGCTACATGCTTCAGATTCAAAATGATGTCTTGAAGTAGTGTGTATGTAGAACATTAATGACCAGGGAAGGGCAGGAAGATACAAAGGTGGGGAAAAATATGCAAGTATTTTGTAAATTCCTTCTAAGAATCTTTAAGAATAAAAGGTGTTCTTACCTTTCCATAATACATGATTCTTTTTCCTGTGTGATGCTTGAAAAGGTGAAAGATGGGGAGTGGAAGAAAATCAGTCTGGTTCCCTATACCAGATCCAAAGCAGAAATGGTTTGTTTACTATGTGAAATGCTACTCCTGTACACTTATGTACAACAATGCTAAAATGATCGGTTGTGATTTATTTGATGCTAATTAAAAATACTCTAATTGTATCTCAAGATGATGATTTAGATTACAATCCTCATTAAGAATAGTGGCAGTGCTTTCTAAGCTGGCTAACTGCCTGATCTGGCAGTTCACCCTCCACTGGTAAACTTGACATCAGCTACTGTAATTTCTTAGCTATGCTTAAGGACAACCTTATATGTATTTGAGCTAGCTTTGAAGGTGTTTTATTCAATAAGGCAGTAGAACTGAATATGCAGTAACAGCATTGTCAAGGCAGACAGCGTCTTCTACAGTAAAACACATTTAAATGAGTTGAGCATGACATTGAGAACTCTGAAAACATATTTTTCATTCAATCAGTTTGTTTTCTCAACTTTGCAAATATGTTTTACACCTTTATTACTGCTTTTATTTTATACTCTGGAGTTGCTTTTCAGACATTAAAGACACACTGTGATGAGAGCAATATTCTGAGGTTTTGGAGCAGGTAATAAAAACTCACTCTGTTTCTGGCAGCAGCAAGGCTGTAAGTATAAATTAGCCTCAGGAACAAAGACTGTGTTTTCTATTCTTGCTTTTTGTTTAAAACTTTCTCCTTTTTTCTTAATTTGCCTTCAAGAAGGCAAGATCATCTTTGAGTAACAGCAACTACCATATTTATCTTTTGCAAAAGAGCCAAACAAACCACCCAAAACCTGCCAGACAGACCTTTATCTTAGAAAATTTTTCTCTTATTAGAGAATGAAAATAAGGACTTTGTTAAATGGAAGCCTTTCCAGAAACAGAAGCCTTTATTAACGTGCTGTGACCCAAATGCTATAACATACTTTTTGGATGTATTATTAAGGATGCTTAATATTTATTATTTTCTGGAGATCAGGAAAGACAAGGTATTAAGACGAAGAACCCAATTTAATGTTTATCAGCCACAGTGTATGTTGTTCTTGTTCCTGTCCACTTTATTGAAATAAAGATAGTGTTGAGCACTTTGGGCATCCTCTTGCCCTAATAGTATGTGCGTATGTAATGAGGCCCTAACCTGATGATATGCAAAAGAAAAGATACTGTGAATTAATGTTGCATGAGTAACTATCATTTTATGGTGCTTACTAGTTTTTGAGTACTTAACTCTGTTGTCTTAACAGTTTCTCATTCAAAAGCATGTTTTGTCCCTAGCGCAATGGCTTTAGTCATGCCAGCACCTGGCACTTCATTTGTTTCATAGAAACTGGAGCTTTGTGAGCAACTCTTTGGTGTCATAAGCCTTCCTCTAACCAAGATAAATGAAACAAGTGCAGAGACAAGTGCTCTAAATTGAATTATTGTGGGTTCAGGTGTGCTGAAACAAATAATCTCAACTGAACTTAGACTACCTAAGAGGAAAATCGATGGGTCACTTCCACTGCTGCCCAGCAGACCTCCTTTTGAGAACACTGAGCAAAAATGCCTGGACTGGTTTTAACAGAGAAGCCTGCTTCTCAGGGTGTCAGTCAGGAATGTAAGCACTACGTAGAGCCACTACCCTCTTCAGACATCTGCATCTATAAAGGGTCTGCATCCATAAAGGGTGCATGAACATAGCTCATCCCTAAAATTACCTCAAGCACATCATTCAGATGCATGGGAATACACTGCACTGCTTAGGGTATTCTGTGTTTGTCTTAAATGTTGTCTCAATGACTGGATAAAAGTATGCATAAGTAACACTGCTGGTACTATTCTAAATGCTTAGCACAGAGTAGAAGATGTCTTGAGACATGTGTTGAACAAATGAGGCTGAATGCTATCCACATGCGTCATGTTGAGCAGAAAGATACAAACTGAGTCATCCTACTCTGTGAGAAGTTTTATTTTGTGTTTTTAATTTTTATTTTTAAAACACCTATTCTCCAAGGTGTTTCCTTTGTTATAAAAAGTTTTTCTATATAACTACTTGCTCCAATGAAGAATGGCCAATATTAATATATTCTGCCAAAAAAAATTTCTATGCCATTGAAAGCATTAAGATGGTGTTTCAGTCTTGAACTTCCTGTATCTTTAGTCCTTGCCCTAACATGGTTATTTGTTGGAAACTGCCTAAATGCAGTATATGCAGATACACATCTTTTTCTAACCATTCTTTCTGATGCTGATACGTGGTACACTTAGGCAGTCTCTGTTTCCAGAGTAAGGTGCTATATATAACCCCTATAAGTTTAGCTCAACTTAACTCTTGTGGGGGCAGGTGTCCAAGCATGGTCATTATTCCACTTGATTACCTCCAAGAACTTAGTGTTATCTTAACACATTGCACAAGAACATTATGCAGGTTTGGCAGAAGGAATTAAATTGTTGAGGCTACTACAAAAAAAGGATGGGGCAAAAAAAAAGTAAATACATAGAGAAATGTGATCATATTTTTGGACAAAATCAAAGGGTAATGTTATTGGAATGAGGTGGAAATGTTTCTGGCTGTCAAGATGTGTGTTACTGCCATGTGAGAATTGTCTGGCACTGGTAGTTCTTAATATGATTTCATTCAGCTTTATACACAAACTTGTAAACAACAGAAATGAAAATAATGTACAAGAGGGTAATAAGAAAGATTCCATAACAAGATTAGCTTAGTCCAATATTCTCTTAATGAAAATTGAGCAAAGACAGGACTTGCAAAGTAGACACAGCTACCTGCCGGTAGAGGTTTACCAGGGAGGGGAAAAGCCTGGTGTCTTCTATTTCTTTTCATAGATCATTTTGAAGGCTTGCAGTTGGCTGAATTGTTTTCTACTGATAACATATTTCTATCTTTGCCAAAATTAAATATAAAACTGTAGGAGGGAAATGAAGAAATGTTGAAAGCTAACATGCTCAAGAGTCAGGAAAGGATCTTTCACACAACTTTTTAAAGAACTGTTAATTTGCAATAAACAATAATAAAACCATGTAGTGTTCTGTGTTTGGAAAATCCCTTCCAAGTTTACTTGAAGAGAGAAATAGAAATGCCACTAAGCATCTTCAGAAGTAAATCTGGAGCTATGAATGGCTCTGAATAACCTTTTAGGATGAGAGCCATGTCTCCACTGTTGCAGCCTTGCTATGGTCTTGGCAGTACCACGTGCATTTCCTTATCTAAAGAAAACAAGGTGAAATGAAAAAATAAAATGTCATCAAGGATGCTTTTAGTCTTGATGGTATTTCCCTCTGTATAGATTGCAGACAACATTCTCTGTTCACAGTGTTTTGTTCTAGTTAAAATTGTGGTTAACTGCTCTGTGCTTCAAGCAAGAGACTGATAGTGTTGTGGTTTAGGCCCACTATGAAAGACTTGCTGAGACAGGGGACAGGGAGGGTTCACTCATCAGTTATGGTCACAGGCAAAACTGACTTGATGTGAGGAAAAAAAAAAACAGTTTATTACCAGTCAAATCAAAGCAGGATAAAGAGAAAAAAACAAATCATAAAACACCTTCCCCTCACCTCTTCCCAAGCTCAAGTTTATTCCCAATGTCTATCTCCTCCCTGCCAGGGACACAGGCAGATGGAGGGTTGGGTTTACAGTAATTTAATCACATATTGTTTCTGCCACTCTTTCTTCCTTAGGGGAAGGGCTCCTTACATTCTTCTGCTCCAGCATGGGGGCTGTCCCATGGGAGGCAGTCCTTCATGAACTTCTCCAGTGTGAGTCTCTCCCACATGCTGCATTTCTTCACAAACTGCTCCAGCATGGATCCTTCCCACAAGGCACCATCCTTCAGAAAAATCTGCCCCAGATATAATTGGATATATATAATTGGCCCCAGAGTGGTCTTCCCACAGTGTCACAGCTTTCTTTAAACGCATCCACGAGCTTTAGTGTGAGGTCCTCCATGGCCTGCAGGTCCATATCTGCTCCACTGTGGTACTTCATGGACTACAGGGAGACAGCCTGCCTCACCATGGTCTTCACCACAGGTTGCAGGGGAATATTTGCTCTGGTGCCTGGAGCACCACCTCCTCCTCTGACCTTGTTATCTTCATAGGTGTTCCTCTCACACCCCTTTCCTCTCTCCACCAAAGGCACTGCATCAGTTTCTATTTCCCTTCTTGAATATGTTAATTGCAAATATGCATGCACCATCACTGACAGGCTTGGCCTCAGCCAGAGGCAAGTCTGACTTGGAGGTGGGGAAATTTCTAATATCTTCTCACAATAGCCACTCCTGTGGCCCCTTTCCTACTACCAGAGCCCTTCCACACAGACCCAGCACAGATCAGCTTCTGTATCTGCACTGCCTACGTGAGCATCTCAGCTCTTCGATTTTGGACCCTATTTTAGGACTCTTCAAGTAGTAGGACTTATATTTCTTCAGATTGCCTTAGAAGTTTAAGAGGTAATAAATGTTATCTTGGTTTCACAAAGTTATTTTTTATTATATTCTTGCGAGTTACAAGCTGGCAAGCTAAATTTAGAACTTTGTCACCTTTATTTTCAGAGTTGTCTCCTGGAGGCTGTGGGGAGCCTGTGGGCATGTTTTTCTCTTATTCCACAGCTCCCTTAAAAAAAAGATATGGAGAACATTATGGGCTACCATTATCTACCATGTAAATAATCCAAGGCATGTTCCTGGAATCAAAACTGGGGTGTTATATTATTCATTCCAAAACCTCAAAAGTTTTGAGACCTGTAATTGTAACTGGTGATTGATTACATATGCTTGTAAACTACAAAAATCGATCTAGCTTATAATTGCCATTGTTTTTCAGGGAATGTGTGAGAATGAAGTTTATTACAGGTAGGAGTTCCAGTTATATGATGTAACTTTCTAATTTCATTTTTCTAATGAAAAAATATCAGTAGAACAATCTATATGAATAATAAACTGTGCTGGATTTGTTCATACACTAATGCTTTAGTAATTCTTTAAAGTATGCTATATTATTACTAAAACTGGTGTAACTGTCAGCATTGCAGGGTTTTCTTCCTTTATTTTTCACACACCCTATTGGAACTTCTCTTTCTCCCTCAGACCTTGATGATGATGCTTCTCTCAGTGAACCTATTTTGTTGCCTGTTCTTTGTGAGGATCCTAGAAACCTTTTGATACTTCCTGCAGTTCTAGTCTGTTAGATGCTGCTGAAACAACTTGTGTTTGGGGTTTTGGTTTTTTCGTATCTTCTTCCTTCAGGGCAGCTTTGAAGATGCTATTCCCCTTCTAAAGGGCCACTGTATCTTTGGGGCCTTGTACTCTGATACAGGGCTATGAAAACAGTATTTTCCATGCTCTGCATGATGTCCTGACACCGCAGGAAGCTCTTCAGATGCACTGCCCTAGATGGTAAAGAAGCATAATGGTTTTTTTTATTTTCCAGACACACACTGCTAGTAATGCTCAAAATGTCTCACATTAATAATCCTTCAGGATTTCACTGAGACATTTGTTTTCCTTTGTTTGGACCATTTCCCCATGAATGTCACTGTACAGGCACCATGCAGCATGCTGCAGTCACCTTTGCAGGGATGCCAGCCCTCCCCTATGTGCCAAGCCTGTGCCACACCCCTTGGAAAGCACTAAACCATGTTTCCAGGTTATGTTTCTGACTGTGTTTCTTTTCCATCAATAGGTAAGCTTTTCAGCAGAGCTTTATACCAGTAAGATCCATACTCCAGGATAATATCCAGTTGTCAAAACTCGTGTATCACCTACATTTTTTTAGCATCAACCTTAGTGTGCAACACATCTCTCATTGCCACAACTCTAGTATTCCCTCGATATATCCCATGGATTATTTGCCTCCCCATCTTAAAAGTCAAAACTGTCTTTCCTTCTCTGACTACAAATTGTTGAATTCTCACCCTTCCTGTTTTCCTGTGGACATTTTTTTTTTAGTGGCTTTTTTTTTTATACCTGTTTCCTAACTGCTGCCCTGTTTAAGTCCTTTCTTGTCAAGTAGACTTAAAAATCAAAAAAAGCTGTCATAGGTAAGGACTATCATGTTTACACAGTAAAACTTGGATACTTTCCACAAACTGACACAAAACTTAATCTGGTTTGCAGCATTTCAGCAGTACATCAGAATTTGCTTTGTAAATGTAGCCTTAGAAACTTAGTATGGTGAATTAAATGTTTATGTTTTGTTTGTTGGTTGGTAGGTTTTGTTTTTGTTTTTTTTCTTAAATTATATATTTTAAAAGTGGCCATAGTATTTGGCATTTTAAATAAATGGCTTTGTTACTCTTAGCTCAGGGGTTGGGCATAGCTTGGCATAGTTGGGTACACCTGTGACTTCTTGACAAGTCAACCATATCTACAGGACATGTGAATCTATTTAAAAATCTAGATCTTACTTTTTTCCTGTGTGATTTCTATAGATTTCTTTTCTGTTTTTTTATCACCTGACCCTTCTGATATAAGGTAAAGACTACATGCAACTTGAGTCTCTACTCAACATATATAATTGCCTGGCTATTTACAAGTACCGTTCTGTTTCACTACAACTGTTTTCAGCTTAGTGGAAAAAAACCTGGAGAAATAATTACCAGAGGACAGAACTCCATAGCACTTCTCAGGAGTGATTTGAAACAGTTTGATTTTTCAGAACAAAAAACGAGAATGGTTGAAGACAGGAAGGATATATTGTCTAGGCTTTTGCCCAACGTGTTCCAAATTTCAGTAACTTTCATTGTGGTAGATAGTGGATTAAAAAATAGTATAAATTCTGCATTTAATTTAAATTTTCAGTTTGCATGGTCAGGTTAGTAAGGACTCTATCTAGTCCCACAGACACTGTGGGTATTGTAGCTAAAGTGCACGAAGCACTCCCTAAGAGTAGGTGAGTGGCATTCTGCATACTGTATCTGTTTATTTTTAAGAAGGCTATGGTAATGTTCTTCTTGCTACTATACAAAGCAGGCCACAAAAAGATGATTGACCATTTCAGTGATCACTAAAAGTGATGTTTTGGTAATATAAGATAATTAACATTCATTTTAAAAGTATTAACATTTTTCCTCATATTAAGACTGAAGAATTTATAGTATCCTGTATCTGTATGTATGCAGCCTGTATGTGTATGTATGTTGCCTCTGTTAGGTGAAACGGTAAGGAACCAGTTTTTGGTAGATAAACTTCACAGCTTATGTATGTATCTTCATGATATGTTAATCTCTGTCACTTTATATAGTTCTCCAGTGTGGAAGGCTGACCCTGGCCGTATGCCAATTCCCACCAAGCTGGTCTGCCACTCCCCTTCCCAGCTGGACAAAGGGTCAAGACAAGGACAGGGAGATCACTCAGCAATAATCTTCATGGGCAAAAAAGACTTGTCTGTGGGAATCAGTTTAATTTCTACAATTCAGAGTAGGGTAATATGAAAAAAAAACCCCAAATCTTAAAAAAAAGTCTTTCCTAAGCCCTCCCTTCTTCCTAGACTCAACTTCTGAGTTCTCTACCTCCTCCCAAGCGGCACAGAGGGGACAGAAAATGAGGATTGCGATCAGTCTGTCACATGTCTCTGTTGCTTCTTCCTCCTCAGGGGAAGGACTTCTCACATTCTTCTCCTCCAGTGTGGGATGCCACACACAGAAGACAGTTCTTGATGAACTTCTCCAACTTTTCCCACAGGTAGCAATTCTTCATGAACTATTCCAGCCTGGATCCTTTCCATGGGTCCTGCAGGAATAGACTGCTCCAGTGTGGGTCCCCCACAGGGTCACAGATTCTGCCAGCAAACCTACTCCAAGCATGGGCTACTCTCCACAGGTCCTACCAGGAGCCTGCTGCAATGTGGTCTCTCTACAGCCTCCTTTAAATGCACATTCACCTGCTCTGGCGTGAGGTACTCCATGGGCTGCAGGTGGATATCTGCTCCACCATTAACCTGCATGGGCTGCAGGGAGACAACCAGCCTCACCATGGTGTTTACCACAGCAGCATCTCTGCTCCACTGCCTAGAGCACCTCCTCCCCCTCTTTCTCCACTGACCTTTGTGTTTGCAGAGTTGTTTCTCACATATTCTCACTCCTCCCTCCAGCTGATGTTGCACAACTGATTTGTCCCCTTCTTCATGCTGTTATCCCAGAAGGGCTACCACTGTCACTGATGGGCTCAGCCTTGGCCATTGGTGGGTCCACCTTGGGTCCAGCTGGCAATGGCTCTGTCAGACATAGAGGAAAATTCTAAGCAGCTTCTCATAGAAACCACTTCTGTTGTTCCACCACTACCAAAAATTTGCCATGCAAACCAAATACATCTAGAAACCTTAGGCTGCCTAATAGACAACTTTAAGGCTTTGGGTTGTTTGCAGTTTTATGCAGAGTCTGATTTTTAGTCTCTTACTTCTTCCCATTCAGTGATTACTATGAGTATGTGAATGACAGCTAAAGTAATTTGCTGAATTGCCTTTTAATCTTGGGCACAAACATATTTTCAGCCTGGAAGTCAGGTCATTTTATACTGCCAATACAAAAATTATTGTCTCCATTATTCTCAATTCTTTAGGTATGTAATGGGTTGAGAGGAATATCTCGGTATGCAATGATTAAAAAAAAAGCTAAAATATTATTGCCATTGTAATGACTTAGGAAAATGATTTCTTCCTCATCTACAACTATAAGAGTACTTCAAGGAAAAACAACATCATTAAATTAGATGCATAGTTTGTCTTCTAGAACGTGTGGCACTAGCAAAATGAGCAGCAATTTCACATGAGTTTGTCTCATCATATGCAGGTTAAAGATTTGCAAAAGAAATAGTAACACTTCCAAATGTTTTTTTTTGTTGTTGTTGTTTGTTTGTTTTTTTTTGAAAGAACATTGTTTTGGTTTTTTTTTTTTTTTTGAATGGAGAAATGCCATCTTAAAGAGGTCAGTTGAATACATGGTCCTAAAGACCAAGGATTATTGTAAGCAGTACCTGATTCCTAAAAAACAGCTTAGCTTTTTTAAATGAATGTGAGTTTGATTTTATGATCTTGAATGTCTCATCATATGCAGGTTAAAGATTTGCATAAAGAAATAGTAACACTTCCAAATGTTTTTTTTTGTTGTTGTTGTTTGTTTGGTTTTTTTTGAAAGAACATTGTTTTGGTTTTTTTTTTTTTTTGAATGGAGAAATGCCATCTTAAAGAGGTCAGTTGAATACATGGTCCTAAAGACCAAAGATTATTGTAAGCAGTACCTGATTCCTAAAAAACAGCTTAGCTTTTTTAAATGAATGTGAGTTTGATTTTATGATCTTGAATGGATCTGGATGCCTTAATTATGTGAAACTGAATGGGATTTCATCATGCCTCTCCACTTGTTTACTGCTTAACTTCCAATAAGAGCGTGAACTTAAATTCCAATAATAAAGAATTCTTTCACTCATTCCACCCTATATAGTCAAGTAGTGTCTGCTTTTTTGATGCCTGCTGCCGAATAGCTTATAATGCATTTAGATATGAAATGGGGGTAATGGTTTAGCACCAGACATAGACAATGGTCTCCCTTACTCCTTAAACTTCAGGTTTCATTTAAAGCCTGATTACACAGATGCTGTGAAAAATAATTTATCCTACGGAACCTGTGCTCAAAGGTCAAATGTTCATTATATATGACAATAAAACAAAACTAGGCATTCTTCTGTCTCTCAAATGGGATGAAGAGATTTCAGTTCCAACAATGATGTGAGTTAATCTCAGATAATATAACCCTTCTGCAGGATTTTAGCAAGTGTGCTGTCTCTAAAAATGAGCAACACTGAATCTGGGAACTTAATATATCTTTTAATTCCACAACCTTTAAAAACAAAACTGTTTGCTTGGATGGCTGAAAAACTGATATCACAAGGAACACAACTATAAAGTCTGCTGCCTTCCCTGCCAAAGCAATTTATGCTAACTGGAAAAAATACAAAATTACTGACTGTCCACTTAAAGTACTGAAAATTATTAACTACTGAAAGATCAGATTCAGGAACAACATCAAAAATAATTCTATAGTTTTTACATCACTCAATCCAAGCTTAAAAAGGGAAATAAAGGGAATTGCTGAGAGTGACCTTCAGCTGAAAGGAAAAGTCCTTGTGTCAATGATTCATATTTCTGGTCTTCTGGTATACACTGAAAATTCTCAGAAATTTTACAATGCAGTAGTAGGCTTTTCTATTATTTCATTACTAGCAGAGACAGTGAAGGCTTTCACCCTCTGAAATAAAAAGACAGTGAGAGTAGACAATGCTAGGAGCCTCTTTCAGTTCTACACAGATTGAGACCAGGTAAAAGAGGAGATGGCTGCCTAGCAGATAGGACGCTTGCTATCAGTACAGGATATATATATACCAATTTACTGGAAAAAGTTGGCGGTGTAGCCATGTAGAGTACATTGTAAGGGCTTCCACATGAGAAATGAATAAACAGCCCAGCAATCTTCAGCCTGGAGAACAGATGATAGAGAACTAAAGTTAATGAGAAAGGGAGACGAATTGGTTATCAGTGGCATTTTTAAAATAAAAAACCTTCAGGTGAACCCAAGGCAGAGGTATAATGTTTAGCATACAGTTTTGATAGGCTGTGTGGTTAAAGTGTGGACTTCTTTCTAGAAATCTGTTATAAATGCTGAAGGCTTATGTGGGTTCAAATTGTCACAGAACATGCCCTCTAGCCCTTTCACAACCTTTGTTGCCCTCCTTCAGAAGCATTCAAGGACCTTCACATCCTTCTTTATTTGCAGGGCCCAGAACTGCACAAAATATTCAAGATGATAATATTTGTGAATTTATTAGAACTTCATTATGAAGACAGAATGATATGACCTCTGTTTTGAATAAGGGTAAGAGAACACAGGATCTTCAAGTGTCCATTCCAAACTTTTTGTATTTTTTATAGAGTGGGAAAACTCTGACCGGAAAAGGCTGTGGCAGGTCTATATCTAGACGGTGAAGAGACTGTGACTTTAAAGAAGGATGAATTGGGCATAAATGTGACTTAAACCTGACTCAGATTCCAGGCTACTGCTTGATATGAGCAGAGCAGAAGAGAAGAGGGTAAACGCTGGGGCCAGCAAGGTTTTCCTTGTCACGGGCTTATACAATATTACTGAGGTTTAGAGATGACACTGATAGTTCTTTTAAAACTATTTCAAACTATTTCATGTTCTTAAGACAGTTTCAGTTGCCATTTTGCAAGCAAAAATGTGACCTGCTATACTTGGTTGCTTAATATTTCCCACCAGAAAGAAAACTTCCTCTTAAGGCTTTTTTGCCTTTGTTTACAATAGTTGAGAAAAACAATATAAGGACTGAAAGAACTGTTTTCTTTAGGGCTTTTTTTTTTTTTTTTTTTTGTAATCTAGTCAAATCCTATCCAAACTATTGAACTACCAGAATTTTTTTCTGAGAAGAAAGAAAAACACAATGTACTAAAATAACTGCATGTATGAACACAGCTGGGCTCATGCTGCTGCTGCCAGAGTGACAGCTGCTGCGTCACTAGGAACACCTGAGAGTACCAGAAGGGGTGAGAGGAAGACAGGGGCAAGAGTCCAGCCCTGCATAGATCCATCATGACCGTTGAACTTGCAGGGCTTTCAAAAAAGGTAAAGTGTAGGATGGCATAGTTTTCTTTTCTCCTTTGACATTGTAACTTTAATTTCTCTCTGACAGCCTTGGGCTTCTCCTCTCTTCCAGTGACTTGGTAGGGGTCTCAGAATTGCTTCAGGTTTTTCTGATGTTAAATGTATCTTCTGATTCACGGTACATCTGGGAATTGCATTAGGCAGGAAACACGTTGGTTTACTCTTTCCCACTGGTTTGTACCTCTTTCTATTTATAGGAGACTAAGATGCAACATACACTTCCAATATTTCTACTTTTCCCATCTGTGAGTGATGAAAAAAAAACCTGATACTGCTAGGTCATGATAGGGAGAGAGATGATGGAAGGGTTCATTCTTCAATATTCATTCCACCACTTGGGAGCCAGTAATTAGTTCTAGTGATCCAACCATGCCAGCAGACTACCAAGTTGCCAAGGGCTTGTTAGTAACGTCTTTAAATGGCAACTGCATGCTTCAGTGCTTAGTCTGCAGTGTGGACGAAGACTTATCAGCTCCTCCCAAACATCACTAAAGTTTAAGAGTGGCAGATAAGATGCATACTGGTTTTCTCATAAACCTGGGAGGCTGAATGCTAGTCACCTACCCTCCTCTGTCCCCTTGTCCCTGAAAAAAACCTTCCCCTGCAATTCCTGGGCAAAATATTACAGTGTTTCTGAAATCCAGTGTTCAGAAGTTGGAAATGCCACCTGTTCTTCAATGTGTTCCTGCAACCAGCTCCCTTCGGCCTCTGACTCTAGGAGTCCAGTCTGGGACCTTCCCCTAGGAATAATACTGGGGGAGAGTGCAATAGTGTCTTTTTATATATTTGTACATATTTACTTTCTTTTTTTTACTTTTTTTTTTTTCTTTTTTTTTCTTTTTTTTTTACTTTTTTTTTCATCACTGTTTTATTAAAGCTGTGTAGTTTAGTTTCCAACTTGTAAGTCTCTCCCTTATTCTCTCTCCTTTCCCTTTCTGGTAAGGGACAAGGGCTAACAAAGGGCATCTGTCATTCATTTAATTGCCTGCCCAGAGCTAAACCTTGACATATAACTAGCTGCTAGTACAGTAGCTATCTATTCTCAAAGGACTCCAAATTTGCTTACTCCTGGCACTGAATGCATCAATTTTGAGTGCAACTGTATAGCTGTCATCTTTAAACATTCTAGTACTTAGGTTCTCAGTGCAAACATATTCTTCTAATACAATCAGACTTTCCTAGGAGCAAGAAAATGAAAGCTTTGCAGGGCTTCCCCAGCTGAGTACTTAGGCTTATTGACACAACTGCTAACACATAGGTGCAAGGTGCTGAACTTCGGTTGTCTGCATTATTAGCAGAAGGTTTATCTGTGCAGAAGACCATAATTCCTTTTAAGACATACTGTCTTAGGGTTTTGGAGACAGTTTTATCATTCCTGATAATTTCTATGAAGAAAAGGAGTCCCTTCTTATGAAAACTGATTCTCTACATCATGGAGCTTCTCTTATGTCTCTCCATCTGAAAATCTTAACTCCATGGGAGAGTGCTTATGCACATGGGAAAGCATTTTTTATGTTTGTTTCCTGTGGTCCTCTCCCTTAGATCAAGCTTCCAGTGTATCTGAAAGGGTCTATAAATTCTCCTATATCTCCCTGGTTACTGAGACTCCTGATGATGTCCCCAAATCTCCTGCTGATTCTGGAATAATTCTATTACCCTTCTCTCTTCATGGAACAGCCAGTTTGGGTGGAGTGATTTTCCTTGGCTTCAGCCTCTCCTTAGTCTAAATGCAACTCTGCTTTCCAGAGAGCTAGTGGGATTAAAGTCATTGCTAGTGTGGGACATAATAATACAACTTATGATAGCATAAAGTTGATTTTATGTATGCCTGATGCTCAGTCATGCAGTAGGAGTTCAAATAACCTCATAAGTAGTTTGTAAGCTGTAACTCATTGCAATAGTGATGGAGATGGGTTTGTTTTTTGTTGGGTTTTTTCCTCTCTCCAATAATCTGCTGTGCAGGTTCTCTGTTTCTTCAGCTTGGTTTTTGTAGCTAATTAATGTAACCTTAACTAAAGGTTGCTCTTGTTTACTGTGAGCAGGAGATTCGAATTCTTTTACATATAACTCATTATATAGTTGCATGCTGGATGAGGTTCTGCTTCTGACATAGAATTTGTATTCATGGATCATATGTCCCATTCCTTGCATATTTTCCATATGCTTTTGTGCATTGTTCAAAAGAGTTCCTTCCAAAACTATCATACAGAGTGCAATTATCTTTTATGGTCCAGTGTTTGTTGGCACAGCTGCTGTGTAACATAAAATCAGCATCTGGAGATGTGAACAACTTGTTTATTAAACAATTGTATGCTTGTCTATACCCCAAGTCATGAAATAAAAAGGGCTTGTGTTATCAGAGAAACCTTATTCTTCATGTAAGGTTCACCAGCAGATTATACATGGTGATTAGTCTGATGAGTAAACAGTCAGAATTTCTCTTTTAGTCTGCCTGCAGATCTCTACTTAGTTTGTAGCTGCTATTTTCAATGCTGTCCTAGGATGCAGAATTCCCTCAAGTTATCAGAGTTATAACTGCATTGTGCTTTTCTTTCCATGTAAATTGTGCACCTTGCATTGCAAGGGTGATTTTGGAGATACTGCTTATATAGTAAGCACATACAGAGAAATTGGTAATAATTACTCGTGTATGAGCTTCATGGATTGCAAGTAATCCTAGGAAAGCCAAGTAAAAATACATTCTGCAGGATTAAGTAAATCTGTAGATATTTCTGCTCATATATACCTAGTCGTCTACCTACTAGACACTCTTGAAACTGCTGAAATAGAAGAATGTGAAACCTAAGGGGTCAACATCATAATTTACAATGGGGCTGAAAGTGTATTGAGAAAATTGAAATACAGTGGAACGTAACTTAATCTTCTATTGTTCTTTTGGACAATCTAACTGCCATAGACAGGATTAGCCCTTTTTTCACAGGTCCCAACTTAGCTAATAAGAGGAAGGAAATAGCCCCTACTTTTGATTTCCCATGCCGCCAGCTGAGGCTACCTCACTCATACACAGGCTATGCCTTCCACTTCCAAACAGTTAAATATTTTGAGTTTATTATACCCAGACACTTTGATGTAGGAAAAGGTATTTCCCCTTCAGTTTGCCAGAAAGACTGGCAGGTCTTACCTCCTGGCAGGTAAGTGATGAAGTTGCTATATTTTCATTTTAAGATGAATGCTATAGTGTTTTAAAAGCCTTCAGCTAACAAAAGTATTTCAGTTACTGACAAAGAGAAATCATTTGTGGGTGAACGAATTAAGAAAACTGTAACTGGTATGAGTATACATTACTTTGAGGATGCTGTCTTTATTAGTAAATGTAAAGCTGATGACCATGTGGCAGATCCACATACATAATAAATCAGAGAGTTCTGAAACAAGTGGTTTGAACAGGAAGAACTAGTCACATGTAGAAAACCCCTATTATGGAGATGAATAATATAACAAGGTAGGAAAAAAATGAAATGCCAGGGATATGATATCTTGAGAACTGAAGGATTAACTGTATTGCTTTATCTCAGATATTCCAGTTATTCAGTGAGGGCTTTTCCTGACTGTGGATTTTGTTTCAGTAAATTACTTGGGTTTATATTTAGCTACAGTAAACTGGTAATATAATACTGTCCAGAGTTATACAGCAAATAAGGCGATTGGCACAATTATGGTACTGCAGTGAAATTCATTTTCAAGATACGGGATGTGGGAATATGGCTAGTGGAAATAAGAGGAGCTATGCTCTTTGTGATCTTGAGAAGGAAAACCAGAGTCTGTCACTCTTTAGGGGTGTAGCTGAGAGTTGTGGTAGGTTTCTTGATTGAGTGAGCACCTTCACATTTTAATTACGGAAGTTATAAAAAGAAGCAGAAGTTGTAAGGACATTTTTGGCAGGGAGGTGAAAAAGTATTCTCCCTCACACCTGCAGAGTCTGTAATGTTCTCCATGGATGGCAGAGTAAAAGTTGTGGACTGTGAATCCTATTTTGTGGAGAAAGGCAGCACCCTACTTAAATTAGTCTTAAAAAAACTGCTTAGCATGTGTACATATGTATTAGTCTAGCCATTTCATTAGCAAATGCTCTTATTTGCACGATGCTATTCATTAGTCATCATTGAAAGAAACAAGCTGGCAACTGTATTATTTTCCTTATATTACTGCAGAAAGAAGATGAGGCTGGAATTTACAGGGTTTCCTTTTTTAATTCAGAGATGTGGCTTGCAAAGGTAATGAACTCAAGTTCCAAGTCAGTGAAGCTACTGTGTTTCTTCCTATTATTTGTCAAAGAGAACATGGTCTGGTGGCAAGGTTGCCAATGAATATAGATAACTCAAGATTTTTTATGTATCCCATAGGTATGATTGTAATATTTTCAAATTTCTAGGGTAAATTGTACAATATTACCCATATTTAAATATATTTTATATGTTATTGTAATGTACTCTATCATTCCATTAGCACTTCTGGTTAGCAAATGCTCTTCTTTGCAGGTGGCTACTCTTCACCTTCCTCTTGTGGAACTGTAGAATCTTCAAAAAAAGTTATTCCTTTTTCTGTTGGTCAGAAATCTGTGGAACATTGAGAACTTTTTCTAATTAATGGAAACACTGTAACTGAATATCACTTTGAGTATTTTATAAAACATTGATTTTCTGCACAATAATTTTATTACTTTTGCATAGTAAATTTTCATCAAGAACCATTTAAATAGATGCCGTGGTGAAAAAGCTCATTATTGTTACATGTAGTGATAGATTGGAGACTGCAATCTATCACTACAAGGGCTGAGAAGACTGCAAAGAAGGTATGCAAAAAGACCTGGTTTATGAGATTAAAGGCTTCTGTTTCTCTGTTTCAATTAACGATGCCCAGCAGAACAACATGGTCCATATGGTCATCTGTAGCTACTAATTCTGTTCTGGGAAAGTATTTAAAGCTGCAAAATATCTGTAGAAGTTTTTGAATATGGGTATCATGACAGCATGTAGGGGAGCAAGTTTTATAAAATACATTTTACCAGAGAGATTTCAGAAATTGTTAAGGCATGGGTTACAAGAAGAAGGAGAAAAGAGAAGGCAAGTGAAGAATAACTGTATGTAAAAATAATTCAAAGATAAAGCAACCAAGGCTACTTGATTTCCATCCTTGTAAAATTCATGCTACCTCACTTCAAAGTATCTAACTCTTCATTAAATATTACTAGGATTTATGTATAAACAGCCTATCAGCTCTTTTAAAAAAACCTGTAGCTTTGATTGTATTCAAGTGGGTTTTTTACTACTTTTTTAATTAAATAGACATTAACAACATGGAGGATTTAATGGGCATATGTACAGGAAGACAGTTATGTAAGATCAAACTTTCTTATCTTGTCAGATTCCTACTTGTTTTTCATGAGATGAAACTATAAATGTTATAATTTTTACAAAATTAATCAGAATTGAAAAGAAAATGTTTTCTGTTATTCTGAAGCATTTCAGAAAAGCTATTTATCAGCACTGCATCAGTGTAGTGGTGTCAAAACCAGGAATTTCCCAGGAAGGATAACTTTTTATTCGTATGCTCTACTTTGTAAATACTGGCCTGTTCCAGACTGTTTAAAGCTGGTTTGTTTTTTTTTTTTTCCAGTTATTAATTGAAGACAAGATTTCTTGTTCCTGTTTTTATCTCTCTGTTAAATTATGGCCTTTTAAATCTTAAACCCTAGGACTATGCAGATGGCTTTCCAGGAAGAGCCTCTCGTTAATGCATTGAAGAGCCACCTGTGATCTGGAAAAAAAAAGCAAAAATTACTCCAAGTTTTATGGAAGGATATTCCACATTAAGCAGTAACATGTTAAATCAAAAGCAGAAGAGCACTGAAACAATTGCATGGGAAATATAAATCCAGTTTGCATAGCTTTCTGTTAATAATGTGAAAAAAGACACTCTTGAGGAGACTGGTACTCTTATGTTTCAGCCAATACTACAAATGTTTGACTAAAATCATTTGACTCCAATGGAAGATTTGTCTGTTTGTTAAAATTCATTACATTGTTTCAACAGTGAAACTGTGATTCTTCTTTCCTTTTTCTCTTGTTTTCCCCCCTCTCCAGACAGAAAGCAACCCTAGATAAGCAGCTTAGTATGTGGGATAGCTCCTCTTCGTTGCCCTGTGCAGCACTTCCAGCTTTCATAGCCAGTTGGACTTGTTAGGAGGAACTAAGTGATTGGTTGTTTCCTGAGCTCCGTTTCATAAATTATAGCCCAGCATGCATGAGCATGATTCCTAATGTTGCAGCAATCCAGAGGCCTGCCAGTTCCCAACTTTACGTGTGTTTCTTCCTACTCGTTTTATGATATTGCACTGGAATTTCCTGTCTTAGATAGTTTGCTATTGCATCTTCAGGACTCTGTGAGTAATTCTGACTTTTTCAACTCTGTTAATTACATATTGTAAACAAGGCTGCTTGTGCTTAGAAGTAGTTCGCTAGCAGCTAACATTTGATATTCTGTGCTGTATGAAATCAGGTGCAGTTAACTTTGTAGCTCTGCTCTTGCTGGGGTTAAAATAGCTTCATAATGTTGCATGTGGTCAGTACATTTGGGGATCACTCATTTC
This sequence comes from Heliangelus exortis, assembly GCF_036169615.1. NCBI lineage: Eukaryota > Metazoa > Chordata > Aves > Apodiformes > Trochilidae > Heliangelus > Heliangelus exortis. The sequence goes on along the minus strand of NC_092454.1, from coordinate 20,371,744 downwards.
TGAAATGGACTGGGTTTGATCCCTATATTTTTTGTTCTTCTACAATAAAATATATAGAGGCTGCATTACACCTCATTTGTGCCTAATGAAGACATGTGGCATGTCTTACATTTTCATACAATTTGTATATTGTATACTAGCAAATGCAGTAGAACACTATTCTCAACTTGCAGGATAATAATGAACCCTCTGTCCTTTCACATTCTCATATGTATCTTCTCTAAATAAGAATAGATATAACAGTAAAAAGCAGGACAGCGTTAATATGGAGCATTGGAAATAACTGCAAAGCTTAACTAACACTTCCCCCCACCCCCTTTTTTTTAATGGTGCTATGATGCATTCCTTAATTTGTAGAGATTTTTTTGTAGCAAGTGAAATATCAGCATTGTAGAGTTTACACATTCAAAAACCAGCTCCACTCAAAGTGAATCAGAAGCCAGTGGGAAATGTTCTTCAGGATTTGTGGTTTAATCAGATGGAATTATCACAGTGACACCCTTATTGGTTTTCAGTGATTGTCAACGTTACCTATGCACAACAATAGAGCAACAGGTAGAAATCAGAAAGCTACTACATCTTCCTAATAAATTCTACAAGGTCATTGTCATTGCTATAAATTCATTACTTCGTATTTTTGACATTTGTTATTTTTCCACTGGAAACAATTTCATTGAGCATTTATGGGTAAATAGCTCAGGTTACAACAAGAAGTACATACTTTCTCCTTGCAGGATATAAGCCTCCGCTTTTTCTTGTTAGCTTTCCTTCTTGAAGTCATAGGTTTTCAGATAGTTTAGTGATTGTAAAAATTAAACAGTATTCATACACTGACTTGCTTTTTCTAATGAATATTATAGCTTCTGGGGATATAAAATGCCCTGGTAAAATTTCTTTTAAAAGAAAAGAAAATCTCCTGTAAAAATCTTTTACTGGAAGAATTTCTTTTTTGAACATGTAATATAAAATAGAAACATAATTTTAGCAATATGCTTCCTTTATTGTAACATCATTTTTTTTTCATTCAGTGGATGACCGCATTTTTGACTTCTAAAATAATAATAATAAAAGGCTATTGATTTTATGGTTAACATTGCAGAAATCCAGTTCCTTTTGTATTAGTGGCCATATGCTTACTGATTTTCCTTTTGTGAGTAGTGTGCACGTGTATTACTGCAATCGATGAGTCATGCATAGTGTCCTATGGTGAACACAGTACTACTGTTTCCACATCTTACGTTGCTGTGCATAGAATCATGTAAGATTGAAGTGGCCTTCACAAATAGAAAGTCAAAACAATGGCGTTAGTGTATAAAGTATTTTTTTATATGTGGGTCAGCAAAATCATCTGTTTAGTTCCTCTTAATGCCTTAATGAAGTTAAACAAAAATTGGTTTGCTCACACAGGTAATATTTGAGATATCATTTGTCCACTTTACCTTGGTGGTTGGTTATATTAAATAGGTATGCTGCTATGTATCTAATATAAGCCTAAACCACAGTTAAATTAATTTGACCGAGATAGTATGCATTCAGTGAGGCACTGAATTATGGTATAAACTGCTAGTTTCTGTGAGATTTCTGAAATAAGAAATCCAAAGTAGTTCTCTTAGATGTGAAAGGGTGGTTTCAGCATAGCTTCTCTGATGTATGTGTAGCACAAGGAAATAACTTGGTGAGATATTAAACTTGGAGAATGTGGTATTGTGGCCTGAACAGCCATGTGACTTGTCATGTTTCATTTTCAAGAAAATTATCTCTGCTCAGATAGTTTTTTTTAAAATCTAATGATGTTATTTAGCTCTGAACGTTGCTGCTTTTCCTGTGCTCAACAAAAAAATAGATGGTATGGAAAAACACAAGTTTAATTGAGCTTCCTATGGCACTGTGTTTACTGTGATCTTAAAGGACTCAATGTGAGTACATGCACTGTTTCAATACTAATACCATGTTTCCAGGAACTGAATACAGGATTCTATATGTGATATTTAGAATCTAACATGCCTCCAGCAGTGCCTACTGGCTGGATCAAAGTTCTATTGTGCTGGGTGCTGTTCAAACAAGTAGTAAAAGCCTTTACAAGATTATAAACTAAACAGGATGTTAGGCAAAGGATGGAAAGACACACAATTTAAACATTACCTTGGGCAAGTCAGAGCAGATCAGCAGCCAAAGAAGGAATGAAATCCTGGAGTAGTGAATGTCCACGTTAGGACACCTATTTGATCCCAGTCACAGTATAGGTTCATTGTGCCAAGGCTAGTTAGTGTGGTATTAGCTTATTCTGAATGTTTTACTGCTTCTTGGACAAATGTTTCCCTAGTTCATAGCTCAGTGACTCCTTGACTATATTGATATTACTTGAAAGAAACCTTTTCTCTCCATTTTCCCAGTTTTTTAGTAGACAGTCTTGTATTTGCATTCTTGTTCCAAACATGCCAGAGGCTTTTTTCTATAATTCCAAGGGAGCTTAGTTTTGCAGGAAAGAAAGCCCAGCTTGCAGGTTCAGCTTTTATATAGCACCTATGTTGAGTGCTACCATCAGAATGTACTTGTGCTTGACCAAAGACAACAAAATAAATGTGTTTGTCTGCTTAGAGGTAAGATTGACATATAATGAATGCTTTACATAATTTGGAAGAGCTCACTAAAGAACTAAAATTCTCTTTAACCTTGAAGGTGTAATGCTCTGCTAATGAATCTTCAATGTGAGTTCAGTCATCCGCATCAGCAACATAATTCATACAAAAGCTCCAGTGTGTTTTGGAAAGTATTTTTGGTAAATATTTTGCTTACAGATATTGAAACTGTATCTGCTCAGTACAGTACCAGGGTACTGGTTGCAGGCATGTCTTGCTTTTTACCTGTGTTCCAGTCTCTGGATAGGCAGTTTCCTCTTCCTTCTTTTCCTTTTTCCTTTTCCCTTTTTCCTTTTCCCTTTTTATTTTGGTTTGTTTTGTCTTTCTTCTTTGTTTCTTTTTTTTTTTTTTTTCCTTTTCCTTTTCACTATGGAGGAATTTTTCTTTCTCCCTGGCTGGCTAATTATTAGCACTTAAAATAGTCTTGGGGAAAAGAAATAAAAATACAATCACATCAGTATAGTATCAAATTATAGCCTCTCAAAACAGCATAAACACCTATCTGTGCTATCTGTGTGTTCTGGTAGATTACTTGTAAGAGCAAAAGGTATTGAGTGTATGGAGCCGAGAGAGAGGAAAGAAAATAATCTAGAAGAAAAAAACTAGTTCCAATCATACTTGGAGATAGGAGAAAACCAAAAGGGAACGTTGAAGCTAAAATTAGCTGTTCAAATTAATATCTTCAAGCTATCTTGAAAATGTTTGGTCTATACTCTTATACAAAGTGTCTGACACAATTTGGTCCACAGGTAAAACAAAGAACACTCTCCAAGGTGTTATTATTAATGAAGCAGATTTCAGCTTGTTCATGTAGGTTTGTCTTTGCAGTCATGTTCTGTAAAAGTTGTTCAGTCATTGACACTGGTACTAAAATGCTCATCAAAGATGCATGTGTGGATATTCATAACAGGTGAGCATTTACATTCATATATATGCAGAAAATGACTTAAACAAAAAGATACTTGTCGTTTGTGTGTATATGTATTTTCAGGATCATGGACAGGATTGCTTTGTATTACTGTATCATGATTACTGCATCTGAATTTTGTGCATCTGAAAAAGTAATATGGTGGTTCTGTGTTCCAGATGTATTTAAATTTTCAGGAAGTAACACAAATATTCTCTTCAAGTAGCATAGCTCCTGGATCATGAACAGCGAACACACTGTTCCTTCAGGGGCTTGCTGGAACTTGCTGTTCTCAGCATGAGAAATGATGGTGTTCTCTGCATTAAATAATTTGCCAGCAAATTTTACCTGTCACAGTGATTTTGAGAGCTAGCAAAGCTCAGCCTTGCTGTAGGCTGAAATCTAAATTACAGCCCATGGATAGCCTGTCAGTTTTCTTGATACACCATATCATAAGTATAATCTCATTTATTGTCTCCAGTTCAGCCAAACCAAGGCAGACCAAAACTTTTTTCAATTTTTATGGTTGGAGGCCCTTAAGTAAGGACTGGAAGTACATAATTTGCAGGTTGCCAAGCTAAAAAAGGAAAATTATTCTAGTTCAGTAATGTTTTTGAAAATACGGTAGAAGAAATAGAAGCTTATTGTGCATTATCTGTATGGAATTAATTGTGCACATTTTATTTAGTTAGTTTTAAGGTGCGGATGACAAATATTTTCTTCATACTGGATGTATGTTTGTAAGTGGTTTGAGGGCAAGTTAAGTTCTGGAGTGGAAGAAGGTGAAAGGTGGCTTTTTGGCCTTTGACAGAAGAGGATCTAGATGGAGCAAAAGGACTCTGCTGTATAAGATGAACAGGCAAAGCTTGAAAGCAATTTTATACTCAGTCTTACTGGAAAACCAGAATTTTGAGAACATGAGATAAGTCTGCCATTAAAAATGATTAATCAAATCTGTGTTTGTCCATGGCTGTAGTTATCCCCAAAAGCTCTCCTATACCTTAAGCATTCTAGCTACTATTTTAAAAATTGCAGCTGATTACAGAACATAAACATCTGGTACTGTAGGGAAAGGGAATACAGCTGACCTTGCTATGCTGAGTTTCAATATGTTATTAAAAGAGTTTCCAGGAATAGCTGGATTTCCCTGTGTTCCAACCTTTTTGCAAATGCAATTAAAGAAGGTTTTGCATTCTATCCTGGGGTTTTGAAAATGTGGGCCCTTACCTAATACTAAACTGCTTATTGTAGTTATTTTCACAGTACTAAAAAGTGGTGTTTTTTTATGAGATTATATACCCTCAGGACAGAGTTAGTGTGTGTTTGTACATGTATAAAAAATTACAAGAAAATTGAATTTTGGTCATGGCGATTTTGCTTGCTGTTTCTAAATCCTAAATATAACATTTCACGCAACCTGTATATATAAAAAAATAGAATTATTATTTTTTTAAGTCAACTTTTAGCAGTTAAGAAGCTGAAATAAACTTTGTGTATTCTTTATGTTAGATTCTATGTTTCTCATCCTCCATCAGCTCTTTGAGATCTGAGCACTGATGTGAAGAGTTTTAGATTTGCTAATTTATAGCCAAGGAGTCTGCACTGATTCCTATCCTTCTGCTTCTTCTTTCCCGCCTCAAAAGTAAAGTGACATAGAACAGAAGATATATTTGTATGAGAGGTGTTTTCTACATATCTGACATAAAATTATTTAATGAGTAGGTATTCATGTGTACAAGCCATCATTTAGATAGAGAAAACCATAAAATGCAAATTATACCTGAAACCACACTTAAAAATTAAATTGAGGTCTGGATTTTTAGTATTTGCCCCTCTCAGAAGCTGCATACTGTATGCAGCTTCAGGGCAGCTCATATGGAAATTTGAACATGTGTGGCTCATATAATTTAACAGATGGTAAGATCTGTGATGTCCCATGCATTTTTGATGCTACATGGTGTCTGGCACAAATCTGTTTGTACCTCCACCTATCTTTGACTATTAAAATGAATGGCATTGCTCCTGTATAAAACATTCTATCAGTACACTGTCCTTGGACTTCAGGGATATAAAATCTGTTATTTGCCTCTGTTGTTTCCATGTAAATGCTTCCTATCAAGATATTTAATTATGAAGAGAATGTAATGCTGTAAATCACTAGCCTTTTTTATAGTAGACTCCTGCAGAGTGGATATAGCACCGCATGTGTGTATTAAAGTAAACAAAACAATTAGTTAAGACCTGAAAAGGCCATTTATCAGTCTGCTGTACATCATTATTAATATATATAATAGTATGTATAAATCAATTTTAATAATACCCACAACACTGATATATAATATATAACATATAATATATAACATATATAATATATAACATATAATATACACCAGTCAATATACATATATAACATATATCAATTATTTATTAGTATCAATATGCTAATGTCCAGCTAATTGACATTGTGGATTTTTTTTTCATTCAAACATAAATCTCTCTATTCAAGAAACATCTGTTGCCCTGAATAATCTGTTCAAGTTTATTTTGGATGAAGCCAGATACCCCCAGTGACAAAGTTTGAGAACAAAAACCCCAGTCATTACAGCCACTTCCTGAAGCTTTCTCACAGAAATAACACTAAGGCCCTTTATTCAAACATTCAGATTGAATTGCCTAGCTGTGGGAATACCAACATATAGGAGAACATGGGAAGAGATAGTCGCAATGCAAGTTGTGCAAAAGGTGCAACATGGATGGACTGAATGGCAGTCTTCCAACTACATTTCCGTGCAAGAGAAATAATGAAAAAAAAGTAGCACTAGCAAAGAGCTACATCAGTGTAATGGGGCTACATGGCCTTTTACGTCCAGGTTTGGAGTGCAATATGAGAATACAGCAATAGTAGAAGGGCAAGAAAATAAGTTTTCTGTATGGTGTTTATCAACATTTGTGGGTGGGCTTAGTAGGTAGGAGAAGAATATGGAAAAGGTATGAAATAATGTTTTCAGAAGCCATTACTTGAAAAGCCAGGAAATATCTACTTTTGCAGCTCAGACCTCGAGAGGTTTGAAGGTGATGCATTATGGCCTGAAGACTTGGCTTTTCTAGAGGTCTACAGTAGCTTTTTTTTGAAGTGCTACACTTATGTGATGTTTTAACAAAAGCAGAATTACTAACTTGTGGTTATTATTTCCTGTAGCTTCAGCTAGTGACTGTTATTTCAATCTCTTACTAAATCTTACTGAAGCTTAAGAGAAAAATAGCACCTTCAAGGTCTGTTATTAATGTGTGAAAAAATCACTGTAAATATTTTTCAGCACTGGCTAGGAGTATAAGGTTTTTAATATAAACCCTACTTTTAGCTACTCTTGGTTCATCTAAACTAATCAGAGCATTACTTTAAATATTTCCCTTTTCATTGAGGATGCTTTTAATTTTCAGGTTTTGTGGCAGAGGTAACATGGTTTCTGCTTGCAGAGATACTAAGCCATATATCCTGTGTGTTTTATTAGTGTTAAGATAGCCTATTCTCAACCTCCCCCCCCACCCCCCACCCGCCCCCAAAAAAAAAAACCCCAACAAAACACTTATTTTCTTCTGTGCTTGTTCTCCTTGGAATCTGACTTTTTAGTATCTTTCCTGGTCACAATTTGCTGCAAGTAGACCATTAGAAGTTATAACTGTGGTTTCCTGATGCTAAGCAAAATACATGTTGCTATTGTTTTTTGGTTTTGTTTTTTTTTGTTTTGTATTGTGGTGCGGTGTTTTTGTTTTTTGTTTTTTTGACTGGTAGCTGGATGAAGTTCACTATGAACTTGAGGTTATGCACCCACCTATGTTCCTGTGTTATGCAGCTCTGGGTCCCATGGCAAGAAAGCATTTCAGGCTTCATTTATTTGTTTATAATTCCACTCCACATAACCCTCTCCCTAATGGAAAGTATCTAAAATGATGTTGAAATTATGCTTTCTTGCAGAAAATTTCCTGCAGGTGAATTTTTTGTAGTACAAAATGTAATACATCCAGTCTGCTCTGGAGTCTGGCAGAGCAAAATAGCCAGCCTGGGACAGTAAAGGGTCGAGGGAAAAAAATCTAGTGAAGTCTTGCCTGTTGATACTGGTAATAGTAACACTAAGTGCAATCCCTCAGTACTGTTCCAGATACCACGTTTTGTCCCACTGCGGCACAGGGCGTCCCATGCCAAGAAATACTTGCCATTGCCCTTTGGAGGTCAGTGGTCCCGGGTTCAACCTTGCAACTCAGCCACCTTCTGCCTTGCTTTCAGGAGTAGAGGTCTGTCCGCTGTGCTTAGTCATCCTGCTACCGCGTTGTGTTTTGTCTCGGTAACTTAGCCTGCTTCCTACAGCAGCTGACCAGCTTCCTGGTCGGCTTTCTGCACGCTGGGGCAGGCAGTTCCTCCGCGGGGAAGCTGAACAGTTTTCTGAAGAAAACCCTACAGGTAAAAGCAACTATTCTCTTGTAATTCTTGTTATTCTCAGTTCAGGAGACTGTGTGTGCTTTCCCCCTCTGGGACGTACTCTGGGTGGGATGTACGCAGGCTGGAACGCCTGCTGACTCCTTTTTACAGGGGTTTGTGTGCTTGGGCTGCGATAGCTTTCGGTAGAGGCTGCAGATACCCTGCGTGACCGCAGGGGTGTGGCTCTAGGCCAACCCCCTTTCCTTAGCTGCTTTTCTTACAAGAGGCTTGGGAGATCGGTGTGCAAATAGATTTAAGAAAACTTTGAGATGGGAGCTCTGGAAGCCCATCGAGTCGTTTACATTTAGCATACATCAAGACGGAACAAAGAAACAGAACAAAACATTTTGAAGTTGGATCACGACAGAAGTATACAAGAATTTAGGCTAATGCATTTAAGTGGAGTTACCTGCTTGAAATTAGGCTCTAGTGTAGTCCCTTGCTGTCTTTCTTTAGTAATGCATTTTTGAGATTTACAGGGAAGAGTTTGAAAAATGCCACTTTTACTCTCTTTTGCAGCTTGCACAATTTTTATATAAAGCTTTTAGTTCTTGCTGTTGATCATACGGATGATCCATGGGTAGCCTAGTGTGCAGGGACTTCTTTTCAGCAGTTTGTATTTGCTTAGTTTTTAACGAATATCTTTACACTCTCACATATCTGACAATCCAATACTACACATGTACTTTAATTTAGATGAAGTTTACCTCTTCTGTGGGTGAAACACCTGATGCTGCATTGGTTGACAGGCACATGTAATAAAAATTATGACATATGCTGTGTAGCTGGTCCCCACCAATTTAGATTTGGATGTTCGGAATCAAAATCACAGATCACAGAAAATAAGAAACTGTAGCAAAATTTTAGGACTACTGCTGCCTGTTGCTCCTGTGCAGTTGAGAGAAAGGGAATGGATGTATGCAGCAGTTTCAGCTGTGCTTGCATCCTTGAGGCAGTCCCCCTTAAGGGATGCTGGAATTCTGGGCTCATCTTCAGATTTTCACGAGATTACTATTCAGCCTGGAGAATATGTGGCTTTGGAGAGGCCTTATTGTGGCCTTTCAGTAAATAAAGGTGGCTTAGAAAGACAGATCTTTTTACCAGAGCTTGTAGTGACAAGGTAAGGCCAATGGTTTAAAGTGAAAGATGGTAGGTTTAGATTGGGCATAAGGAAGCAAGAAATTCTTCACTGTGAAGGTGGTCAGCTACTGGCACAAGCCGTCCATGGAAGCTGCAGCTGCTCCATCCCTGGAAATATTCAAGGCCACGTGGATGGGTCTAGGAGCAGCCTGGTATAGTGAGAGGTGTCCCTGCACATGGCAGGAGAACTAGATGATCTTTAAGATCCCATCCAATGCAAACCATTCTGAGACTCTGATTATGATTTGAAGGTTATAGCTGTCTCTGTGTCTCCACTTACCTCTTTTTTTCCTGTACATCAATCCAGTCATCACTTGTAGGAGCCTCTTCTATATTTTTCTTTGCCAGTCTATGGTAGCTTTCCCCCTCTCCTAGCTAACTAGCCATTTTGATTCCTGTTCCTACTTCCTTTTCTCTGTTGTTCCAACTTAACCTTTCAGTCTCAGTCTTTCTTTTGCTCATGCAAGATCAAAATTGATCTTGTAGTACTGAGGAGACTTGTTGTGGTTAAGGAAACTTGTGTTTGCTTTGTAATTGGGATGTCAGTCCACTATGATTCTCCAGCTTTAGACATGATAATGGTTAACCTTTTCAGTCCCTGTGTACCCAGCATAAGATAGATGTGATACCTGCTGGAGTTGAGACAGGACAGAATATGATCACTCAATCCAAATCTTCTGAAAAATCAGCTGCAGAACTTGGTCCCTGTAGTGCATGTGTGAAATTTTTTTTTTTCCTCTTACATGTTTTATTATTTAGGAATATTTACAGGGATAGCTGAAAGAATATCTGTGATGTGCTTCATAAATCCAAATTTTCCTTTCATTGCTTTCTCCACATTCACTGAATGCTGTGGCTAACCTGTGTCCCAGAAATTCAGTTTGAAGGAAACATCTGTTAAGGGAAATTCCAAATAAAAAATGAAGTTTGGCAGTATTTATCAACAACTGTAAATATGAGAAAGTGTAAAGGGATTTTATCTGAGGTGTCACTGGAGGTTGGCTAGCAGGCCTTATCCCATGCTCTTTGTGTAGTTATTTTTGTAAAGGATGACAACACGGATGTTCGTTTCTTCAGAGAGTGGCAGGAAGTGATGCACCTGGCGCTGCTTGAAGATATGATAAGGCTAGGCTAGACAGTGGCCAGCTTCATGGTGAGGAACCGTGGCAGCTCTGGCAGTATTTGCTGCCTTACTTTCTCCTGTATGTGGGAGTCTGTTTACACAGCCTTCCCTAGGCCAGAACAGGCGTGTTCTTGTTATCTGACAAAGCATATCTGCATACCAGCGTTAGTCTGTTTTGAGATGCAGCTGACCATCTGGACCCTGAATTTTTAAAGGATTCTTTCCAAATCAGGCTTAGCATTCTCCTCCACTTTTTATTCATCTGTTTTTAATTCTGTTTCTTGGGAAATATGTTGCTGATATGTATAGGACAGATTCTGTTCAGCACAAAATTTTTCATCTTTAATACAAAGCTGTTTTAGAAAGCAAAATGTTATTATTTTTACTCTAAACATAAGATCTGCTAGACAAGCTAAGATAAAAGTATTTCTCCCAACTTATATGTGAATTGATAAGGATTTTTGAAAGCTTTGCACAAGCTTTTCAAAGGAAATGGTAGTTTTAAAATCAGGACTATGGGTTTAATATAAAACAGCAATTTTTTAAAGGAAGTTTTGCAAATATTATGTAAATTATTATTTTGTAAAAATCATGTAGATGTTTTGTTAAGTACCATTAGTAAGATACTTGGTTTTTTTAAAAAAACCCACTAATAAAATCCAAAATAACACTTTCTATTTTGTGCTTCATTGCTGAGTGGATAGTAGAAGGAAACTGTATAGATAGTTTAATTAAATTAAGACAAATTTAACAAGATAATTCTCTAAATCCAGACTTCCCTTCCAAAGAAAAGTTAGGAATGAATCTTCCTGCTGAAATATATGTCAGAGATGCTGAAAGATGTTTCAAAGTGCGTAGAGTTCTTTGAGTAGCTTAAGGGAGTATCTTTTCTGTTGAACAGCTGACTGATGCTTATGGCCTTAAAAAGTTAAATGTTGGAAAATTTTAAATCATAGTCTGTACACAGAAATCTTCTGTTTCTTATTAATTACAACAGAGAGAATTACAGAATAGTTGTTTCTGAACAGCCCCTTTGGAGATGATTTAACCCAGCCCCTTGCTCAAAGCAGAGTCACCTAGAGCAGGTTGCCAGTCAAGCAACACATGAAGGTGCCTATCATAGCCTGTTTGCCTAGGGTAGACTTCCTTTTGTAGAAAAATATTTTTCCAGATGATTTGTCTTCATGACAAGAAGATGAATTTGTCCGTCTTTCACAAAAGGAACACAGGAAGATCTCAGGCTGTGGAAATAGGGCAGTTTGAAAATTCTTTTGAAAGTAAATCTGAAAAAATAGAATTGCCTCAAGGCTCACCCAGTTGTCACAAACACATTGTCTTGAAAACAGCATGATGTCTACAAAATAGTGTTTACAGTAAGTAATAGGGAGTTTTGAATTGGGCCAGCAAAAACTGGTACAAACAGGAAAGAAAAAGAATATGTATCCAAGCTTATCCCCAAACAGTTTGTATAATAAAGGTTATTTTTATTAAGGCAAGTACCTGTAGAAAGAGAAAATTCATTATTTATTGACAAAAAGATAAAAGTTCTACAGATCTTCATATGTATTTCTATAGTAAAAATACATATTGCCATACTGAGAAGGATGTGGCAGTAAATACTTATTTACCTATGGTGGAGTCTGAGTGCTGCCTGCCTTAGTGGGCGATACAGTTGTGGGGGTCTACTACAGACCTCCTGATCAAGGCGAGGAGGTTGATGAGGCCTTCTACAGGCAGCTGAAAGCAGCCTCGCAACTTCAGTCCCTAGTCCTCATGGGAGATTTTAACTACCCTGATATCTGCTGGTTGACTCACACAGCCAGCTTTTCACAGTCTAGGAGGTTCCTCCAGTGCATTGATGATAACTTCTTAATGCAAATGGTGGACAAGCCGACTAGAAGAGGAGCGCTGCTGGATCTTGTACTAACCAACAAGGAGGGCCTTGTTGAAGCAGTGGTGGTCAATGGCAGCCTTGGCTGCAGTGATCATGAGATGGTAGAGTTCAGGATCCTGTGTGGAAGGAACAGAATACCCAGTAGGACCAGAACCCTGGACTTCCACAGGGCAAACTTTGGCCTCCTCAATCGACTGTTAAGAGAAATCCCATGGGACAAGGTGTTAGAAGATAAAGGGGCTCAAGATAGCTGGTCAATATTCAAGAACCACTATTTGCAAGCACAGGATCAGAGCATCCCTATGGTTAGGAAATCTAGTAAGGGAGCTAGGAGACCAGCATGGTTAAAAAAGGAACTGCTGGGAAAACTTAAGTGGAAAAGGAAAATCTACAGATCATGGAAGGGGGGGCTGGTCACTTGGGAGGAATATAGGACTGTTGTCAGAGGATGTAGGGAGGCAATTAGGAAAGCTAAGGCCTCCTTGGAACTTAACCTTGCAAGTCGGGTTAAGGATAATAGAAAGGGCTTTTTCAAATACATAGCCAGCAAAACTAACACTAGAGGCAATATTGGCCCACTAAGGAATGAGCTGGGAGCCCTGGTGACAGAGGATATAAAGAAGGCAGAGGTGCTGAACGCCTTCTTTGCCTCTGTCTTTACTCCTGCAGGGTTTCCGCATGAGCCCCAGATTCATTTAACCCCAGAAGTAGTCAAGATAGATGAAGAGTTTGACATAGTAGATGAGGATTGGGTTAGGGATCAGCTGAGTAATCTGGACATCCATAAGTCGATGGGTCCAGATGGAATGCATCCAAGGGTGCTGAGGGAGCTGGCGGAGGTCATTGCTAGGCCACTCTCCATCATCTTCAAAAAGTCATGGGTAACAGGAGAGGTGCCTGAGGACTGGAGGATAGCAAATGTCACTCCAGTCTACAAGAAGGGCAAGAAGGAGGACCCGGGTAACTATAGACCGGTCAGCCTCACCTCCATCCCTGGAAAGGTGATGGAACAACTTGTTCTTGTCACTATCTCCAGGCATATCAAGGACATGGGGGTCATCAAGAGCAGTCAGCATGGTTTTATCAAGGGTAAATCATGTTTGACTAACCTCATAGTCTTCTATGAGGAAATTACTAGGTGGATAGATGATGGAAGAGCGGTAGATGTGGTTTATCTTGATTTCAGTAAAGCATTTGACACCGTCTCTCACAGCATCCTTGTAGATAAGTTGATCAAGTATGGGTTTGGTGATCAGGTAGTGAGGTGGGTCAGGAACTGGTTGAAAGGAAGGAGTCAGAGAGTTGTAGTCAATGGGGCAGAATCTGGTTGGAGGGGCGTGACTAGTGGAGTCCCTCAGGGGTCGGTACTGGGACCGGTGTTGTTCAATATATTCATCAACGACTTGGATGAGGGTATAGAATGTACCCTCAGCAAGTTTGCTGATGACACTAAGCTGGGAGGAGTGGCTGACACACCAGAAGGCTGTGCTGCCATTCAGAGAGACTTAGACAGGCTGGAGAGTTGGGCAGGGAGGAACAAGATGAAATTCAACAAGGGGAAGTGTAGAGTTTTGCATTTGGGGAAGAACAACACGATGTCCCAGTATAGGTTGGGGGCTGACCTGCTGGAGAGCAGTGTAGGTGAAAGAGACCTGGGGGTCCTGGTAGATAAGAGGATGACCATGAGCCAGCAATGTGCCCTTGTGGCCAAGAAGGCCAATGGCATCCTGGGGTGCATTAGAAAGGGTGTGGTTAGTAGGTCAAGAGAGGTTCTCCTCCCCCTCTATTCTGCATTGGTGAGGCCGCACCTGGAGTATTGTGTCCAGTTCTGGGCCCCTCAGTTCAAGAAGGACAGGGAAGTGCTTGAAAGAGTCCAGCGCAGAGCTACTAAGATGATTAAGGGAGTGGAGCATCTCCCTTATGAGGAAAGGCTGAGGGAGCTGGGTCTCTTTAGTTTGGAGAAAAGGAGACTGAGGGGTGACCTCATCAATGTTTTCAAATATGTAAGGGGTGAGTGTCAGGGAGATGGAGCTAGGCTTTTCTCTATGGTGACCAGTGATAGGACAAGGGGTAATGGGTGTAAGTTGGAGCATAGGAGGTTCAAGTTGAATATCAGAAAGAATTTTTTTACTGTAAGGGTGACAGAGCCCTGGAACAGGCTGCCCAGGGGGGTTGTGGAGTCTCCTTCACTGGAGACATTCAAAACCCGCCTGGACACGTTCCTAGGCGATGTACTCTAGGTGGCCCTGCTCTGGCAGGGGGGGTTGGACTAGATGATCTTTCGAGGTCCCTTCCAACCCCTAGGATTCTATGATTCTATGATTCTATGATTCTATGATTAGTTTGCTCTTTACTTTCATTTTTCTTCCTTTATTTAGTGTTTGTGTATTTTACAGATGTTGGCATTTATAACTTTCAGGTTAATCTCAATGAACTCTTTGCCTAGATATTTGACTATGCAAAAGAATGGGGATCTAAAGGTTGAAATGCTTGGAATAAATCTCTTTGAAATGCTTGGAATAAATCTCTTGCACAGTAACTGGTAATGTAAATATATTAAAATACTACTTCTTTGATTACATTAAAAGTTACAGATATTTGGAATATGCTGTAGGGTAAAATAGAAAATCAAATGCAGAGCTTTACTGAGCAACATGATCTTTTTAGATGTTTTTTATTATGAAAAGAACGTAACAGTTGGGAGCAAATCAGTATCCTGTAAAAATGCCTCGTGTCATCAGGTAGTGAATTAATCTATAAATACTTTGCAATGTCTGTGTCCCACCTGTGTTTTGCCACAACATTTTGGAGGATTTATTTTTTTGTATGCAAGACCACTTCTCTCACTGCTGAGTGCTCCCTGTAGTGCTGTCATGATAATAGACATGATAGGATTGCTTCCCTGCATTGACTGCTGATGTTCCCTTCAGTAGGACAGCCTCTACAACCTCTCTGGGCCATCTGTGCCTGTGTATAGTCACCATCACAATAACAAAGTGTTCCCTGTGTTTCAGTTTGGGCCTACTGCCTCTTGTCCTGTCACTGGGAGGAGCCTAGTTCTGTCCCCTCTGCACCCTCTCTTCACATATTTGAACATCTTCATGAGATACCCTGGGCCTTCTCCAGGATGAACAAACCCAGATCTCTGAGCCTGTCGCCTTCTTCCTCTGGCTTCCTCTTACAGACTCCTGTCTGTAAGATGCATTTACAGAAAGAACACATTGCTGAGTCTGGCTCAAGGTGGTGAGTGTCCTCCAGGACACCCAGACCTCTGAAGACCTGATAGGCCTCAGATGCAGAGACACTGACTGAGGGCCTTGCAGGCTGCAGGGGCTCACTACCTGCAAGTCATGGGGGAGCCCTTGCAGGGTGCTGGTGTGTGACTTGTGTAGGACAAGGTGGAAAGGCTTCCTGCACAGCAAGCAGGCAGCTCTTATGGTGGCCCACTGCCAGATGCAGCCAAATCTGAAGCTGTGGCAGCAAGTGTTGTCATAGGCTGCATCCTTCACCTCACCAAGGCAGATAGGGCACAGGCTGCCTGATACAACCTCTCACCATCCTGCCCACTTAGTCCTAACAAAGCACCCTGATTCAGCTTCTCTGGGGGCTGTCACAGGAGAAGGACTCACACATAGTGTCCACTGGAAAACTACTAGAGTTCACAGAATTGCTGACATCGACAGGAGTCTGGGGAGGCCATCTTGTGAAGCCCAAATGCTCAAGCAGGTACTCCTAGACTGCATTGCCCAGGACCACATCCAAATAGTTTCCTAGTGTGCTCAAGGAAGGAGACTACACAACCTCCCTGGTCAACTTGTTCCAGCCCTCAGTCACCCTCACAATAAAAAACACGTGTATTTCAGATTGTGCCCGTTGTTTCTTGTTCACTGGGAACTACTGGGAAACTCTTCCAGATAGAACAGCCCCACCTATCTCAGCTTTCCTCCTCTGTGGGATGCTTAAGTCAGTTCATCATCTTACTAGCCCTGAACTGGACTTTGTCCCATATTTTCTTATGTATTTTGATTTGCTGTTTGACAAAGGTTCTTAAGCCCTTTTTTTAAAGGTAAGATATTTGAGGTTCTTATCAAATATCAAGTAACTGGAACAATAAGGGAAATCAAAATATTACCTCATTACCTACTCAGATTTTTGGTAGAAATGAAGTGGAATAATGAAGTAAATTTTCTGAATGGTATGAATAGGATAACACAATTAAACAAGTGCTGATGTTGCAGTCTGTGATTATAATTGGAATAATTTCTTCCTCTTCTTTCTCATCTCTTCCAATCCTTAACATTACAGATTCAAGGAAACATACTTCTTTGTCCTGTGCCAGAGGTAGGCCACAAGCTATTATTATTTTTAATAATTAATTTAAATTAGTCTTTAAAGGGTCACAACCTCCAGGATGCAATGAAGATTATAATGGTGTGCTCCAATGCTTCCTATGAGTCCTCCAGAAGTGTGAAATTATCGCAGCTAGTGTTTATTTAGCAACAAGAGAACCTGTAGACATGAAAAGAGAGTCTAATAGAACTGATAATTAGAGGAGCATTTTCCATTAGGTGGAAGATTCTGTCAGGGAAAAAGTTAATTTTAACTTATATACAGGATATCGTTGTGAGTTAATTCTCAGTATTACATTTTGTAAATATGTTTAAATGGACATGAAGGATTTTTGGCTGCAGGTAGCAATATTGATCCTGTTTGTATTTTATTGTGGGTTTCCCCCCCTCATTTTATTCTTGTCTGCTTCAAGAAAAAAAGCGAGCTAGAGTTTTTCCTTTTCTCCAAAGTTCAGATCAGATCTCCTCTCACTAACTGAAGCTGATGTGAAATAGATATGCCAGAGAAGGGAAGTGTGTAGTTGCCCTTTTCTGTTAGAGGAATATTTCTGAAAAATACAGAAGCCTTTGGCCTGGGGGGAGCTTGTTTAAGGAGAATGTTCTGATTTGTGAGGTTACTCATTGCTAATCATTGCAACAAGAGTGAGACTGTAAGAAAACTTCATAGCATTTAAATGAGTTAAACTCTGCTTTCCGTGGGCACAGTGAGTAACCCTCTTGAGAGTTTTTCCTTGAAATTGTCAAATGTAGATTTTGCTGCCTGGCACCAGCAGGCTCAAGGTCTTGCAGGCCCTGAGAAATGCATTGAATAGGGTTGAGTGGGGTCATTGACTAAAGCAAGGGGGATTGCTGTGTTTCTTCACTTATTATGAAGATGCTTCTGAATTCACTGAAGTGCTCTCAGAACTAATTATTTTTTTCCACTGCTGCCTTTTGCTTAAAATGCATTGAGGAGAAAAAGCACTTCAAATATGCTAGATAGAGTAATCCCTAATTTCTCCATCTTTTTAAGACTGCCTAGGTATTTAGACTTATATTTTGATATTATTGTACCCCTAGCTTATTCTTTGATACAACAAGTCTGAAATGTATCCTTCATAAATTTCCTGATTTCATGCTGGAACCTGGCTTTGAAGGCAGCTCTCATGCTACAGGCTGAAGGAGTGAGGTGAAAGTTAAGAAAAGCTTGTGATGTGTTACCAGTGGGAGAAGAGCTAATGCTGCATGAATGAAAATTAAATAAATGTATTCTGTGGTGAGGTGAGATCCTCAAAATGAACAGCCTTTTTGTGGTGGCCATGTGCTCCACAGTGTTTAGAAATCCTGTATTGCAGGAACAAAGAGGAACTGATAGTGCATGATAGAAATATGATTACAAACAGGTGACTCTGTTGACGGAGAATTGAATGTGGTTTTCAGCCTTCTGTAAAATGCAAATAAAATGGCAGTTGGTCCAGGAAATAAATCTGTTATATATGCTTGCTATATACTGTATATAACTCTGCATATGCCCTTGATGTAAAAAAGCCTTTATTTGTTTGTTTAGGTTGAGTTTCTTTTCCTTATTTTTTTTACCAATTCAGTGTGAGAAAGTTGGATGAAGCAGACTCTGAAAACAAGATAATTCAAGCTAATTGCAAGCTAGAAAACAAAGATGACATAAGCTAGTGGAGGCAATTTGGTTGCTAGCTTCAACACTTTTAAAGAGAGATTGACTAAATGCACTAAAACATAGATGTGTATTTTCTTGACCAAAAATGAGGATCAGGAAATTCATGCAGTGGAATGTGTGTTACTGTGTACGGTCTGTGTTCTCTTAGTTTAGCTACACTTCAACCAGGCAATTTTATTATGAGTTGGGATGCCTGCCAAGATGGTGCCATGTAGGGTTAAAAAGAGAGACCAGTATATAAAGCTGCTCAGGTAGAAAGGCCTGTGTTCACTGATGTTTCAGTTTGATTTATTTTTTTGACTGGGGAAGTTTTCTAAACTTGGCTTTAGCCAAGTACTGAAGGATGACTTCAACTTTCTATGCATGGGCACCCACACAAGAAAATTTTAGGCTATCTTTTCACATTTTAAAGTGTCCGAAGATTAAAACTATGTAGGGAATTTATGCTCCTGTTTTCCTTGAAAAAGCTATGAGTCCCTTATTTGCACAGTTAGGTGCCTAGCTAAACTTAAAAAATCTTTTTATTATGGCAGAAGTAATGGATATGTGTGTTGGCAAAAGACACAGGAGAAGCTAGATAGGAAAAGTGTACTTAAATTGAAGATACTTATCTTCCTGGCAGTGCAAAGTTTTTGTTACACATCTTCTGCAGGAAAACCCATTGAATTTATTAATAACACATTTTTAAGTGTTTCTGGCTTAGCTGGCATTGCTCAATGACTTTTTGATTTAACAGACATGAGTAAGAATAATTCAAGTAAATTTGGTTATCTGCAGAGAAAATTTGAAAAATAGTAATTTATTTTCATGTGGCATCCTTCAAGTTCATTAACCATTTATTAAAATGGAGAGCAAGTATCAGTAACAAAGTAATTTCTAATGTGTGGCTTGTGAAATTACACTTACCACACAGTAACTTAAACCTTGCCACACAGTAACTTAAAATTGATATATTTTCAGTGAATATTCTCAGGCTGTTTATAAGCAAGTATGACCAATCCCACAAACAGATAGAATGTATTTTGCAGCCCACAAAGCATAATCTTGTATTGTCAGCAGAAATGAAACCACTATTAAGAAGAAATATAACAGAAAAAATATAATTAAAGAAAAATGAAATCTTGCCGAATAGAAGAGCTCCATATTTATGAGATAATTAACAAAATAAGACTGTTCACTTATAAGGTTAATAGAATTATAGAATCATTTAGGTTAGAAAAGACCTTTAAGATCATCAAGTCAGCTGGTAATCTAGCACTTGCTAAATGTACCACTAGGTCCCTAAGCACCATATCTTCGCATCTTTCAAATACTAACAGGGCAGACTGTTCCAATGCTTGATAACTGTCAGTGAAAATTACTTTCCTAATATCCAATCTAAACTTCCCCTTAACTATACTGAGGCCATTTCCTCTTGTTCTATTGCTTGCTGTGAGGGAGAATAGACCAGTCTTCACATTGCTACAACCTCCTTTCAGGTAGTTGTAGAGAGTGATAAGGTCTCCTCTCATCATCTTTTCTCCAGACTAAGCAATGGTTCCTTCAGCCTTTCCTCTCAGGACTTGTTCTCCAGACCCTTCACTAGCTCTGTTGTTCTTTTAGGGACATGCCCCAGCACCTCAATGTCCTTGTAGTGAGAGGCCTAGAGGTGAACATGGTACTCATGTTGTGGCCTCATCAGTGCTGATTACACAGGATGATCTCTTCCCTTCTGCTGGCCACACTGTTCCTGACACAATCCAGGATGCTGTTGGCCTTCTTGGTTACCTGGGCACACTGCTGGCTCATATTCAGCCACCGTCAACCAGTTTGCTTCATATAAGGTTGCCTTGTGACTTGCAAACAACTTTTTAAGTGTCTAATTCATATGTCCTAAATTAACAAGACAACCTGAGTACATAATGGTTAAATTGTTTGCCTGAGGTAACAAAATAGCTCTGACTTATGTAATAATCACTAGTGGTGTATTGTAGGTTCCTTGTGGTTTTCTAGTAAAGCTGTATTTGAGCCTCTGTGTCTTTGTAGGGGCATCTGAAGACAAGTACTTAGGAAAATAGGCAAGCATACTATTTGTCATTAGCTTTTAGACTGGTTTCTCTCCCTTCCTCCATACCAAGAGTGTAGGTCTTCCCTTTGCAGCCAGATATAGATGGCTATGGAACAAGCAGTGCAGCCAATAGGTTCCTATTTTAGGGGAGACACATGGAAATGAGACAACACCCAAAGGTTAAGGTGGAGTAAAGAACATAGGTTAGGTTCAAGTGCAGTGGTAGAGATACATTTGTGATACCGAGTCAATGCTCATAGGAGAACAAAATTAAATGATAAATATGTAAGACCAAATGCAATCTTCTGATGCAATGCAGAAATGTAGAAATGTAGAAATTTCCATCTTTAATTTTAGATAGTAGCAAGTTTTCTCCCTCATGTCATGATTGCTTGTCTGTTGCGTCCTTTATTCACTGGAACATGAGCCAGGAAAAGATTTCAGATGCTTTACCACTCTGATCTTAGAAATATGTTTAATTGTTTTTACTAGTTCTCCTAAAAGTAGCTTTGATCCTTATAACTTAAATTACATACTGATTAGAAATTTTGCATTTGTCATTTGGAAAGTCCAGTGCAGACTGTTCATGGCATTTGCAGGCATCTGACAAGAATCAAAAAAGATGCTGGATAGAAAACATCTTTATTTAGAAAGTTGCTTAATTGGAGCATGATGTGTGAAAGGAAATATGTTAGCTGACTTCAAAAAAGCACAAACCCTGACAGCATACATGTGTACATCCAGGCATAAAAACATAACTTTTAACTGTGGTCTCTCACATTGCCCATTTAAGCATAAATGCTTAAATGTATAAACTTGCCCTTTCCTTTAGACAGTGTCTCTTCAGAAGCTAACTTATAATAGTCACACT
Organism: Heliangelus exortis; assembly: GCF_036169615.1. Taxonomy (NCBI): domain Eukaryota; kingdom Metazoa; phylum Chordata; class Aves; order Apodiformes; family Trochilidae; genus Heliangelus; species Heliangelus exortis. Next base: position 20,350,625 of record NC_092454.1, on the reverse strand, counting down.
TAAAAATATAATTGGGAATACATCTGATATTGATCCAACTCCATCCAACACTGGTGGGTAACAAGTTTCCAGTTTTCATTTATTCATTCCACTGATTTTTGTGAACTGACATAGGCCATGTATATGCAATAATGTATAATGAAATAATGCAATAATTAAAGTTCCTGCTTCAATGAGGCCATGGTTTTGGGGCTTTCTGGCTTTAAAATCCAGTGTTCTTTGGGCCAAGAATGGTGAAGGTGAAGGGTTCTTTGGTGGAAGATTCCAAAGGGGCTGAGAAAAAGACTTTTTGGTGTCCCCCCAATGCAAAATTGATTTTGTTACATCTAATTTATAAGACTTTTTTTTCCCTCTGTGGTAAAACAGTTCCTGAGTAAACTTTGACTGTGTCTCTATTTGATTCCTCTGCATGAGCTGATTAGTTCTTGGCCTGTTACACAAAGTTCAAACAGAACTGCAATTCCTTTCTCAGAGCATCATTATCCATCTCTCTGGAAGGTTATGAGATTCATGAAGATGGTCATGACATTCTTCCATCCACCCCCACAGCATCTACTGGGTAATAATAAGCTGCAAAGTTCCACAAATGATATAAATACATATCTTAAAGCAAAGCAGCTGTTCAGATTCCTCCTTCTCGCTCACTGTGTAGCACTGAGAGTGTAGAATTCTCATTGCTGTATTCCCACACTTAAGTTTTAGTGTCATCCTGACCAGCAGTCCTCTCTTGTAAGGGTTGTTTTTTACTGTTTTTTTCTTTTCTGGTGAAAAACAGCAGCTGATGCCCTACTTCAGAACAGGAAAGAGGGTAAGTTGACTCCCCTTTCCATGTGACAGCAGGCACGTGATACACATACAAAGTATGGCTCTCCAAACCCTAATTAATGTGGTTAATGTATTCTAGCCCAGCAGGAGACAAACTGACCCTACTTCGAGAACCTCTTGCCCCTTTTGGCAAGTTTAAGGTGGATTTTACTAACTTAGCCACTGTCCTCAGAACACTTCCAGAGCTCCTGGAGCATGGCCAGAGGAGAGCCACTAAAATGATCAAAGAGCTGGAGCACCTCCCCTGTGAAGAGAAGCTGAAGAAGTTGGGGTTGTTCAGCCTGGAGAAAAGGAGGCTCCAAGGTGACCTTATAACAACCTTCCTGAAGGGGACCTACAAGAAAGCTGGGGTAGGGCTTTATACATGGGTGTATAGTGAGACGACAAGGGGAAATGGTTTAAAACTTAAGAGGAAATATTTAGTCTAGATACTAGAAAGAAAATCTTTCCTGTGAGGGTGGTGAGACACTGGAACAGGCTGCCCAAAGAACCTGTGGCTGCCCCGTCCCTGGAAGATTTCAAGGCCAAGTTGGATGGAGCTTTGAGCAACCTGGTCTATGGAACGTGTCTCTGACCATGCAGGGTTTGGAGGGGGGTTGGAACTAGGTGATATTGGAGTTGCCATCCAACCCTAGCCATTCCATATTTCTATGATTCTATGACCTGCTCTTAAAGCTGCTCACACAGCTTCTCCCATGGGGAGCACAGAACAAATTAATAGAGCTATACTTCCTTATGGTATGCAGATGCTCATTATTCCTTCAGAGTCTTACTTAGGAAAAAGTGATTATCTAGCTGCTCTGGTTGTGAAAAAACATTCAGAAAGAAGAGCTATGTAACCAACCTGAGTCCATAAGGAATAGTAGGATACTGAGATCTTCCTGGACACTAAACATCTCCCAGACTGTGTAGTGATTTGAGCCCATATTCCTGTTCTTCTGTTCCCTCTGCCACTTTGGCATACTTACCATAATTTCAAGAACAAATTTTAGAAAGTAAGTAGCATATAGGTTATCCTCATGCATTTACAAAGAAAGTGCTCTTTGCTGCAGAAAGTTCAGGGAATAGACAGTGGTCTACACAGATATAGAACTTCAGCATGGCTTCATTTTGTGCTCCTGTAATCAGCACTTCTACTGTTAATCTTGTTTGGAGTATCACTTTATAATGCTGTGTACACAATCTCAGTTTGACTACAAGATCTGGTCAACACAGTGAATCATTTTTTTGCCATTCCTGGTCTGTTTCCTCTGTATGCTTAAGTGGTCCTGAGGATTTGACTCCATGTATTTTTGCAAGTTCTCTCTACCAAGGTTTTACTGACTGCTCCCTTGACTTCTTTCTGTGTGCAAGCTTCCTTTCAGCTTTGATGGGATTCAGAGCTCCTGCTTACATGTAAATATCATGCCCATTCAGGGGAGCTGGAACTAGATTAAGGTCCCTTCCAGCCCTAGCCATTCTATGATTCTGTGTGCCTCTATAACTTCCTGAGTTTCTTAGTATTTTAGCCTTTAAAAGCTCCTAGTGGAAGCGGGATTATTTTTTTTCTGCTTGGGAATTTTCCATTCTCTTCTCTACTTCCTTCTCCTTTGCTTCCTACCAGCAAAACAGAGAAAAACAGGACTGGACTTTTTTACTATAGGATAAGACACTGGACTAAGAGTCTAACAGTTACCTTATTTGGGGTGGATATGCATAGGCTAGCATCTTTGTTTCCTAAACTCCAGGAATGTTTCTGGGAAAATAACAGTCTTGAGAATAAGTAGGTAGAATTTACTTGGAACTGTTACATAAAGTAGTCACTTTTTCATAGCATCAGTTCATATACTCCTGTGCTTTTTTTCTGTTAATTTAACTAAACAGGGATTCTCCAGAAACATTAAATATTACCAAATTGTGCCACTGTAAAGAAATCTAAAGAAGGTAAAACTTGTATATGTGTAAGTAAAGGGGCATTTTGCTTCAGCAACTCACACGAGACAGAGTTGTTTTATATGCTCTACGTAAGAATTAGATTGGTGTCTTCTGATGGCTGCCTCTAGGTGGCTTCGGGAATGAATGTGAGAGAGTGAGTGAGTAGCAGTGTTTAGGAACCTTTATTCTAATTTCTGCCACTCCTTGTTAAAGCAAAATTAGATGGCTTTCTTCTCCAGTCTCTGGAGAGCAAGGGGAGATCTTTAATGCTTTGGTGTACTGTTACGGGTGTAAGATGTGGAGCTTCTCTCAGTAGTGTATTTTGGCACAATAAGGTCTTGAGCTGGGTGGAGCTTAGTTTATATTTGCAAACCCAAATTAAAAAAAATTCTCTCCCAAAATCTAAAGAAACTGGAAACTCATTTTGGTTGACTTGAGATGCTTTGTTTCCATTTAGACAGTAATTCTGTGTTCTCTAAAACTACAGGATGAACAGTTCTGTTGAAATGGTGGATAGAAATGTTCCTTTTTTAAAAAGGTCAAAAGAAATCTCCAGCTATATCAAAATTCTTTTTATCTCAGTAGCTGCCTTTTTGAAGCACACTTATTTTGAAATGAATAAATTTCCACATAGACATCTTTTTGTTGATGAGATATTTAATTGGGAAACTTTTAACTGTCTTTAGCTAGTACCTGGATAAATTCCCAGTAGTAGCTCATGCTCCTTGGGCTTCTGGATGAGCCCTGTCCAAAAATTCTGATATTCTCCTCAGGTTTGCACTTCTTCTTCTTTCAGTGATGAGTTTAAAAATTTCTTTTTTCTTCAGGTTCAGATTTTGATGTTGTTGTATGATGTGTTGCCAACAATTTAATCCAATCTTGACTGAGACTCACAGGGACCCCAGATGGTGCTCTGCACAAAGCAGCCAAGCATTAGTCTCAGGGATGTAAAACCACAGGTCATTGTGTAAAAAAACAAGAAAATTTTTGTGTGGCAGCAAAGACAGCCAAAGCTGAGAAATTAAGTTGTCAGGGGTCTTATAGCACTTTGATAAAGTACAGAAGAAAAGCCAGGAATGAATGTCATGCCTGCTGCCAAAGCAGGAAAAAGGTTCAGCCCCACACACAACAGAAAAGGGCGGACTTAATTTGAAATGGGATGCCTATGAGAAGGGTTTATAGTGAAATTTGCAGTCTGAGATGAGGATTTGAGATGCATTCTGCAGAAAAAAGGAAAATGAGGCATGACAGCATTCAGTTTGGAAAAGTACTGTTATTGACATGAGACTGTCTTGGTGGGAGTACACTAAAGGAAATACAGAAAAAAAATGGCAGAGAAATGAATATATATGAAGATTTTTGAAAAAATAAGAAGACTTGTATGCTTTAATAGTCATGGTATTAGTAAGCCAAGAAATTCTAGAAGAAATACAGTGAACTTGCCATCATATTGCTAGGCTGGAATGTGACCCCTGCACATCTCTCATTCCCTTTTTCCAAATGATTGATTGTAATTCGTTTGTTCTCCTGAAGTATCTCTAGTGGATGATTCGATTTGCCGGAGAAGTTGTAGAAGTAACAACTGTATCTATAAATATTTCTCATATTTAATTGAATTTGGATGTTACATTTATGGTTCCTTGCAACATTAAATTAGTGCTTTTAAAATGCAGTTGCAATGGTAACGTTTAATTTCTGGTTTGAAATTGCTTCATTGTAGACCTGAAGGGAACACGCAGAGAAATGGTAGATGAAATTACTGCATCTGAGCCTCAGAATAGGCAGTGAAGTATAGCTGCTGCTGTTACATGCATGGTACATTTCAGTAATCGTTTAGATGACAACAAGGTTGTGGCAATCAGGACTCACTATATATTGAATAGATTTTTGAGCACTGGAAAAAATAGGCAGAATAGAAAGATATAATAGTCATGATATTGGGAAGCCAAGAAACTCTAGAAGAAACATAGTGATCTTGACATCATATTTCAAGGTTGGAATGCAAGCCCTATACATCTCTCATTCTCTTTTTTCAACTGATTGATTGTAATTTGTTTGTTCTCCTGAAGTATCTCTAGTAGATGATTCAATTTGCCATCGTATAATTGTAGAAGTAATAACTGTATCTATAAATATTTCTCATATTTAATTGAATTTGGATGTTACATTTATGGTTCCTTACAACATTAAATTAGTACTTTTAAAATGTAGTTGCAGTTGTAACCTTAAATAACTGGTTTGAAATTGCTTCATTGTAGACCTGAAGGGAACACACAGAGAAATAGTAGATGAAATTACTGCATCTGAGCCTCAGAATAGGCAGTGAAGTATAGCTGCTGCTGTTACATGCATGGTACATTTCAGTAATCGTTTAGATGACAACAAGGTTGTGGCAATCAGGCCTCACTATATATTGAATAGATTTTTGAGCACTGGAAAAAATAGGCAGAATAGAAAGATATAATAGTCATGATATTAGGAAGCCAAGAAACTCTAGAAGAAACATAGTGATCTTGACATCATATTTCAAGGTTGGAATGCAAGCCCTACATGTCTGTCATTCTCTTTCCAACTGATTGATTCTAATTCTTCTGGTCAACTGAAGTATCTCTAGTAGATGATTCGATTTGCTGTGGTGAAATTGTAGAAGTAATAACTATATCTATAAATATTTCTCATATTTAATTGGATTTAATTTATGTTTTTGGGTCTTTACAACATTAAATTGGAACCTTTTAAATGTTGCTTTTCTGGTAAACTTAAATATCTGGCTTGAAATTGCTTTTTTGTAGAACTTAAGGGAACACACAGAGAAATAATAGATGAAATTAATGCATATGAGCTTCACAATAGGCAGTGAGGTATAGCTGCTGATGTTACATGCACAGTACATTTAAATAATTGATTGATTCTAATTTTTTTTGTCACTTGAAGTATCTCTCTTTGATGATTTAAATTGCTTCACCTCTCCCTGCCTAGACTAAGTTACCAAACCGTAATGTAGAATATATACCAAACATAGGCATGTTTGGGTGTCAGGTTTGTGTTTTGTCTAGGTTGTCAAGACTTTCATATTTTAAAATGCTGAAAATGAGACCTTTTTATATAGTGATTGGAAACCAAATGAAAAGTACCAAGACCTCTGTTCTACTTTTTAAGATTTTTTAGTTGAATAATCTTTTCCTTCCTGCTGATTTTTCCCATTACTTGTGTTCCTTGATGCATTTTTTCTTGCACTAAGGCATAAGTTTTGGTTTTTTTTTTTAAACTGCATTATTTTCTCTTCCCTCTTTCATTCTCCTGGGAGGAATTCTTTCAGGCCCTTCTCTATCCACCACCCAAACTTCCTAAATTTCTAGGAACTTGTGCCACATCATTGCTGCTAGCCTCCTTAGGGATTTCTTGTGAGTCTTAGTTTTGCTATATGGTACTGAGTATTTCAGCTGTGGGATAATGTTCTGCATTTCATTGTATCACAAAGCACTTGGAAAGCGATGGGAGTAGGAGTTCACTAGTTAGTTTTATCTGTCCTGAGGAATGAAGCTTGTACAAACTTCTGCTTCCCTTTCCCCTTCCTGCTCTCTCTCTCTCCTCTGAATGTGCTCAATGGCTGTTTGCTTTCTCTATTGCACATTTGGTTCTCTGACTCAGACAGCAACAAAAAAGCCTGCCATGAATCAATGGGAGTAAAGCTGAGGAGACTCTCATTGCTTCTTAAATGTTGCTTGCCTCATCATACCTATCTCATCTGTAAGGTGTAATGACCCTTGGTAAGGTTTTGAAAGGCCCATGGAGGTTTGGGCTGTTCTGGGACCCGATGAGAATGTCAGGAGGCAGAGGCATTGGGACATATATTCTATTGTAGCCATGAGGGGTTTGGCAGCTTGTTACTCAGTTGCTGTCTTAGGGCTGGGCAAGGAGGAAGGAAGTCCCCTCTTCTGTTTTCATCTGGATGCCTTGAACTGGGACGTGGCTGAGCCCTATTCACCAGTACCTTTGCACACGGTTTGGTGGGAGTCTTCTAGCTAAACCATGAAAAATCTCCCTTCCTGGTGGTAATGAACAGAAAGCTAAATTATTAGTTAGGCTTATGTCTCTGATTTGTCTATTTTGTTAAGTGGGTCGGGTATTTCTTACAGAACTGTTGCTGGGGCTAGGTTTCAGTTTTGAGCCAGCAGGGCTCAGATCCTTAGCTGGGTTTGAACAATATAAGGAGATCTTACCTGAAGATCATAGGAGAGATTTATCTGAAGGGAAGAAATGGATTCCTTCACCAAGCAAACCAGTGTCATGATGCTAAAAGCATTATTTTGAATATTATCAGACACTATTAAAGGATGCAGTGAATAAAATATTCATGTATACTTGTGGACTCATGAATTAGAAAAAATACTTATTTGGATTTCTTTGAAAGCACAAAATTGCTATTTAGTCACTGCTGCTTTAATGTTTCAAGTTCGACTAATAGGCATTTGAGTTTTTAATCAGCTGCAGTTACAGTGGGACAAACTTTTTATAAATTCTCAAAAGAAATTTAATATTCTGAGGGGAATTCTAGATCATCAGAGTAACCTAATTTAAATTAGAAGTATAACCAGGAAAATTAAAGTATTACGCCTTATAGAGAATTCTATTATTCCACATGTTTATTATTTGGGAATACTCTTGTTTCAACTTCAGAATAATACAAGTCTTTAATATTTGACCTATTACATATTAAACTAGATTTTCTTGTGTTTTGCAGTTATTCTTTGGGTTTACAGTTATTAGATTGCATCTTTAGATGACCTCTACCTTGAGTTGGCCACTCCTTAATAGACCATATCAGTGTCAGAGGGGATTATATTGTTCCATGGAAAACATCATCCTGCAGAAAAGCTTGATTCGTCCCTGATGGGCTAACCTAGCAAAATGAAGTACAACTTCAGTAAGAAATTTCAATACCCAAATCATACTGAAATGCCTCCAGTGGCAAAGGTCAAAGGACCATCTTTCCCAATATCCTGTCTCAATTTTGGTGGGAGAATGGCTCAGAAGGCTATAAAGCAAGCTTATACACTTAGCAGCTTTATGAACAGTCCATGAAATTTATATATTGTGACCCACTTTTAGAGCTTACTGTCAAAACCAGAGAAGTTAAAACAACTGGAACACCCACCAGTTGTTTCAGTGAGTGAGTGATGAGACTGAACACAGCAAAACCACCTTTGATTTTGTGGTTCCACAACTTCAATTGCACAAGTCAAAAATAGTGAGATGGGCCAGATTTTCAGCTCGTGTAATTCAGTTATATTTTATTATGTTATGTTTTGTTTAATTTTATTTTATTTAATCATATCCATGGAGTTTTCTTGGGAGTCTTTCCCACCTGGAGTTCTAATTCTCTGAACATAGAGCTTACATACCTTTCATTCAAGCAGTACTGTACAGCAAGGGTACTCCCAATCATTATCAGGTTTTGTATCTGGCTTTTTTTGTTTTTTTTTTTTTTTAGTGCTTGCAGCACCCATTTGAGGATCTGGATCATACTGCACTTTATGAACACTGAAATAAAAAGGTTTTACTCTGACAAGCTCATTGGGAAACACAAGATACAGAAGATGGACTCAGGCTCAGAGAGGCAGCACTGTCAGTGTGATGGGCTGTGGGTTACACCACTGTATCCTGACCTGTTCTTTGTTTTGTTGTTTTGTTTTGTTGCTTTTTTGTGTTTTTTGTTTTTTTCTGGATGAAGAATACCCAAAGAGGGTCTTGTCCTTTCAGAAGTTTTGTGATTTGAGCAGCACTAACCACACTTTGGCTAGAAGCACTGCAGGCATAAGCAGTGCATAGGTCCTCTAGCCTCAGTGTTTCTTGAGGTCTTCAACAAGTCTCTGCGTGAGATTTATTTATTTTTTATATGTATGTGAGTAGAGCAAAGTACTTCTCTGTAATGGTCTCCTAACTTCCAGTGCAGACCAGGATGTCCCTATGCCAAAATAGATGTCAGATTTTGTGAACTCAGTGGAGTTTCCATTTGAGTATGAGTCATAGATGTCAATATTTATGTGAAAAAAACACTTCATGTAAGATTTGTCTTATCCACCTCCTTCAGTACAAGCACATCTTTTTCAGATGTTTAATAACAAACTGTTTTAAAGAGAAATGTTTTGTCTATTTATGGTTATTCAAAATATACTGTGTTATTCTGAATTAAATATAACTAGATATCCATTTCATTTTTTTTTTTTTTAAATAAGATTGAATTTTGTGCTTGGGATCAGCCAGTTTGCTTTTGCAGAAGTGACATATTCTGAAAGAATATCTCTCTTAAAGAAAATTGTTAGCTATCTCCCATCCTGCTCTTGGAAACACATCCAAAAAAATGAGATGCTAGTAATTTTTCAGTAACTAATGCTGAGCTTCAAACTATAAATCAAAAATCCTTTAGCAAGATAGAAATAATTTTGTTCTCTGCTAGGATGTTTGTCACATATTGTTAGGAGAACTTATGTCCCTTTGGTACTATGATGTTGCTGCCATGACAACAGTTATTCACAAAGCCAGATTCATCCCATGATATGTAAAATTATGGAAACTGTCTAGGATGTTGCTGAGTATTATACATTTTCTTTCTTTTGTTAGTAACATAACTTAATGGGTGGATAACAATAACACAGTTTAGAAGCTTTTTGATGTCTATTTTGAGACTTTCTGTCCTGAAAGGCTTTCTTGCTGAAAGGTCCAACTCTAATATGAGATATACATTTTGCACATGATAAAGGCATTGGTTACATACAAACATCATTAGCAGAGGTCCAGGTTATGCAGCCTGGAACAGGACAATGTCTTGCCTGTTAAACTAAATTTCCTTTTATGACAAGGCAATCCACCTAGATGATCAAGAGAAGCCATTGGATGTAGTATTTCTGGACTCCATGAAGGCTTTTGATACTGTCTCTCACAGTATCCTCCTGGACAGAATGCCCACCATATAGCTGGACAATTGTGCTGTACGATGGGTGAGCAACTAGCTCACAGGTTGAGCACTAAGTGTGACAGTGAATGGGGTAACATCAGCCTGGCAATCTGTCACTAATAGACTCCATCCTTGTCCTGGTCCTCTTCAACATCTTTTCAATCACTTGGATGCAGAACTAGAGGGAGTTATAAACAAGTTTGTGGATGATATAGAATTGAGAGATGATGATAAAAAATCTGCAGAGACCTTGACAGGCTGAAGAGATGGGCAATCACCAAGCATATGAAGTTTAACAAGGGTAAGTGCCGAATTCTGCACCTCAGATGGGTAAACCCTGGTGGCAAGTACAGACTGGGGAATGAGTAGCTGGAGAGCAGTGCAGCAGAGAGGGACCTGGGAGTCCTGGCAAACTGAATGTGAGACATCAGTGTGCCCTGGCAGACAGGAGGGTGAACCTTGTCCTGGGGTGCATCAAACACAGGGTTGCCAGCCCGTCAAGGGAGGTGATTGTCCCACTCTACTCTGCACTGGTATGGCCTCACCTTGAATACTGTGTGCAGTACCACAGTACAGAAAAGCCATCAAGCTGTTGGAAAGTGTCCAAAGGAGAGAAACAAGGATGGTGAAGAGTCTGAAAGGGCTTATCTAGGAGGAGAGGCTGAGGACACTTGGATTGTTCAGACTGGATAAAACGAGGCTAAGGGGAAACATCATTGCAGTATATGGCTTCCTCACAAGGGTAAAGAAATGGGACTGGTACTGATTTCTTCACTCCTGTGACCAGACAGGACTTGGGTAAATGGCAGGAAGCTGAATCATGCAAGGTTTAGGCTAGGTATCAGGAAAAGGTTTTTCACCCAGAGGGTGGTTTAGCAATGGAACAAGTGCCCCAGGTAAGGAGTCACAGCACCAAGCCTGCCCAAGTTCAAGAAGTGTGTGGATGACACTCTTAGCACATGGTGTGATCCTGGGAGTGCTCTACACAGGGGCAAAAGTTGGACTTGATGATCCTGATGGGTCTCTTACAACTTGACATATGCTATGATTCTGTGAACCATATTGGTTCCTTTGTGTGATCTTCATAGCTATTTTTTATGACTCAGGGTGATCTACATTTCGGCTGAAAAGAAAATATTAGCACAGTTCATTCAGTACCATATACTTGTTCTCAGACTATATGGCAAATAAAGTCTACTTCGTAGGCATTACAAAAAAGGCTTCAGTAGCAGAAACATTTGTTTTGAGCTCAGGAAGCATTAATACAATTTTCATAGAATTATAGAATTGTTTGGGTTGGAAGGGGGATCATTTAAAGATCATCTAGTTCTAACACCCCTGCATGGTTGGGGATACCTTCCACTAGATCAGGTTGCTGAAGGCCCCATCCAATCTGTCCTTGAACACTTCCAGGGACGGAGAGGTCATAACTTCCTTGGGCAACCTGTTCCAGCATCACATCACAATCATAGGAAAGAATTTCTTCCTAATATCTAAGTCTAACCACTTTTGGTTTGAAACCATTCCGTCTTTTCCTTTCACCACGTACCCTTGTAAAAAGTCCCTCCCTGGCTTTCTTATAGCCCACTTCAGTTACTATAAGGCTACTATAATGTCTCTCCAGACCCTCTTCTTCTCCAAGCTGAAGCAACACAATGTTCTCAGCCTACCTTAGTGGAAGAGGTACAGAACAGGTACTTTAGCCCTCTGATCATCTTCACAGCCCTTCTATGGACTTGCTGCAACATCTCCATGACCTTCCTGTCTTGGTGTCATCAGAACTCTACACATTTCTCCAGGGAGTATCTTACAAGCATGTAGTACAGGGGAAGAATCACCTCCCTTGACCTACTACTGGCTATGCTTATTTTGATGAAGGCCAGGATACTGTTGGTTTTCCGGGCTGCAAATGCACATTGCTGGCTTATGTTGAACATTTTTCCAACCAACACCCCCAAGTACTTCCAGAGTGTTCTTTTTGTAGGAGAAATATTGCAAGTGCCAGTGCAACTCCAGTATCAGTTTCATAGAATCATAGAATCATAGAAAATTAGGGGTTGGAAGAGATCTCAGATCATCTAATGCAACCTCCCCTGCCAGAGCAGGGTCATCTATGGATGAATGATTCTATCATTCCATCATCAATGGAATTAGGTCACATAGGAATGATTCAAGGTGGGTTTTGAATGTCTCCGGGGAAGGACACCCCACAATCCTCTGGGCATGCTATTCCAGTGCTCTCAGTGAAAAAGATTTTCCTTATACTTATGTGGAACCTCCTATGCTCAAGCTTGTACCCATTGTCCTATCATTGGATATTACTTAGAAGAGCCTGGCTCCATCTCCCTGATACTCACCCTTTACATATTTATAAACATTGATGAGGTCACCCCTCATTCTCCTCTTCTCCAAGCTGAAGAGAGCCAGCTTCCTCAGTCTTCCTCCAGCTTCCTCCCATGAGGGAGATGTCCCACTGCCTTAATCATCCTTGTGGCTCTGCACTGGACTCCTTCAAACAGTTCCCAGTCCTTCTTGAACTGAAGGGCCCAGAACTGGACACAATATTCTAGATGCGGCCTTACAAGGGCAGAGTAGAGTGCAGGAGAACCTCTCTTGACCTACTAGCCACACCCCTTATAATGCACCCCAGGATGCCATTGGCCTTCTTGGGCACAAGAACACATTGCTGGCTCATGGTCATCCTTCTGTCCACCAGCAGCCCCAGGTCTCTTTCCCCTTTGTTGCTCTCCAGCAGCTCAGTCCACAGCCTACACTTGGGTACTTGGTGTTGTTCTTTCCCATATGCAAAACTTTACATTTGCTCTTGCTGTACTTCATTGAATTCCTTCCTGCCCAACTCTCCAGTCCATCTATATCAATCTGAATGGCAGCACAGCCTTCTGGCATGTCAGCCAGTCCTCCCAGTTTTGAGTCATCAGCAAACTTGCTGATAGTACACTTATTCCCTCATCCAGGTCCTGTAGAAACAGACTTCCAACCAGACTCTATCCCACTGACTACAATTCTTTGGCTTCTGTCCTTCAACCAGCTCCTGATCCAGCTCACTACCCAGTTATCCAGGACACACTTCTTCAATTTAGCTCCAAGGATGCTGTGGGAGATGGTGTCAAATGCCTTCCTGAAATCAAGATGAACTACATCTACTGCTCTGCCATCATCCATATATCTGGTTATATCCTCATAGAAGGCAATCAGGTTGGTCCCTCAGTAAAGCCATGTTGACTGCTTCTGATAAGCCCCTTGTCCTTGACGTTTCTGGAGAAAGCACCAAGAATGAGTTGTTCCATCACCTTTCCACGGATGGAGGTTAGGCTGACTGGTCTCTAGTTACCTCAGCCCTCTTTCTTGCATTTCTTCAAGACTGAAGTGACATTTGCTTTCCTCCAGTCCTCAGGCACCTCTCCCATTTACTTGCCAAAGATGATGGAGAGTGGCCTAGCAATGACATCCACCGGTTTCCTAAGCACCCTTGGGTGCATTCCATCAGGACCCATGCATTTATGGATGTCCAGCCTCATTAACTGATCCTTAATCCAGTCCTCATCAACCAAGGCAAACTCATCCTTTACTCTGACTTCCTCAGTGGCCTTAGGGGCCTGGGACTCCTGAAGACATCCTCCAGCAGTATACACAGAGGGAAGGAAGGCATTCAGCAATTCCGCCTTTTTTGTATCCTCTGTCACCAGAGCACCCAGTTCATACAGGAGTGGGTCTACATTGTCATTGTCTCTAGTGCTAGCTTTATACACTATGCACTTGAAGAAGCCCTTCCTGTTGTCCTTAACCTCTCTTGCAAGGTTTAATTCCACGGATTAATTTCCCTAGTTGCCTCTCTGCATTCTCAGAGAACAATCTTATATTCTTCCCAAGTGCCCAGCCCTTCCTCTCATGATTTAGAGGATCTCTTTTTCCATTTGACTTTGTCTAGCAGTTCCCTGTTTAACCATACTGGTGTCCTAGTTCTTTTTCTTGATTTTCTTTCCACTGCAATGCATCTTGGAAGAAGTGGTCCTTGAATGTTAACCCACCATCTTGGGCCCCTTTACCTTCTAGTACCCCGTCCCAGAGGATCTCCCCCAACAATTGTTTGAACAGGGTAAATTTGGCCTTTCTGAAGTTCAGGGTTGTGATTCTACTTGGAAACCTGTTTGTACCACATAAGATCATGAAAAGGGAAACCTTATTGACATTGTAATGAGGTGGGTGTTGGACACTTCTCCCTATCTGTGGGAGTAATCAGTAATCAGTAATCAGTGACAGGATGAGAGGAAATGGACTCAACTTGTACGAGGGGAGGTTTAGACTGGATTTAGGAAAAATTTATTTACTGGAAGAGTGGTCAAGTGCTGGAACAACCTGCTCAGGACAGTGGTGGAGTCAGCATCCCTGGAGGTGTTAAAAAACCATGTAGATGTGGCACTTTGGGGCATGGTTTAGTTGGCATGGTGGTATTGGATAATGGTTGGACTTGATGATCTTAGAGGTCTATTCCAACCTTAATGATTCTATGATCTGAGTAGGCATGTTTGCTTGAAAATCAACAAAATCCCTTCTAATGGCAGAAGTCCTTGTAATGAGTATCCACAGGTCTGTTTTATCCTTATGAATTTTTTACTAGTTGACTTAAAAGCTGGTTATAAAAATCAATTTTTATCTTTGTAACTGCTTAGTTTCCCTGGACAAGTAGTGTGGAGTATCAGCTTTGTGATAAGTGTGCCTGCTCTTTATGTAAACCCAATATTTAAATCAGTTTTGATGATTGACTTTAACAAAGAATTAATATGACCATATCTAAGGAAGCATAAGCTTCAGTGCTTAATACCCAAGTTCTGCTTTTGTATGCTGCTTCCAAGTTTCTGTCTCTCTTCCCCTCTTTGCACCCCCCATTCCCACTCCATCATCTCCCACCCCCTCCTCCCCTTTCTTCCCAGAAGGGAATGACAATATAATTGTATAAGGAGAAAAGAGGTAGGCACGCAACTAGTATATTTACACAAACTAATATTTAATATTTACTTGCTCTTAGCTGTTTTGCTATCACTGCATACATTCAGGCTGTTTTAGTATTTATGACATTTACATACCTTGACTAAATTGTTATTTTAAGAAAATACTTACTATTGTACTTTTGAAGGAGGGTTAAGATAAATTAAAATAATGGCTTTTTTTCTTAGAATCCTTGTATAATTTCTGCTGCAGGCAGATGGTAATTAATGTAATGGTAAAAAGCCTTGAATTTTAATGAATGGCTCAACATTGGAGGTTTATGTCTACTGATGATCCTCTTTTTTATCTCATCTGACATTTGTCACACAAAAAAGTAAGCCATAGGGCATAATTTTCCTGTGGAAGAGGATATGGAACAAGAAATTAGCATGTGGCTGTGGTTTGCGTTGATGGTTTTCTGCCACAGATGCAATGTCTATTCCAGTTTGCTTCTGGCTGGTCTGAGAGATTCTCTGTGCCAGCAGGTGTGGCTCAGTAACTGCTAAAAGCAGCAGGAAACATCCCAAATGAGTGGCAAGGCTATTTGTGTTAAAACCCTTCAAACAGAGGAAGTGAATTTTAAGTGACTGCTTCTAAGCTACAGTAAGTACTCCAGAAATAGTGTTCCTTTACTTTGAAGGCAATACTCAGTGAGTGGCATCAAATACCGTTTTTTTTTCCACAGGAGAACTTAAACGGTGGCAGAAACTGCTATTGTGTCCTCACTCTAAATTATCACTGTATCTTTCCCTTGCTGCTGAGAGGCTGCTTAAGTGGAACTACTTCCTTACTACTCACAGTAAGTCTATATTTGTGTGAACTTGTGGACAAGCTGGGTTTGGGTGTGGTTTTGGGCTGTTAATAGTTGCCCAAGGAAGCGCTGTCAAGACCATACTTTTAGTTGCCAATAGCTACTGATACTCGAAGATTAAGAAGTCTTCCAAATGGTTTCTACCACCTGAGCGTAGATCTTTTTTTGTCCTGTAGAAAAGGGAAAAGTGTGCTTGATAGTAGGGGAGAACACATGACTCTTTAGGCATGCATCTTGTAATCTTACTTTTGAATGTATTTGACTAATGCTCTAACAAAATACTGAGAAGGAAACCCTGGCAGTATATGCTTCTACTGAAAACAATAAAGGATATTACTTCAATAACATAATCAAAATACATGCAAGAGAATCATCAGTCTGATGTCAGCATACTGCAACCTGTTGTGTGCTCCTTAAACAGCCTGTAGTAGATGAAAAAAATTAGATACCACAAACTGCTGAAATAGCTGCTGTTGTTCTTCTACAAAATGGAGCATAGGATCCCAAAGCAAAACCAACTGTAGATAAGGTAGCAAAATGTTGGGTTGGTAGGAGATAGCATTGTGGGTTTTCAACTGTATATGGTTACAGTTTCTGTGTAAGGTGGGAAGAAAGTGCAGGCATTTCTCATTTCATTAAGAGTTTTCTGAGGTAGCAAAGTTAGCCTTGCTACCATGAGGTAACAGAAGCAGGCAAATACCCTTTTTATTTTAAAAAAAATTGTAGCTTATAAGAAAATTTCTTTCATATCTCTATTTAGATTTTACAGTTCAGATATGTTACCAATCAGTTTATGTAGCCTGTGGCTTTCCTGCTTTAATATAAAATAACTCAGTTAAATTAAGACAAATCAATTTATCTGGGACTTGCTTCAGTTTGCTTAATGTCATTGAGATGACTTTCAGTGCTTGTTTAAAACCTTTGTTTCCATCTCTTAATACATCAATTTCTTACCCTGTCTTTTCATTAATTTTTTCATGCTTCAAATGAGAAGCCTTTCTAGCCTGTTGATTGCAGGTCTTATTTGCTTGCTCAGTGTTTGATGCCTGAAGCACCTTAGAGTTTCAGTATCCATTAGCTCAAGAGAATTAAGTATTGCCTGTGAATACTGATTGGAAATATGCAAATGTCCCCTTGACTTTTACAAAATCTGAACTACTGTTCCTGAATATTCACTGTGATAAATATGCCAGTCACTTAGTGTTTTCTTCAGCTTTTTCTCTTTGATTAACATGTATATTTTGTTACACTTAAAGTGTTCTGTGTTGATATAACTACCAGAATTGTTTATTTCCAAGTATGTGGAAAAATGTTGGGGAATTACAAGATTAAGAAGTGGAATGAGATTTTTTACTTATAAACTAACTGCAGCACAGCTTCATTTTATCTACAATTATTTTGAAACATTAAAAAATAAGGTTATAAAACTTCCAAATGGTGTATTCCTTTTTTAAAAAAAAATTATATGGCAGATCAATAGGGAGAGTCAAAGTGACTTTTTATTAAGTATTGTAGATGTTTGTAAACTACTTATGTGTGTATTAGTATGTCATTACACTTTTTTTATTCTGTCTCTGTGTTGAACTTTCTACATTTGTATTGGAAGATGTCTCAAAAATCTTGACACTCTTAAAAATAAGTAACTACTTGGTGAAAGAAACTTAACAGCAAAGGACTTCTGGCTTATTGTTGGAACTTCCAGAAGTCATGAATGGATATTGTTGGGCTCTCTGGAAAATTCAGTATTTACTTCAACCAGAAAAAAATGTGGCTAATTTTAAAGATAATGCTGAGGGGAAGTGGGAAAACTGATGGACGGAAAAAAATTTCTTGTTAGTTTCCACGCAGCTGACATTCAAAGAAGTGACAGTGCAGAGTGAACATTAATTTGGGGGAGTAGAAGTGTCTTTTAGCATATTGACTTTAGGAAGTTATTTGTAACCTCTTAGCTTTCTTGTGCAATGCTTTAAGAAAGTGGATGTGAAGTATTTCACTTTTTAGAAAAGGCATTGAAGAACAGAGTGGCACCAAGTGAGATTCATTTCTCCTCAAGGCAAGGAAATCATCTTTCAGCTTATCTCTGCTGACAAAATGGAGAAAGCACTAAACAGTCTAAAATTAGAGAAGGCTCAAACTTTGAAAAGAAATGCTATTGGTCCAGAAAGTGTAGCTACAATTGTATAGCTAACTACTAAAGAGCATGTCTTCTTTTTCCTCGTTTTCCTACACTATACTGTAGGTTCCTTGTCATAGTTTAATGCTGGGGTGGCAATTAAACAAATTACAGATACTCTTAACCCCTATCCCTTAAAGGTAAAGGACAGAGAATAAGGCAGAGAAAATTATGAGTTGGAAACTAAACTACACAGTTTCAGTGAAACTGTAGTGTTGAAAAGGAAAGAAATTAAATATTTACAAATACAAACAAAAGCAATATCACATTCCACACGCTGCATCCACCCCTCCAGTAATGCTCATATTACCACAGACTGCAGGGCAGCCCTGGGAAAGTCTTTGACTGGGCTCCTGGAGTCAGCTGCAGATGGGAGCTGGGTGCAGGAACACATGAAAGGCACAGATCAGGATGAAAGGCAGATGAACATCCTCTTAGGATGCTGGCCACAGATAAAGAACGACTTGGCCCTCATTATCCCTCAAATCTCTACCAAGTATGATGTATATGGGATCAAATTCTCCATGTGTTCAGTGTCTGTCACCTGTCTGCTCCTCCCTAAAGGAGGGTTTCAGGTGTGACCCCTTTACTCTGTTTCTCTTTCCAGAGCATTTTTTTCAGAAACGAGCAGTGGCCTTGGTTCTGCTTACCATTCTCCAGCAATAACTATGAACATAGACCATTATCAGACAAGCAGACACTGAGAAAACATCCTGGTAATTTCAGCAGATGAAGCTATTTATAAGCGATTTAACTGAAAAATAATATTACTAGAAAGAAAATTGGTTCTATCCTGCCTCAAACCAGGACATTCCACCCCTTATTCCGTACCATTTGTGTCATGCTCCAGTCACTACTACCTTTTGTCCTCAAATACACTTACATACAGATTATTAGTCCATCCCTCAATACCAAATCTCACTTATTTCTTATCTGCAGATGTCCATCTATCATATAATTCTTTCAGGGCAGCTGAAAATAATATGGAATTTGTCACAATTCATGCCCACAGGCTGTAAGTTACCACTGTCAGCTTCAAGGAACCAGTCAGTGTACCTAGTTCCATCATAGAATCATAGAATCATCAGGGTTGGAGAAGACCTTCAAGAACATGAAGTCCAGCCTCAGTCCTTCACCAGTGTAACCACTAAACCATCTTCCAAAGTGCCATGTCTACCCATTTTTTTAAACACCCCAAAGGATGGTGACTCCACCACCTCCCTGGGCAGCCTATTCCAATGCTTCACCACTCTTTCGGTGTCGCAAGAAGGGGATTGACACATGATCAATGTGATCAGTCAAGTCCAACTTTATTAGAGCAACAGACTGTTATTTATACTTGTTAGATTAATATATGCACACTTGTCGTTATCCAATTGGTTGTTGACTTAATTAGCTAATACATATTACAAAAGCTGAGCTCACTATAGGCTACCTATTCAATGTCAACCCCACCTCTTGCAGTTTCAAACTTGATACATGTTCCTGCTCTTGCTGACCATAGCATCCTGATTTCTTCTTTCTTGCGACATAAAACTGCTGAAGTCAGCACACATCAGCACTTTTTGTCAACGGTCTATTGTTAACAGTCTTTCTGTCAGTCAGCACTTCTTCAGTCTTGCTCACGGCCTAGTCTTGCTCACGGCCTAGTCTTGCTCACGGCCTAGTTCAGACCAAGGCCTTGTGCCGGCATTATCCAATCTTCCACATTTCGGTGAATAAATTTTTCCTAATATCCAATCTGAACCTCCCCTGGTGCAACTTGAATTCATTTCCTCTTCCTTTCTAACAGTAGAGAGAAATAAGGTCTCCCCTCAGCTTCCTCTTCTCCAGGTTGAACAGCCCTGGCTTCCTCAGTCTCTCCTCATAAGACAAAGACCTGTTCTCTAGACCCCTAGTCAGCTTGGCTGTCATTCTCTGCACTCTCTATAGCACCTTGCTGTCCTTCCTATACTGTGGTACCCAAAACTGCACATATTACTTGAGGTACGACCTCACCAAGGCTATCTATATACAGGGGTAAGATCAACTCTCTCTTCCTGCTAGTCACACTGTTGCAAGCCAGGATGCCGTTTGCCACCTTGGTCCCCCAGGGCTCACTGCTGGCTTATGTTCAGCTGGCTGTCAATCAACATCCTCAGATTCCTCTCTTCTAGGCAGCTCTTGAGCTTCTCCTCCCCAAGCCTGTAGCACTGGTGGGGGTTGCTATGGCCAAGGTGCAGGGCCTAGTATTTGGCCTTGTTGAAAGGCCAATGTTACCACTCCAGCACAAGTCCTATGAGGTGAGGCTGAGGGAGCTGGGGCTGTTCAGCCTGGAGAAGAGGAGGCTCAGGGAGAGACCTCATCACTCTCTACAACTACCTGAAAGGAGGTTGTAGCCAGGTGGGGGTTGGTCTCTTTTCCCAGGCAACTATCAGCAAGACAAGAGGGCATGGTCTCAGGTTGTGCCAGGGGAGGTTTAGGTTGGACATTAGAAAGAATTTCTTTTTGGAGAGGGTGATCAGACATTGGAATGGGCTGCCCAGGGAAGTAGTAGATTCTCCGTCCCTGGAGATATTTAAAAAGAGACTGGATGTGGCACTCAGTGCCATGTTCTAGTAACCGTGGCGGTAGCGGATCAAGGATTGGACTTGATGATCTCAGAGGTCCCTTCCAATCCAGCCGATTCTATGATTATATGAACATGACTCTGAAAAACACTTATTAGGTACTAGTATATACTACTAGTATTATGCAGCAATTACCACAGATGGGACTTTAGCCCATGACCTCAAAAATTCTATGCTCTACTGATACATCTGGTTAGGCAAAATTAGCTATTCTCACCCAGAAATTCCTTTGAGGTACACATTGTACTTCTCCATCCTCTGTTATTACCCACCAAGTGTATCTGGGCCCTTGAGTGAAAGCCCCATGAATGGTTTTGCCTTTGCCTAAAGCAGGAAAAACCCAAAGCAGATTCCTTTCATATACCACAGTCACTTTATTGCCACATAGTGTATGTCTTACTGAGCAGGACCAGTTCAGTTGATGGGTTATTAACTAAACCCAAGTACTTGTCCTAATTTTTAAAGGTTCCACCACTTCTTGTCTTTAGGGTAGTTTTCAGCAGTCCATTGTACTATTTGCTTTTCCCTGATGATGATGCATGATATGGGATGTGATATAACCCCTTGATATGTCCTTTGTCTCAGTTGCTTATAAGAGGGTTTCTGAAATAAATCCCATTGTCCAACACAGTTCTTTCTGGAGTATTGTGACACCGCAAGTCTTGCTTCTGGTCCCATTGTCCTGACACCTGCCCTTTAGATATCTGTAAACATTGATGATATCCCTGCTCTGTTTCCTTTTCTCCAAGCTAAACAGCTCAAGCTCTCTTAGCCTTTCCTTGTAGGGCAGATGCTCCAGTCCCTATTGCCAGATCATGTTTAGCTGCTCATCCATCCAACATTTCCTTGTTCTGAGGATTGCCCCAACCCATGTGCATGATCTTGCACTTGGCCTTGTTGAAGTTCATGAGGTTTGCATGAACCTACCTCTCAATCCTGCCAAGGTCCCTCTGGATGGCCTCCCTTCTTTCCAACATGTCAACATCACCACACAGCTTATTGTCATTGGCAAACTTGCTGGGAGTGCACTCAATCCCATTCTCCATGTTTCTGACAAAGATGTTAAACAGTGCTTGTCCCAATACTGACCCCTGAGGAATGCTCCTATGTCCTTAGATATCCAGCAGTTAACTGCAACTCCTTGAGTGCAGCCATCCAGCCAATTCCTTACCCACCAAGCAATCCATACATCAAGTCCGTGTCACTCCAATTTAGAGGCAAGGATGTCAAGCGGGACAATGTAAAATGCTTTGCTCAAGTCCAGGTAGATTACATCAGTTGCTCTTCCCTCATCAACCAACACTGTGACCCCATTGTAAAAAGCCACCAAATTTGTCAGGCAAGATGTGCTCTTAGTGAAGCTATGTTGGTTGTCAACAGTGACCTTATTTTCCATGTGCTTTAGTGTAGTTTCCAGGAGGATCTGGTCCATGATCTCACCAGACACAGAGGTGAGACTGTCTGGTTGGTAGTTTCATGAGTCTTCCTTTTTTTCCCTTTTTAAAAGTGTTTCCCCTTTTCCAGTCAATGGGAACTTCACCAAACAGCCACAGTTTATCAGATATGATGGATAGTGGCTTAATGACTGCAATATGCTAAGCTTTTTATAATTTGAGTTATAACAGTTTACACAAAACCAAAGTAAGGGGAAATGAGCTGTTTCATGAGCAGGCATCTATTTTCAAATAACAAGTGATGAAAATTGAAGGAAAATAATTAAAAGTGCCTCCGATCTATTTACTTTCCATCCAATAAATATGAAAGTAACCTTCCAGCTATTTCTGGGCAGTAAGAGTTTTCCAGATAAAACGGAAGTATTTCATACAAAACTTAAAAATAGCTTATTCTTAGAAGATTCTTTTTTTTTGAAATGGAGAAATGCAAACCTTAATCTTGAATTTCTGAAACTGAAAATTTGTTGTCTAGTCATATTTTTTCCTCCTGCTTATTTATCATTTGAGTTTTTTTCACGAAAGGTTTTTGAAAAAGAAATAATGCATATGTGGAGGAGAGAGAAGGAGGAAAAACCGAGTGGCAAACCTAGGCTTTGCGATAATTTCCATCCTTAAAAAGACAGAGAAGACTGGTCTAGTGTGTCAACCCAGGCTTAGCAGCCACAGCGCCCAGGAGGTGAAGAGTTGGTAGGAGGCATGTTCTTTCTTGCTTTCATTCCAAACTTGTTCCTTTGAGTGCCCCTGGACTCTTTTTTCTCTTCTCCATTTTTTAGTCAATGCCTACAGTGATGAAATTTTTGAGGACGTGGGGAAGCCCAAATTTTGGGGAAGCTCAAATTTTGGGTGAAAATATTTTAAGTACATTGTATGCAGCTAGGAAGTACATGTGCTTCAGACTCACTTTCTCACTTGGTTTTTCTTGTTAGAAGATTTGGTGAGTGTATAATTGATTAAGAGTTGCATAGGGATAATTCTCTGTGCCTGGCTGGCTTGTTTATTATCTTCTATTGCTTATAATGAGGAATGTTTTGTTGGAGTTTGTTTATAAAGAGCAGTGATCCATTCCTCTGTAATCCCAAAATAGGTATACTTTTAGAATTATCCTATTATATAGGATTTAATACCAATGTGCAATTCAGTTATTGAAGAAAAACTGTAAGAACTTGCAAAAATTCTCAGATGCCTCTTACAACAGCTATTCCTGGCACCTACCTATGGTGAAACAGAGTGTATACTCTGAATAAAATGACGTACAGAGGCTGCAAAGGCCATGACTTAGTAACTGATGATTTTCTGTGGCACAGCATGCTGAAAACCACCTAGAAAATGAAAGATCCCTGGGCAACCCCATGTACTGTCAAAACTAAACTTCTAGGGAGCTTTCTTGTCTTTAGCCTGAGAGATCTGTAGGCTACAAATGCCCTCCCTTGGATCCAGCTATTCCAGTCGAAGACAGCCCTCCTGTGTTGCTCATCATCTTGCCTTCAGTACTGACTTAGAATTCTGCTGCTGAACATAGGGTTTACAAGCAGCAGTTTCACATTGACCTAGGTGCCGATTCATTGGGAAGCACTTAACATTTCTATTGAAATTAACATTTTGACCTCTGCCATGTTCACAATTGGAAGGTCTAATGTGTAATTATTGCTTGCAAGTGCCTTTTTTTGGGATATGCTTCAAGGTCCCTTTTCAATTGCATAAAAATGATTTTAAAAAACCCAACAACAAAGAAGTTAAAACAAGGGGCAATAAAAGTGAACAGTCCTTAAATTCTATTGCATTATTTTGTTCAAATGTCATGGTATATTCTGTTGTCTTCTGTTTTGTTCTTTTTTTTCTTTTTTCCATTTTTTTTCCCCCTGCTATTTTATCTCTCCTTTGCTGACTGTTCAATCATGTAACTGAGACTATGTAACTGGGATACTGCCATGTTCACACTTTCAGTCTGTCTTAGAACACAGTTCATGCCTCTGAAACATTAGTATTTGTTTAGGGGACCAGCTCATTTCACCTGATGGCTGTTGATGTTCATCATAGTGTCTTACAAACTCAGTTCAGAAATTTGTGTAGTGTTGTCCTTGGCTATTTCATCTGCCCCTTATAAATGTGATGGAGACACGGAAATTTAAGGAAGGGGCAAAGGAAGTCTGTTTGAAAAGGCTAGTAATAAAATTAACTCTTCATTGTAGTGTCTTTCACTACAATGTTCAGGGTGTATGTTTTTTTTGCAAATTCTATACTGACAAGCATTTTCTAGGACAGTCTGACAATACTAGTAACTGCAACAATTTTTACAAGGTTTTCAATGTAGGTTTGCGAGCAAACTTTCTTAACACTCGATGGAGCCACCTTTATGCAATTCCATGTGTCTGCAGGTGAATGAAGGAGTAACCAGAAAATCTGTCCTGCAGGCCCCAAAGCAGGTGCCAGCTTGTCTGATGCAACTAGTAGCCCTTTAGAAATGATCTGTCATGAGTAACAGACATTTGCTTGGTACAGGAATGGTGGTATTGAAAAAAAAGCCACAATACTTTTAAGCAGCATCACTAGAAAAAAAACAAACAAACACCTGTTTGGAGCTAATTTTACAGTGAGGGAGTCAGGGAGTCCAAGGGAACCACTTTTCTCCACTTTCCTTCAAGAAGAAAGAATTTAGAAAGTTTTGGCTGTCACTCTGTACTTTTAGTACGGAGTTGGGGTGAAAGTAAACACAGCTCTTCCCCAGGGTAGAGAAGAATGGCCTTGTGATATGAAATTGGTGGCTGGAGTAAGGTAGCATTGTAATAGTTCTGCATCTATTATCTCCTGTCATGAGACGTGTGGTGGCTTGACCCTGTCTGGATGCCACATGCACAAACTGCTCTATCACTTCTTTCCCCATTTGGACAGAGAAAATATATCAAAAAGCTTGTGGGTTGAGTAAGTACAGGGAGATCACTCAGCTATTACCTTTATGAGCAGATAGAACCAATTTGTGGAAATTAGTTTAATTTAGTACCAATCAAATCAAAGTAAGGTAATAAGAAAATAAAAGCTGAATCTCAAAACACCTTTCCCCAGCCTTTCCTTCTTCTTGGGCTCAGCTTCAGTCCTGATTTCTTCACCTCCTTCCTTGATCAGTTCAGGGGGATGGGGTCTGGGGGTTGTGGGCAGTCCATCACACATTGTCTTTGCTGCTCCTTCCTCCTCACACTCCTTCCCTGCTCCAGTGCATGGTCCCACCCAAAGGAGGCAGTTCTTCATTAACTGTTCCAACACAGGTCCTTCCAATGGGCTGCAATTCTTCACTAGCTGCTCCAGTGTGGGTCCTTTGGGTAATGGATGCTCCAGAGAAGGTCTCTGCATCGTCACAAGTACTGCCAAAAAACTACTTCAGTGTGAGCTTCTCTTCATGCTGTAACTGGCTCTAGTGTGGGGTCTCCATGGCGTCATAGTCTCCTTTGGGTGTCCACCTGCTCAGGCCTGAAGTCCTCCACTGGCTGCAGGTGAATATCTGCTCCACCATTTACCTCCATAGGCAGCAGAGGAACAGCTGGTCTCACCACAGTATTCACCCTGGGCGTCAAGGTCATCTCTGCTCCAGCACCTAGAGCACCTCCTTCCCCTCCTTCACTGACCTTGCTGTCTGCAGAGCTGTTTTTCTCACATATTCTGACTCTGTGCTCTGCTTGATGCTACACAGCATTTTTTGCCCCTTCTTAACTATGTTATCTCAGGGGGACCGCTGTTGCTGATGAGTTCATGCTTGGCCAGTAGCACATACATCTTTGAGTCAGATGGTTCTGGCTGTATTGGACAGAGGGGAAACTTCTGGCATTTTCTCACAGAAGCCAACTCTGCAGCTCCCGCACTAACAAAACCTTGCTACACAAACCCAATCCAAGGAGATAAAATACCTGTTATTAGCTTGGTATTTTTTGTTCACACATGAAAGCTAGCTGCTTCTATATGTATCCAAGAAGCTGTGAAGAAGAGATTACATTTCTTGTTGCGGGTGGCAACTCTGACTTTCCCTCAAGTGAAGGCTAAAGCCAAAATCATCTCTCTGCAGCATCTCATTTGGTGCAGTAATCAAGGTTGGCATTACTCTGAATCTATTTTCATACAAAATCTTAACTTTGAGATGGTAAATACTATTATTTTTATGACAGCTGACAGGCTAGTTTGACTATAGCAAAAATGCACTATAAAAAGCTGCTATCTAAAGTGATTTTAATATCCCATGCCAAAGTTTTGATTTACTTGTGTGCTGTCTCAGTGTGAGTAGATCATGATGCAGTTTAATTTTGTCAGACTGCCAGAAATAATTTTTTATTGAGCATATTCCCATGTGAAGGTGACTGAAGCAGCAGCAGCAAGAAGGCTCTGTTATTATCTGAGGAAACTGGCAGCTGGCAACAAGACTTGCTTCTTACTCTACGTAGTATTCTGGGCACAGAGAGAAGTGCTGGATAGTCCCTCTGTCTTAGCAGGTCTCTAAGCCTTCTAAATCAGAGGTATCCATTAAGCATAATGATTCCTATATATCCCCTGGAAAACTCATTAGCTGAGGAACAGTAGCAATTGCAATGATTTAAATTTTTAATTTTAACAGGTGCATGTAACCTATTTAAATGCTATATAAAATGAATTTTATAAAATGAAACCTATATAAAATGAACCTTCATGTGTGCCAATTTTACCACTATAATTCATGTTTCTGCTAGTATTGAAGGTTATCTCCCATTTCTTTAACCTGAAACTGAAGACCGAGTTGGTATGAATTCACAGATAATATTGCTTCTACTGAAGGTCTTGCAGTTCTCTAAAGATTCCTCTTAGCTGTGGTGGTGAAGGTCATAAATCTTCATGCCAGAGCCTTGTGGATTGGAAATAATCGCTATAAATGGATTTTTTCACTTCTTCTAGGTCTCTTTTGCCTAGATATGTTCCTTTTTGGGTAGCGCCATGTTACTCAGATATGAAAACATTCAAATTTGGAAGAAGCCTTAGGCAAAAGTTGGAAGTATGTTTTGCTTTGCACTGACACTTCCTTCAGCGTTCACCCAATTCTTACAAATACTCATAGATCTCTGAAAATATGGTATGAGTTTCTGTTTCTCATTTATAGCTGAAAAATCATGACACACATTGATCCTGGCTTTTGTTACAGTGTAGTATCTCTTCACCACACAGTTTCAAGAAAGAGCTATAGAAACATGTTTTAAGAGAGGACTCTGAAATCCTCTATAGTTGTGTATATAGAGTATGTGTGTATTCATCTAGTAGATTGTATTAACTGGATTAACAGAAATGAGAGGTTTTTATAAATGTTTTCATGGTGTGTCTACTTTGCCTTATCAAATAATTTTTATTACACTTCTTCCGTAGGAGAATTACTGGATTTTGCACACCTTTTTTTTTTTTTTTGGGTGGTAACTTGTTGTTTAGGTGGCTCAAAATTGACACACATTTTGCTATAAAAATATTTATTAAAAATCTATTTCCTGACTGAGTTTTAATTTTCTAATGTGGTCTCCAATGTTCATTGTATTTTTGCTTACTTATTACTGTGGCTACATGAACAGTCATCAGCAAAATGTTCTCACTTGAGCCTTTCAACCTTTTAACTTGCCAGAACGTGATGTAAAACTTCTGTTGTGGTGGTGAGTCAGATCAGTAATATGCACATTTGACAGAAAAGATGGCTTGTACCATGTGAACTGCAAATATATTTGTAAGTATGTGGATAGTTTTAAACATGATCACTTTAACTCTGTTTAGAACCATAGATTCACAAAATGGTTTGCATTGGAAGGGATATTAAAGATCATCTAGTTCCACCGCTTTTACCATGTGCAGGGACATCTTCCACTCTCCGTGACAGGTTGGTCAAAGCCCCATCCAGGCTGGTGCTGAACACTTCCAGGGAGGGGCCATCCACAACTCCTCTGGGCAACCTGTTTCAGTGTCTCATCACCCTCACAGGAAAGAATGTCTTCCTAATGCCTAAATCTTCCTTCTTTTAGCTTAAAATCAACCCCTTGTCTTATCACTACAGGCCACTGTAAAAAAATCCCTCCTCACCTTCCCTGTAGGCCTCCTTCAGATACTATGAGGCCACTATAATGTCTCCCTGGAACCTTCTCTTCTCCAGGCCAAACAACTCTTTCAGTCTGTCTTCATAAGAGAGATGCTCCATCCTCTGATCATGGACCTCCTCTGAACCATCTCAAGCAGGTCCATGTCTTTCTTATGTTTGAGCTTCAGACCTGAATGCAGTACTCCAGGTGGAGTCTCGTGAGACCACAGTAGAGGAGGAAACTGGAAGAGTCCCTATCCCTCAGCCTGCTATGACACCTATTTTGATGCATCCATGTTGGCTTCCTGGGCTGCAAGTGCAAATTGCAGGCTCATGCTCAGTTTTTCATCCACAGCAGCATCTAAAGTGTGTAGTTTGTTGCCTCCTCCATGTGCACTTTTAAAATTTCTCAAGCCTTTAGGGGTAGCACAAAAAATTGCAGGTTTTGGTATTTACTGTGAAGATTTAACACACTTCAGAAATCATGTCCACAGGGGGTGTTTCTTTATGTATCAACTTTTGTTTTTACTCAGTGGAAATTGGAATTTAGTCTGAGCTGCGATGGCTCTGTATTTTTTTGGTTGTCTATTTCAAGTTATCTTTTTGTTTTGGCTACCCATGAGGCCTCTCTGGTGGTTTCTTTCTGGCAACTCTCTCTTGCTCCAAGGCTCTCCAGGATGTTATGTAGCAGAGAGATACTGGCAGAATGTGGGTGTAGAGCAGTAAGTGTGCTAATCAGCAGTATGGCCCCTGGTTATTGCAGAAGTGCCCTCTGCCCATGAGCACACACTCTGGAGTGTCTTAATCCAATGAATATAGAATACTTGGTGCAGGAGCAAGGAAGACAGGAACATGTGGAAACATTGTAATGAGCAATGTACTTTTCTAATACAGACTTCTACCAGAAAAAAGCCAAACCCATCTAAGTAAGAGTCACTTGAGCAGATTCTCTTCTTCAAGGGCTTTCCTTCACACCAGACAGCTATAATTTTAAGAAAGCAAATGTGCCTTATTCTAACATATTGTGGGTATTTTGAGTGGGAAAGACTTGTTACCAGATAATCAGCCAGTTCTCATACCAGAGATGTAACGAAGTTGATGTGATCTGCATCATGTTGAGGTGTATGATAACAATTCTATTCTTACAATGATTTGTGCCAGTGAATAGAAGCATTTATATGAGTGCTCAAAGTCCAAGACAAAGCATCAGAAATGTACCTGTTTTGTTTCATAAATGTGTTCCTTTTTGCTCCCTTTATAGACAAGGCTTTTCAATTAACATAAGTGTTTATCTGATTTTCTGCATACTTATCTTTCACACAGATGATAAAAACAGTGATTACAGAAATTTCAGGGGAATTTCTAATTAGGGCTGGAATGGATCACAAAGAGGTGATGCCATATACTCTGTGATAAAAAATATCACTTTAATACAACCTGATTCAATATCTGGAGAAAATTAATTTTCATCTTGAAACTACTTGCAGCCCATGTTGAAATGAGATGAGTTTTACAGTTCTGCATTGAGGGTTTCTGTACTGAAAGCATCAGGTATCTTGCAGCTGATATCTTTGTTAACTATTAAATTAAAAACAAAGGAGTGAATACAGAAGTGTTGATCTACAGTCCCATGTGCACAAATATATATCTTTTACGTGCTTTTGGATATACGGCAACACTACACTGAATGTGAACCTTTAACGGCCTGTTTTATGTGGACTCTGAATAGGTCCCTGCCTAGGATGAAAATCTATCAATATAGTTGACATTCAGAGACCAAGAAAGCTAAGTTTGTATTGTGTTTCTTGGCGCAGAAGTTTCTGCACAGATCTCAAACAGCCATAAAGGCAGATAAAAGAACAACACAGGATACTCTGGAAAAACCAAAGATAACCATTTTTGTGACAGAGGTGTGGTGTTTACCTGTCTGAATAAAAGAAGCCTGCTTTCCATCAGGTGAAAGAAAGACTAAGGGAGCTGCTAGCAGCTCCATCTACCTTCTTGAATTGTGGATTCACCGAAGAGTCTCTTTAAGCATCTCAGGCTTCTCTGCAATCAACTTCAGCAGCATTTATCATCAATAGGGACAGCGTGGGGAATGTTGCACAAAGCTGCTAACAACTTAAACGTAGCTGTTTCCCCGGTAAATACAAAATAAATTGGAGCAGCGAAGAAGCAGAAGCAGAAGCAGAAGCAGAAGCAGAAGCAGAAGCAGAAGCAGAAGCAGCAGAAGCAGAAGCAGAAGCAGAAGCAGAAGCAGAAGAAGAAAAGAGGAGGAATCTGGCTGAGTTACTTCAGTGCAAAGGTTGGATTTTTTGTTCTCATAATAAAAGATAAAGCCATTTCACTTCATGCATCACACTTCAAAATAGCATTTTTTGTTCTGTAAAGCCAGAAAACTCTGCCCATACTTCTTGCAAGATTTCTTGTAATAGCGATTTAATATGGTAGGTCCTACTCAACTACCTCTCTAGAATCACTGGAGCACCAGCACCACTGAAGCCTGTTGTATAAATGCTTGTCCTGATTTAGCCTCGAATAGATTTTTGGACTGTAAATGCAAGATTCCTGTTAGCCTATTCATCAGGACATTAAAGCATGGGGTACTGTGCACACTGTGATCTATATGTAATTTGTTTATCTTTTCTACTGCTGTTTCAGTTGCATTTCAAGGCATAAAACCATCAAGTTTCAACCAAGACAGTAACAGTGAAATAAAAGGTCAAACCTCATAATACAATGGCACTTAAACAGGGAGTTTTGGATTTAAATATGCAGTAGATGTTATCTGAGCTGTTAGGTACTCTGCTTCATCTCCACCATTCACTCTTTTCTAAGACAGTTTCAGTTTAGAAGATATTTAAGATATTTCAGTTATAACTGCTCCCACTTGTGCTAACATTGTTCTGCTCTCTTCCACTGCATGGTCAGACAGATTAGTCTTGATGATTTTGTGCTGAAATGGAATAGAAGCACTCACATGGACAGAGATAGGTTGTGATGATTAAATGTCAGATGATGTGAATCACCATTGAAAGAACAGCACATACAGGGAGTTCAGCCTCCTGAAGGACAGCTGACTCACTTTTGATGCCCTGCTCATCAGAGGGCTGTATTGAGAACCAAGGCCCTTTGAGCAGTCTGTGAGTTATGGCTAATGGTTGGACAGTAACAAGAAGGCTCTAACTAAACGTGCAAACCCAGCCAGTTTACCTCTGCTCAGCCTGTAGGGCTCTGCTGAGCTGGCAGCCTGCTTGTCAGGCTTTTGCTGAGCAAATTGCAGTTAGTGGTGTAATAAAAGAAGGGAAGGGTTAAACACTGACTGTATGAATTAGTGTATTCAGATGTAGGCAGTACCGTGGGAAGTGAGTAAACAGAAGCACTGGATTATGCAACTATCAGGAATTAATGGGGTGGAACCAGATTATTGCCTCAGCACAGTTCAGTGTCATCTTCAGCTAGAAGTTGTCTCTTCACTGAAAAGTGGATCATCTGGAGCTCGTACAAAAGAAAAAAAAAAAAAAAGATCTTCAGCTGCTATCTACACTTGTGGAGCCTCAAATAGCGTATTCAGTATATTCATGATTGTAACGCTGTTGCTAAAACTGGTGTGGGAGCTGAGGACCAACCTGCAGTGTCAAAATAACCTGTGGCAGTCTCAGGAGCAAGTAACTTATTCCCTTGCCCCCTTGCTTTAAATGCAGGTTAGAGGCCGTCTCATGAGAACAGTCTGCAGGTTGTGCTTTGTGTAGGGAAAGATAAGATAAATGTCAATATATTGTCCTTGTTGCTTCTGATAACGCTGGGAGGCAGATTTTCACTTGCCGTAACAGGGTTTCCACTACTTTCTTGGGGGATTCTGCAACTCTACATGATTGAAAGGTGAATTGTTGGAAAATGGCTTGGTAAACAGACATGGCAAGGACACAGCGTCCTTGGAGGTTTTGTTACAGAGTTTGAAAAAGATAACAGGTAAACAAGGTGTGGATCTGGGTGGAAAATCCCCAAGTGGGGGGAGCTTGCAAATGTAACGTTTTTGTAGTAGCCAATCAGTGACTGATTCGTAGGCATAACTAACAGAAACAGGAGAAATGAAACCCTGAACCCTCAATAAAGTTGAAGCTTGTTTATCAATCACATTGATTGGCCACTTGTCTTCCCTCGTTTTTCCCGACAGTGATTAGAACTAAACCCCCTGGATTTTGCAGTTGAATACTGAGTTAATTTCTCTTGTCTGAATCTGTACTCAGGGGCAGCTGTCCCCCCGGGATTTAACTAGCTCACAGCATGATGCTACAGTCACTGGGTAGGAATGGAATATGGGCTCATAGACCAGTTGTCCCATAGCACAGGTAAATACACCTCTATTTCCAATCAAGAAAGAGGTTTTTCTGGGAGCCCTCCTAAGAAGAAGATCATGGTGTTTCCAGGCAGCACATCCTACTTTGCTGCTCTCTATGCTGCTGAAGTTGCCCTCATATCAGACCATTATCTTTCTTAATGAAATCAATGTATTCAATTATGTTCTCCAAATCTGGTCTTAATCTTGCAAAGAAGATATTAAACTGTTTAAATTCCATTTATTTTAACATTGTGTGAAATATTGAGGGAAGACTCTTGAAGTTACTTCTGGATCATTCACTATTGTGATTGGTGATTTGCTTTGCAAGTTTGTATTCTGAGAAACTATAAAAGGCTATTTTTTTCTTTATGTCTTTCAAATTTTTTGTAGATATTTTTTAAAATCTATAAATCAGTGCTTGTGATTTTGACCTTGTAACTGTAATTTAGAGTCCAGATAAGCCGGAGATAAAATATGGGTACGAGAACCACTTTTTCTGCTGCACAGAGATAAGAGATCAGCATTCCAGATGCTGTTTTAGTTTTTAGGTAATAAATCATGGTAATATCAGTGGAATAGGTTGTTGTATATAATGATTTCCATCTTTCCAGTCTTTTTCTGACAGCATGAGTATAAATTCACTAATTCAACTGAATCGATTTGAATTTATGTATTCTGAATTTATTCAGGAACCAGTTATGCACACAAAATGGTATTTCACCTGTGGTTATCTTCAGTAACTGTCAAGAACTGTTCAAAGTTCTCAAATCACTCTCTTCTCTCTTATTTTTTCCTTAATTGAGCAAAATTAATTTGCAATTTGACAGTGCCAGAGATTCAGAAAATTAATTGCCACCAAAAACTATCAGGATTATTTTCTTATTTAGTAATTAATTTGATAGCAATATGAACCAAAACTTTTGAAATTTTCCATCAGCAAGTTTGTTGAAAAAAGAATTAACATGCCAGCAATAGTGGAAAAAATTGTTTCAGTTTTTCCAGTAGTTCCCTACATCTTTTTTGCATTTGGATCTTTTTTGTCTTATTTTAATTGACTAATTATGCATTTTCTGTCAAAGTAGGTTTATGTCATTTAGTGTTATGGTACATTGTATACCATTTTCTTTCCTTCATTCCTTTGCAGCCTCATGGTATTTTAAGCGTAAGTGTGTAGGTACTTTTGCCTTTGAAGCAGGTACACAACAAAAAATTCACATGCAAATTTAACATTACAAATGAGTTGCTAACATTTTTATTTCATTGCTTGCTTCCACACATGGAAGGATTACTTTTGATGTGTGATTTTTCACATTTGTTTCCAGTCTTAATGATAACCTATCTCAAGGGTATCTGTATTGGCTGCTTTTAAGTCTAATACTTGGTAGATGAAAGCTGCAGCAGGGACATAATTGGTCTGAAGCTGTGCATTTAATTATTTTAGGTAGCAAAGGAACTGATTTGAAGCAAACATTACTTTTACTAGACTGTATAAAACGGAATATTTAAACCTAATTTTAGCTTTTCGTCTATCAGCAAAAAAAATGCCAGATCATGAAATTAGTGCTATCATGTAGGTAGCATATTTTATGAACATTTAAAAGAAAACTACATATTTATCACAAGAAAATAAGAAAATGAAGTAAAATTGTCACGGTTTAACACGGTTTAACACGGTTTAAAAACTACATATTTATCACAAGAAAATAAGAAAATGAAGTAAAAGTGTCACGGTTTAACACTGGCCTTGAAAGTAAACCAAATGACAGATGCTCTGTATTAATCTCCCTCCCCTCCCATATAAAGGAAAGAGAGAGAATAAGGGAGAGAGACATATGGGTTGGAAACTAAACTACATAGATTTAATGAAACAGTAATGATAAAAAGGAGAAATTACTAAATATATACAAATATACAGGAAAATTGATACCACGATTCTCCTCTTCTTCCCCTAATAACTCTCACGTCACCACCGAGGCTTCAGGGCAGTCCTGGGAAAGTCCAGGCTGGACTCCTGGGATCAGCAGCAGTGAGGAGCTGGAGGCAGGAACACACAGATTCAGGCTGGCATGGATCAGGACCACAGGCAGATGAACGGAAGGGACGAAGCGAACAGGGACAGCTGAAGAAGGGGAAGCAGGAAGGAGTTTGACCCTCGGGATCCCTATAATTTATACTGAGTATGATGTGTATGGGATGGAATACTCTGTTCGATCAATTTTGGTCATCTGTCTTGTCCGTTCCTCCCCAAAGGAGGGCTGCAGGTGTAACCTCTTTACTCCTTTTCTCCTTCCGGAGGGCGAAATGTTCCTCAGAACTGAGCAGTGTCCTTGGCTCTGCATACCAGTCTCTAGATGTAAATATAAGCATCGAGTATCTGGGACTGGTGTCCCAGAAGCAGACACTGTCTGAGAAACTTTCTGTTAATTTCAGCAAGTGCAGCTACTTACAAGAGACTTAATGAAAGCAAAATTACAAGACAGAAGATTACTTTTATCCTGGCCCAAATCAGGACAAAAAGTAAAAGGAGAACATGTTTTCTAGTTTTCTGTGCACTTTGTGTTAGATTTTATTAAATATATTTTGCTTCTCTGGATTTATTGCACACAGGCAAATGGATTTTTATTTGAGTACACCTGGCTGCAAAAGAAAGTAACTTCAAGAAGTATAACTAGTTCCATTTCTCCAGCTGTGGCCTAAAAATTGCTATTCAAGTGCTACTTTTTTACAGTGCAGTGCAAGTAAAAGCATCTGTGTGTTCTGTTTTTCAGTAAGGAATAAATCTTTGTCTGAAAGAAAATGTTTCCCTTAGCTGTCTTCTTGATCCATTTATCAAATGAAAGAAGTGGTGCAGCATTTCTGAATACTATTGTCATTGCCAGACCTGACCTTATGTTTGATGCATAGAAAAGCTCAAGCAACAAATATCTCAATAAAAAGCACGTGTAGAGTAGTGAATTGTACTAAAACAATTCTGAATCTCAGTTGGACATCTGTTAAAAATTCTGAAATACCCTGTGTTCATTTTTTGGAAGTAACTAGTGTTCCAGGAGGCAATATTCATCATCAGTAGTCCCACAGACAGGTGCAGACTGAGCCAGGCAACTCCTGAAACTTCAAAAACTGCTTGCTCTTGCAAAAACCTATTGAAATCAATGGATGACAGGTGCCTTGAAGTTTTCAAAGCTCTCACTAGGTAATTTTTGCAACTAGCAAGTCTTTGAATATCTAGTTGTAAAGTTTTGGTTCTTCTACCTTGATGTTTGTGAAAAAAAAAACAAGGACCAATGCAGTCTTTTTGTAATACTGGACACATAAATTGGAAATTCAAGGTAACAATTTTTTTTTCTAAATTTAAGATATGTAATAAAATTAGGTGGTATTAAGGCTGTAGTAGTGTTGAACATTTAACAAAATGATTAGAGAAATAACTATGCCTTTGTGTTTTGCAAATGTCTATTACACAGCTGTTAAAAAACACTTCGTAAAATGTCAGAGTTTTTTACAGTTACTGCAGTCAGTTCCTAGTGTAGTGTCATGATTTATAGCATTTAGTAGTGATGAGTGAAAAAAAGACTTTCCTCATATAAATGAAGGTAAGTGATAAGATATAGTTCTTTTTCCTGGACTGATGAGTACCTGGAATATACTTGGTTTTTAAAATTGTCAGAAGAAATATCCTCCTTTTATTTTTACTAGAAAACTAACAGCTAACTGACCAAAAGAGTTTGATCCTCGCTTCATGGGGCAGAGAGCAGCTGGGACGGTTTTTTGGCAGAAGTTTTCTTTTTAACAGGTCAAACAAATGCATATGAAAACAGCAAATGTTTAATGCATTCTCTTTTCATTGAAACCCATCAAAAGCTCTAGCTAGCAATACTCAGAGCTGTGAGGGGCAAGGTAACTGGGGCAAGGTTAGTTTCCCTGTCTTTAAATATAACACAAGCTTCCTGTATGTAAGCATAACTGATTTAATAGGAAAATCCACCACACCTCATTTTAAGTATGCGTGAAGCTGTTGTTTTAGTACATCTGTGTGGAGACTAAACCCAGTGACACACAGCTGGAGAGGCAGGGATAGGAGAGCCTTAAAACTCCTGTGCTGTAAGAGCCAAAGGGTTTGGTACATACATCCTCAGGCATTTTATGGAGAGATGGTGGCTATATTGGTATCTGACATCCCTCTATTATATACCTCAGTTAGACAAGTGAAATAAAATTAGGTAAATACTCTGTGCTACTTTTTAATTTTTTTTTTTTTTTTTTTTAAATTATGAGAGTAAGCTATATGAAATAATACTGGAAACAGGGAATTTGTAATGCAAAAATATTTCCCATTGATTCCTAGCCTTTACAAAGAATAATATAGAACACCTTAAAACAGGAATGATCTATTGGATAGAAATAAAGGTGGTATGTATTTTCACTTTTTTCTAATGTAGAAAACATAAGATTTTTTTCTTCCATGTCTATTTTGGTATAATTTTTTATCCTAAGAGGAAAGGTTATGAAAGAGATAGATATTTTTGAAACTTAAAATGAAGTGTTGCACGTACTTTCAGCAGAAAAGATATTAGCTAGAAAAGGCATTAGTCTTTGTCATAATTTTGTCAAGGGAAAACTTGTCCTTTCATTAGCTTCCTTAGTGCTTCCCCAATATCTCAGCCTAAATCAGCTCATGTTTTCAATTCACACAGGGAATAAGGCATATCTTAGGCATGATTATGCCAAACCTGTTCTCCTCACAGATTCCTGTCCTTCCAGGGAAGAATGAATAAACAATTTCAGTGGAAGGCTTCTGGAATTAGAGCATTAATTTTCAAGAAAAACTAACCTGGGATCTGTCTTCATGTTTAAATTATTCCCATTTTTCTAAGAGGGAAACAAAAAGGTTTTGGTATTGTGAAACAGCAGTCTTCTCACAAACTGTAAACGAAGTATTAAATCACTGAGATTCAGTTAAAAAAAGGAAAGAAAACTGCAAATAAACCTTCCAGAATAGAGAAGCTCTGTAATTTCCTAGTGTCATTTTAATATGCGGTGATCAAAATATCTCTTCTCTTGCTAGACTTTGATTTCTTCGTCCATAGCTGTTTAATTATTAAGTGCTTTCTGTTCAGCCGTGTGTTCTGGTTTTGTCCTGTCTCACCGTTTTTAACTTAAGAGAATGAACCAGTTCTGGTAACTTAAGAGGTGCATTTGCATTTGGCTTTAATCACTACTGGGTTACTGTGCTATTTGTGAAAGTATTCCAATGAAAATAATTGTGAATTTAACTATAACTAAATCATTTTCATTTCTGGCTGAACTTTACACTTAATTGGCATTTTAATTGAGTTTTAAGCCTTCTTAAAAAATTATGAAGAGAAATAATGGAGAGAAAAAAAATAATGGAGAAAATAACTTTTTATATTTGCCTTAATATGGGAGACTTAGAAGTAACGAAAAATATGTTGCCAATAGCACAGAAGTTAAACTTTGATAGTATTTTGATGTGGAACAGACTATACTAAAAGAATCATAGGAGCCAGATGGTAGAAGTGATATTTCCTGCAAAGCATCAGAAATCCAAGCACTAGTACCAGCTATATATCTATAGGACGTTTGTTTCAAAGGCAGCTGAATT
Organism: Heliangelus exortis; assembly: GCF_036169615.1. NCBI lineage: Eukaryota > Metazoa > Chordata > Aves > Apodiformes > Trochilidae > Heliangelus > Heliangelus exortis. Next base: position 20,312,848 of record NC_092454.1, on the reverse strand, counting down.
ACAAACGGAAAGGTAGCTCGATTATTTAGATTTCCTTTTAAAACTAAAATTTCACTTTATTCTTTCTGAAATTTTATTGTCATTTATAGCCATACATAGAAAACAGCAACCCTTAAGCTACTTCAAAGAGAAATTTTCATCTCTTTCCATCATAGTATTCTGAAGGTAACTGAAAACAGAAGTTTTAATGTTTAGTTCATAGTTCTACAGAGGTGTCTTCAGTGGAGAGAGTAGGGGAAGAATATCAGGAAGTCTTTGATTACTTTGCTTTTAATGATAACCAGTTTATATTTGTCCTCTTTTGATAACTAAGTGCTTTGTACTTCAGTAAAAAGAACTAATAGCGATCAAGAATGTGAGTACTGAAAGAACTCATTCTGACAATACTCTCATTTCACTTATATGTCACATTAAATAATCAAATATGAACCAGACTAATGTGATCTTGCCCTGTTAAGGTTAAAGAGGGGTACACTTTAGAAAGTTTAAAAATTCCAACTGAATGAAAAGCCTAAAGTAAAATGTAATATTTTAAATAAAATACTATAATATTATAGGACCTACTTTCTGTCATGCGCTAAAGCTACTATTCCCATAATTTCACCGAACACAGCATTTAAATGGCACAGCACTATATTTGAACTTTCTGAATTGGTGATCATTTTGAATCATCATGCTTTGTATGATGTGGATTTGATAAATTTGAAGACAAAATTATTTCAGCATGGACAGTGAAGTCAGGAATAATTCAAATACCCTCAACAGATAAAACTTCATCAATGATTTACCAGTTATATGTTAAGGGGTGTAGATAGGATGTAGGAAATATCAGATCTAACTAGTTAGCTCATTTGTTGTAGGTGTAAACCCCTGCAATGTATCTCCTCCATACTTGAGTCTACCATCCTACTGAAACTTTTTCACTGCAGTGTCTTGAACTGTCTAGTTTAGTCCTCCCAAACAAATGAGAATATCTAAGTTTTAACATTATTTTTTTAATATTTATGATAGGACTACTTATGATAGTAGTCCTAAGGATGCCATTATCCTGGGGTGGATCCTGTCTGGTTGTTCAAGTGGAACCTGCCTTTCACAAACCCATGCTGACTAGCCCTGGTCACTTTCTTGTCCTGTACGTGCTGTATGATGGCACTCAAGATGATTTCTTCATAACTTCCCTTCTCCCAGAGGAACTCTCCTGAGTTCCACCCAAAGCTGTCTGTTCAACTGGGCCAATTTTCTTTCCCTCTGTCTTGTCTTTTGCCATACAGCCTTCTCCTTTGCCTTTAAGATTTCCTACTTGGAGAGTGTCAGTCTTTTCTGGACTCCTTTGCCCTTCAGTACTGCCTTCCAAGGGACTCTGTCAACCAGTTTTCTAAATTGTCAAGGTAGCAGCTCTTCTTATCCCTCTTCTTACTTTTCCAAAATTTGAAAATTCCATCATTTCATGATCACTATGCCCAGAACAGACTTCAGGACAGGTAGTCCTGAAGCAGTGAAAGAGCACTATTCCTGAAATGGAAAAGTAAAGCAGCCTCCATCAATATAACTTGAGTGTTTTAACCGAGGCAATTTACAAATGTACCAAGATAGCAAGCTTATTATTCTGCTACACATTTGTAAATTGAAATGCAGAGAAAAATCTGACTTTCTATTGCAGTCCCTCTAAGACAGATAAATGTCAGGGAGATAATTCAGTTTTCTAAAATCCAGCTTTGACTTCAGCAACAAAGAAAATTTCTAATATTACAGTCAGAGTAGGTGCTAAACCATCCTAAACTCATGGGTAGAGTTTATTTCAGTTCTCTTGTTTCAATGGGGCACTATTTGTAACAGGACATACAAAGAAAATTAGCAGCAATGTGATCAACTCATTATACTTCTAAAGCAGAGTAACCTCACTATAAAGGTAAATTCAGGACAAATATTTCCTTTCACTTTGTTGCTTCCTAGCTCATCTATTTCTGTTGCATAGATGTTATTTGTTTTCATGATCTAGATCAGACACTGCTCAGGATCTAGATAATATGCTGAAAGGAAAATCATATGCTTTACTGAAGGAAGTGGACCTGGGGTCATAAATACAAGTGCTGATATCCTATTGAGCTGCTTGGTTGTGCTGATGAAGTGATACTCTCTTTAAACTGTCTCTTTAATGTGATCCTAAAGCTGTATCTTTTCTCCTATTCACCATCTTCTGTTATGAATTTTACCTGATGTAAGCCATATCTATCTGCCTGGGCCAAGACAAAATCCTCGACTCTTAAGTAGTAGGTGGTTCCGCTAATCTTACTGTTCTGCACATAAAAATGTATGAAGGTTCTTGGTTTTGTCAGTATGTGTTCCTTTCCAGAGGAGCACTGTGGTTTGTTCCTATTGGTTTCCTTGTACAAACTTAGCAGTTTTAGATGTGCAAGTTTTGTTAACAGGTCTTAGTGGATTTCAGAGCAACCATTAGCAAATCTTACTACATTTTAAGCACGTTTACTGGGCTAATGATGCTACAGAATATATGGGTTGTTATGAATGTTGGTTTAGAGTAGGTAGATTTGCATTTGTTGATTAAAAGTTGCACGCCTACAATGACTAGAAGCTTATGGCCATTGATACATATCACTAGTACTAAAAGCTAAAGACATGCATATTAAGTGTATTTGCATTATGTGTTGGATATAAACAGCATACTTTTAAAGGCTATTATTGGTATATAATCCAGCTCTCATATCACAGACTCTATTGGTTCATAGTCAGTCTTGCACTGGACCCAGAACATACGGAATTCCATCCAGCCTGGAATAAAAGCTTCAACTAATGTAAAATCAAATGTTTGCCTTAATAAATATTCCAGTGGTTACTTAAGCTTGTATTTATTACTTGTCATTTGAATTTATCTAATACTAGTTGGATCCTTCAACTGGTTAGATTCCTTCACACATCTGTAAATGCATAACACCCTTATGTTAAGCAAGTGTAATGAGAGATGGCAGTAGAGTTAGAAAGGAACAAAAGAGTCAATTGGTAGTCAGATCAGGCACATTGTATCAAAGCAGAGCTTTGTGCTTAAGTGGCCTACTTAAATGTAAACATTTTTGTGCTTTAAAAAAGGATGCTGACTTGCTGATGAGAATCTATTTAGGTTCAGGGAGCCACTTCTTCTCAGTTCTCCCCAGTCTGAGAAGACTGCTTTTGAGTACCAGTTAGGTTTCCCAACAGATGAATAGCAGGGGAATGCAAATTTGGTTTGGAATATCAAGTGTATGGTTAAATTTTACAGTCTATCCATAACTGATCTGAATGAACTTCTTTCCACCTTTTCTGCAGCTGGAGTTGATATTCAAGATAGTGAGTGTTCCCAGCAACTGGTTTTGGAAATCACTGAGTAGGCAGGTCTGTGCAAACTCCCATACAAGACAATACTGAAACTCCTCTGTTACAATCTGTGGTATTCCTGCTAGTCCCGTCTGGGACTCCTTTGAACAGAAAGTACAAATCGTGCTGCACAAATGTTAATTAGTGATTGGGCTGAGTTAGGTGATCTCATTTTCCTTTCTGAATGTCTGGTGACTTCTGCATTAACTACTCCAAGGAATCTTAACTGTTTGATTTGGAATACAGTTTACTAACTCACAATTAAGAACAAGGTATTTGTCAGGTTGTGCTTCAAGCCACAAATAAAAAAAGCACTTATTCAGGTCTTTGTCTCTAACCCCAAAATAGAAGGTCAGGCAACTGTACAAATGTTTTCTTTAGGCAAAAAGGATTAATTTTTTGTGATGAGGGTGGTGAAACAGTGGCACAGGTTGCCCAGATGGCCTATTCAAGGTCAGGCTGGATAAGGTTCTGAGCAACCTGATCTAGTTGAATGTATCACTTCCCACTGCAGGGTGGGGTTTGTACTAGATTACCTTTAAAGATCTCTTTCAAGCCAAACTGTTCCATGAATCTATAAAGTTGGTACATAAATATGCAATAATAAATAAGGGTAAGTTTTAATTTTTAAAAAATGCATTTATTTTTATTTTATTTTATTTTATTTTATTTTATTTTATTTTATTTTATTTTATTTTATTTATTATATTATATTTATACATATTTCATTTTATTAATTTATTTAATTAATTTAAAATTGGTTTAAAAACCGCTGCAGAGAGGAGAAACTGAGTGTCCTCCCCTCCTCTATCCCTATCCCTATCCCTATCCCTATCCCTATCCCTATCCCTATCCCTATCCCTATCCCTATCCCTATCCCTATCCCTATCCCTATTCCTATTCCTGCCCTATCCCCTTCCCTTCCCTTTTGTTCCCTTCCCATGAAGTCTGTTGCCTAGGCATGACAAAAAATGTTTCAGCAGTAGAAACATTTGGGTTTTGCTCAGGAAGCATTAATACAATTTTCATAGAATCATAGAATGGCTTGGGTTGGAAGGGACTTTAAGGGTCATTTACTTCTAACCCCTCTGCATGGGCAGGGACACCTCCCACTAGACCAAGTTGCTCAAGGCCTCATCTTACCCAGCCTTGAACACTTCCAGGGAAGGGACAGCCACAGCTTCCTTGGGCAATCTGTGCCAGCGTATCACCACTCACACAGAAAAGAATTTCTTTCTAGTGTCTAACCTTAAATCTCCCCTCTTCTGTCCCCTTCTCCCCTCCCTGTTTCCCTTTGTCCTCTCACTACACACTCATGTAAAAAGTCATACCCCAGCTTTCTTGTAGGACCACTTCTGATAATGGGAGGTTGCTGTAAGGTAACCTTGGAGCCTCCTCTTCTCCAGGCTGAACAACCCCAACTTCCTCAGCCTATCTTCATAGGGGCAGGTGCTCAAGCCCTGTGATCATTTTAGTGCTTCCGCTTTAGGTCTATGATACCCACTTCTGACAGTATTAATTTTTAAGAAGTTACTTACTTGTGTAGGAAACCATGTAGTGCATTTAGTATGTCCTAATGTGAAGCTACAGAAGAATTCAGAGCTTACTGCATCAATATGACATGAAGTGGGCAAGTGAGATCTTACTCACTTTTGATCATTCAAAATGCCACAGTGGTGTACTCTGATAGAAAATCTGCAGCTGTGTGAACTTATTCTTTTCAAAGGAACCGCTGAGATTGGATTTGTAAAATGTCCAGTGCTAGAATAAACTTCCTAGATCATTTGTCTTTCAATTTGCAAATGGCACAGTTACTGGAGTGATGTGTTGAGTTAGGGAGACTGAAGTTGAAGAATGATGAAAAATTAGAAGATGCTCAGCCATTATGGCTTGTCTTAAAAGGACTCAGTCAAAATGATCAGAGAGTACTGAAAGCCAGAAAGGATTAATGGCTAACATACAATCAAGACTAATTCAGATGACAGAAGTACATTTATTTGTTTTTTTTAAATTCTAGTGTAGTCAATCACAGAAGTAGTTGTTAAAATTGCAATGGAGTCTTGATTGAGGCAAAATTTTTAATCAACCTTGGATGTTTTGAGAATACATCTTCTAATTCCAGTTACAATTTGATCTGGGAAATCAGTCTGGATTTTGCAGAGAATCAAGCTTCATCACTGATTATTTCAAATTTTGCAATGGATGTAAGCCATTTTATGTTGCAAGTTCAGAAAGATGGAATATATTAGAGTGCTGTTAGAAGATGTAATGTGTACAATTTTTTTCATAGTCTTGGATAGACTTTCAAATGAAGCACATAGGATTGTTGCTGAAACCCTTTTTGGAATTTTTGTAACATTGAATGAAATATTCTACTAATAAAAGTACCTGTAGTGTATTTAGGGGTTCTATAGTACACAGGTTTAGATTGTACAGTATTTTCTGCTCTTTAGAGGTACATGAAAAGCAGTGTGCTTCAGAAGTTTTTGCTGGCTTGCTGACATTTAGTGTGGCTGTGAGCAGTTAATCTAAAAAAATATTCAGCCATACGTGTTACCCATATTAGTGGCTTTGTACTGGGAGGCCTGAGTGGTCATGAGGTCATATACGAACACACTCAGCTACTGTTTTCTTAAATAAAAGTGTGGTTTGGCATTTAACCAAAGTTAAAATTTCTCATGCTGTTTTATATTCAAATTTATCATCAAAAAAAGCGTAGCAGAATGAAGACTCCATTAGACATGCTTGATGTTACAAAAGTATTACCTTTTGTAATTCAGTCATAACGCATTTCATTATGCATTGTTTTTTTTCTTTGACTGTTGTCTTAACTGGCTTACAAGACACCCAAAATTTTATAAGCCTGTGCTACTACTTTGGTCATCCAATAGGCGTTACAACTGTGAAGTTTTGGGTTTTTTGGATTGCTTTTTTTGTTTGTTTGTTTTGTTTCATTGGTTGATTTTCTTGGGTTTTTGTTATTTTTAATATGTGCCATGTTACAGGTCTGTCTCACCTATTTCTGTCAGCATAGTTGTTTCATTTCCACCTCTTGACTTGGGATTCTCTTATTTTCTGTGTTTTAGCTGTCTGCTCTTACAGCTTGAAATTTAATGAGCTGAGATACAGATAGGTTGTTTTTTTTTTTTTTTTTTTTTTTTTTTTTAATAGACCCCATGAAATTAATACTTTTCTTACCATGAATGCCAATCTCTTGGTATTCTCAAGGTGACAGATTTCCGAGTTTTTCTTTTCAATTCCATCATGAGAAAGTTCCTATTAGTTTCTTCAAAGGCTTGCTACCTTTCTCTGTTCTCTCTATTATATCCTCAGTGCATTCCCCTTCTCTTCACCAAGCAAGCAGACCTCTTTTTCTAGGGAGGAAAATACATGATGTTCTCTGAAAGCCTTTCAGCAGAACAAATTTAATGACAAATTTAATGACTTACCATTACCAGTATTTTCTACCGCTCTTACTCCCTTTGCTCTATTTCTCAGATTCTTTCTTACCAATAGGCTTAGAGAGAACATTTTTACAGTAAAATGTCTTTAGATTCCAATAGCCTAAAATATAGTATGACATTTATTTATCAGTCCAAATTGTATAAAAGAGAATAGTGATTATTTGAATCTTTGGCTGACTGTAGAAAAATGTTCACACAGCATTTACCACATATTTTTACCCTTTAACCAAATACTCAGTTATTCTGCTTGTTATATTTAACATTAGTCCATTCCTATGAAGAAATAAAAATAAATCACTTCATTTCTGCTCCAAGGAATAATATTTTAATGATGAAGGTACAGGCTTATGTGTTTATCGTTCCATTTTTTTCTACACAGGTTTTGATATAAGTGGGAAATATAATACAAATATGGCCAATACACCGGTATATTAAAATAAAACCAGAATATTTTTATATCTTCATCAGAGGCAAAGATTTTCTAATTGAAATTTGCGGTTATTTTTATAATTGATAAAGTCAAAGGGATGACATTGTTTGTTTATCTGTGCTCTGTAAATTGATACACATTATAGAAAAATAAACACCTGTAACTTAACTGTAAGAAGGGACCTATTCTAGTACTAGTACTTCTAGTTTCTTTGAAGACAAAATATATTAATGTGGAAAACATGAATATATCTGAAAGTAGTTTTCCATCTGATGCACTTTATACAGGTTTCAGGTGACTTAATTCATGGTACGGTAAAGTATCGAAGGCAATCAAATACAAGGACATTTTTTTTGTCTCATTGTGTCCCTAGACTGCAAGTCACTGGAATCTGAGACATTACACAAGGAAAACAAGATCTGTGCTCTTGCTGTGTTCATCTTCTCTTCCATGGGCATCTAGTGTTTGCCACTGCAAAAGCTAGAAAGATTGGGTTACACATACTTTAAATCTGATGATGTTATGATCTGCGTACTTTAAAATTTTGACTACAGTATTAGTTTGATCAGTTATAGGCACACGTCACTTAAAAAAAAAAAAAAAAAAAGTGTGGATAAATAACCTTATGCGAAAGTTTTCAGGCTAATCTAATTTATTGTCATTCACTGGCGTACATTGTCTCTTCCTTGCATGAACCTCAGATGGACAATACAGTTAAATGTCAGACTCCAGGTATTTCAGTAGGGTAATTTAAGATTACTTTCCTATGGTTTCTGCCCCACTAGCTGGTAAGGAAGTAACATAGGAACATCTCCTACTGCTTTCAGGGTAAAGTAGAACAAACTGGCATAGGCCTGAGTGCTGATTCATGAACATTTGTTCGACTTTGCCTCAGATTAGGAACATGCTCATAGATGGCCACTACCTACCTGTCCCAGGGTTTTGTGAATTCTACCCAATTACTGCAACATAAGAGTTCCAGGCTGAGAGACAATTCCAGTCCTTCCACCAGTGTGTGTCTACCTCTGCCATACAAAACCCTTCCCAGAAGCTTGACTTTCTCTTCACATCCTGGCTTTCTCTTTACATTATCAGAACCTTTAATAACATCTCATATTCATTTTGGAATGGCTGGCTGTCCAGTTTCATGATAGTAACAATATAATCTCTGCCTGTGTATGCCCCCAAGGAAGTAATTTTGACTGGTATTTCTTTTGGCTGGTGATAGATACATTACTAGATAAGGGCCTTGTGTACACACAGACAGGTAATTTAGTTAAAGCAGGGTTAGACAGTTTGAGCAACTTTATAGATGTTCTTGATTCCTTATTTTAGTGAAACTTAATTTCTGTCTGACTCCCATTTAACCTGCTGGTCATTATTAATCATGGGAAAACAGACAAATTACCTCCATTTAAATAAATATATTTATAATAATGACTTAAAACTTCTTCAATCAGACAATGTGGGGATGAAAGGTAACCAGGGACTGGACATGATGCATTGTTTTCTCAAGAATACACAATAGTAATGGTCAGACTCTGCTATAAAATGATCTATAAAGCAGTCTAGGAAGATAAACATATGCATTTTCATGGTCTGGGGTTTTCTTTGCATCTGTAAGCTTCCATCTTTGAATAATGTCTGGTATTCTCCTTGCCTGAGTATCATTTGACAGTTATGCTATTACTATTTTTCGACCAATTGGTAATGCCTGAAAGAAGTTTTTGGCATGCAGTGGGGAAGCTGTCTTGCTTTCACAAATTATATGGTGACAAAGATCTTGATTTCAAATTCAAATATCTTCTGTGATGTGAAACCAGAGAAGTATAACATAAGAGGAGTCTTGCAAACAGAACTGGACTTGACTTTTATTTTCCTTTTAAAGGAGCTTCTACAGGGTGGAGAGTGGGTTTTTTGGGGTGTTTTTTTGTTTGTTTTTAGTTTTGTTTGGGGTTTTTTTTGTTTAATTTTGGTGTGGGTTTTTTTGTGTGTGTGGTTTTTTTTTTAGCATTTTCCAGATTTGTAAATGTGGAGTGGGGTTTCATTTACTCCCAAGTCATGTACATTTATGTATCTTTTAAATCTTTTTAGATGTGCTCAGATATATAAAAGTTGGGACTGTGACTTGAAAAAAGGAAATATATTCTTGACTGTAACATGCCTGTCTGGGAAAGGGAACTCATATGACACATCACCTCATCTCTTCATTCGTTCCTTGCCCCACATCCTGTGGGAGAGGAGAAACAGAAGCATGAAAAAATCTTTTTTAAAAAGTGCCTGAAAACACAAAGGGAATGAATGTGCCTTAGCTATCTCCAGCAAGATTCCTGTCTGGAGCAGAAACTACTTAGTGCACTGAGTATAGCAACTAGCTTTCAACTCAGTGAGGGGACAGAGAACACCTACTTTTCCTATAGGCAATTAATCAGTCAGAGCCACTTATTTACAGGTGTCCCTGCAACATTGGCTAAATAAAAGATGGGTTGTGAATGCTGAGAAATTACTTTGGCTGCCAAAGAAGCAAAAGGGCCTGTGCTTTTGAGAAAGAAAAAGAGGAGAAAATAGAGGACAGGGCGAAGAAAGAGATATGAACATACCAAAGTAGCAGTTGTAGTGTGGTTGCAGTGTAGGTACAGAGTTCTGAACACGGGGTGGAAAAAGGTTTCCAGTCCCTTTCCGTAGTGGGGAGTTAGATCTCTAAGTGAAGGTACTGAGTTTTACTTGTTTCTGATATGCTAAAATACTCTCTGAAAGGATCTCTATCCTCTTACACCCTCAGTAATTGTTAGGACTGTATTAGTAGAATATGTTGATGCTATTATAAAGGTTTTAATTTTCTCCAATGATATAATCAATGAATTTTTGGCTACCTCTTCTTTGAAAATATTGTGTTTCTCAATAGAAATCTGTAGTTAAAAAAATTATTTGCAACATCTTTGTTATTAAATGTATCATTAAAGCCCACTTCTGAGAAGTAGCATTTTAGTTCAGCATTTCAGTATCTATTCAAGAAGCATTAGTTTTTTTTGTGAGAGGAGGAAAGAAATAATTTTTTCCACTTTTTTCTGGTGTCTTAAATCATAAGCTATTTTTCTATTTTTTCTACCTGCAGTAGCACTTGCTGTGCTTTTGATCTGATCATATTTCCAATTCCTACACTACAGAATCCCTGAAGATCCACTGAAACAGGACATTGGCAAAGAAATAAAAATGACTTTGTTTCGTTTTGTTAATTGTACACTGTGCATAATACAGTTATGACTCTGACTTGTAGGTGTAGTCTTCGCTCATTAATCTCAGCAGAGAATTAATATGGTTAACTGACTCCAGCCTTTGTATCCTAGCAAAGAAATCTGTTTGCTTTTAATGTCTCAAAAATCATTATTTCATCTATACTGTTCTTTATCACGCAGGTTGAACATAGTGGCAATGACAGATGTTTCTATTGTCATTCAATTGGGCAGATATGAGAATATGCCCTTTGAAGAAACTTGATTTTTGAGTGACAAATTCTGGCAATTCTGGTAGCTTATCCTGTTACATAGCTGTAAGACAGATGTAGAAAGGATGCTTTGATAGGTCCCAGACAAGTTTGCCATGGAGCAAAGGGAAATTGAAAAAGCTGGATGATATAATCTGCTTTAAAAAGTCTTCAGTGCTTACAGGAAGACTTGTGAAATCCTTATCATTAAAGACATTGTTCACTTACTTTTCTATGTTATTGTCTGCCTTTGCCTATTATTTATCTACTTAGTCAGCCTATATGTTAATACAGGAAGAATAAGAAACCTAATGTTGCAAAGGAAAGGAAGGAATTGGACAAATAGTATTTACATTTAAGAAAAATTATCCCCTGTGCTTTAACTCTGCTTGACAATGTACTTGATGCTTTACTGAGAGCTTTTCTCTATGTTTGTTTCTGTACCAAGATGTAGGTATTCACGTTCTTAATGGTCAGAAATCCTTACAATGCTTTAAGGAATGGTTTTCTTCAATTTAATTATGTGTGTGACTTGAAATGCCTGTAAATTGAAGCAGTTGGAGATTTAAGCTTCCTTTTTGGTAAGTAATCTCTCCTTTTTGTATCTGTGGGTTTTTCTCTTTCATTGTATATAGTAGAGTTGAATTAAAGTTTACCACTTGAGTCATTTCTTGAAACAATGAGGACTTGTGAAGAAAGTAGGCAAAGCCCTACAATATCTATTATTTTATTTTAAGTTGTTAAGACACTATTAGACACCCTGTTTCCAAGAATATCTTTCTATAATATAGCATATGCCTTCTTTTCCATATCTAATTGGAGCATGGCTATATATTTTTTGAAGAGACGGAGAGAAAGAAACAAAGGAAAACATTTCCCTAGCGAGTTAGTGGGGGTAATGTTTAACATTTCTTGTACTACAGAAGTACCATTTTCATAATTTTTATTTCTTTTGCTTTTCAATTTTAAAGGATGAAGTAGACATAAAATGAATATTTTTGTCTGTACTATTAATGTGGATATGCCACATAAGCTATGGACTCTTTTTAGATGCTTCACGAAGTCATAGTCACAGAAATTATTTAAGTCCCATTCTGATTAAATAGCATGAGATTTGTGTTTCATTTCAGAATTCTGTTTTCCACTCTTCATAAATATAGTGAAAGATATGTATTTTTGAACAGAAAAATGTATGTTTGTATGGTGTATAAGTGAAAACATGTAAAAACATGACATGTCTTGCACAGCTGTTTCCAATTTGAGGTCAAAAAAAAAAAAAAAAAGTAGGAGTTTTTGGTTAAAGTGTGGATTCTAGTGGCTAACTTTGCAAACCAATTTAAAAAAAAACCCTATAGATCTTTGTTACTCATCCTGGGCTAACAGTTTAATGCCAGATAGTGGACAAAATAGGCCACCAGAACTGTTTTTTTAAGATGATGGTTGTTTATTCCCTGGCATGAAGACTGTTTAGAAAAGCAGATTTTTTTTAGTGCACTGGTAGTATAATTATTACCGTAACAATACTGTATAACCAGAGCTTGGTATTTAAGAATGACAGATAGAGCTTGATATTTAAGAACAAGGAAAGAAGAAGAAAAAAAAAGAAAAAAAAAAAAAAGAGGAAAAGAAATGGTTATTCCTTTAATATAAAAGTGTTATCTAGAATTTAACATGAAAACTTAGATTTACAGATTTCATGTTCAATTTTGTAACTGTACCATCATGATTTCATCCAGTACTGAGCAACAGACATGTAAAGAATAACGTTAAAAATGTACAATTAATCTTGTTTACTTTCTAGAGATCCCCTTATTGGCACTGAATTTACCTTAGATTACTAGAACTAGAAAACAAAAGTAGCTTTGTGCCTTGTGTAGATTTGCTGTCATAATAATTTCTTATTATTTAATAGTTGAGCCACCAAATGACATGGTTTTGGAAATTTTACCCACAAATATGTGTTTTTTATTATGTATAAATTATGTATAGTTCTGCAGTATTTCAAATTACTCACAATACTACAGAACCTACTAAAATAAACTCATAAAAGATTTTCTTGTCATCTGGGAAAAACACACAGTTCTGAAATGTCAAGGGCACACTGAATAGGAATTTCTTTGTTCACCAGCCATGCAGTGCAGCAGGTCTAACCAGTCTGTAAAGTCCTTGACTCAGTGGGCCAGGCCATGCAGTCATGACCATCCTAGTTATTGCTGTAGCCACATCTCAGATGGGAATGTAATCAGTTCAAAAGCAGATACTTACAGAAATATCATTACCATTGTGTATATATAATAATAGCAATGGCATGAAGTTTGTTGTTCATGTTCCCTGCCTTGTTTCATTTTTCCTAACATTTTGAACTCTGCAGAGAAACAATTTAGCCATAATCTCTATTGTCAAACCTATGGAAGAAGTTTAAGATTTCATTATTTAAATGCCAAGTTTTGTTACTTGTGCAATGGGGTCAGTTATGTATATGCCTAGGCCTAAAATGTGGGTTCTCAGATCTTCTAGTCCCTGCTGGTATCTGTGGAGGTAGACAGACAAGTGTCATTGTCTGTTTAACTGCAAATGGTACAGTGTACCATAAGCAAGCAAAAAAGTTTGGCAATTAGAGCTCTTAATGTCTGGATTTTCACATGCAGCACTTCTGCAGTATCTTGCCTGTGGAAATTAATCTAATAAACATTCCATGATTACAGGCTGGTAAATGAGTTCTTGTGCAGTGAGCCAGCATGGGTACATATGCTGAATGACAGTTTCTTACTAAAAATTAAAATATTATTCTTACCTTCTGGAAGAAATAATTGAATTTCTTTTTCTTGTTGATTGTTCAACAGGATAAGGATTAATTACTCTAGATAGCCGGGGTGGATAATGTACAGTTATTTGGAATATTAGCTCAAGTAACTGCTGTTCTTTGGTGTTACTGAATTAGGTCTAATCTAAAGCATAAGCAGAAAGTAATGGGGGACTTTAAGAACCAATTTTCTTCTTTAGACACCCAATAATTGTAATTTGTTCAGCTCCAGACGATCCACCTCAGAATCTATGAAATCCATCACAGAGGTTATACAGAGCACTCCTTTGTGAGCTAGAAAACGCATATTCAAGGTTTTCTGCGACAAAGGAGCAGGGAGTGAAGGTAATCCCAAAACATCTCCCAGAGCTCTGGGAGCAGATGGAGTTTCTAAAGAATGAAGAGACCTAGAAAAGACCATGATTGTTTCCATTTGAGAGGAAATATCATCCTCCACATTAATCTGAATTTAAGGAAAGGCTTTTCTATCTGGGAGATGCATTGTCTTTCAAGTAAATGCTAACTTGATTTTTTTGTTTTGTTTTGTTTCGTTATTTTGGTTGGCTACTTATGGTCACATTATGATTGAAATTTTCTTAATATGTACTGTATAGGAAGTCTGTGTGCAAAACGTGTAGTTAAGGATTTTTCAATGTTGAAATTAAGAACCTCGAAGTCCTCTTGCAAATTGACACCACAAGCACTTTTGTGCTATTCCTTCCTTCGATAACAGACAACTTGCAGGCCTCTTTTAACTTTAATTTCAGTGATAATTTTGATTCATTATGGCTTCTGTGATTATTTTGGTATGCCTTATACATGGAATTGTCCTCATGTTCTTTTCAGAATCAAAACTTGAAGAAATGCAGTAAGAATTTTTAACTAACACAGCAACATTCAGTCCTCTATATATTTCTCAATTCCTCTCCTGTGAGAAAAGAATGGGGAAAGAAGTACAATCAAGTAAATGTTGGTTCAGCCTTACCTGGGACTGCAGAGGTAAAGATTTAATTGTATCTTTGCTGAATCAAAAATTAAATGCTTATCCTGGAGTTTGCCTTGAGCTAAGAAAAATCATATCCGTAGCATGAGAAATTATAAAAGTTAAAACATCATTAAACCAGTACTAGCTGTACCTGTGAAAACTATTGTCCAGTTGAATGTATAAAACTAGGAAAATCCAAAATACACAGACACAAATTTCTTTTTGGATATCTCATTTGTCGGTTGTTGGGGCTTTTTACCCATTTCTTTTGCACCTCACCCAAATAATTTTAATCCAAATACTTTTTTGTTGCAGCAAATGGATTATTTATGTGTTTAGAGAACTCTGTTTTAGCTACACTATCATGATTCTTTTGTATTTCTGTGAGATTATATTAGCTCTTCTTTTATAAGGAAGTTGTCTTGCATTGACAGACTGTAAAAACAATAAGAATTAACTTATTTTTTTATTTAATAAAAATCTAGTATTTCTATGAAATATGCATATTTATAAACATTAATCAGCATTTAAATTTTTTTTGAGCTTTGATATCCTTCAATTAAATTCAGACAAACATAAAATGAAAAACCTGTATTTTGTATGCTACCTCAGTCTAATATAATAGAATAAAAAACCTTTCAAATTCAAATTTGTGAAGCCTGAGGACAGTTCATTTTCAATCACCTCAAGTAATTTCAGTGTAACATGATTCTCAGTTTTAGTGTAATGTTAGTATAATAATCTGACATAAATTATGTCACATTATCAAAAGATACATGTGTATCTTATTTTATGAAAGCCAAGATTCTTATCACTCTTATGTTTAGAATTCACAAACGAAGGATTAGCAATTTGACTTTGACAGTCATTGGCATATGACATGAATACAAAGTAGGAATTTTTCCTGGAGCAAGCATGTTCAAAAGTCCCTAGTGTACAACGTATCCCCACTATGTATCTCACTATTGGAGAAAATAATATTAAAATAATAGCAACAATGTTGTTTTCTTAATTTACTTTTAGATTTGCAAGCTTGGACTTCATCACTTCTCTGTATACAAATTTCTAGCTTTTTACAAATCTCTTCATATTTTTCCAGATCTCAGCTGTCTAAAGAATTCAAACTTGCAAACATTGGACTTAAATGGTACAGCAGTTAGCCTTGCATAGCAAGTTTCAGAGATTTGTCGCTTGGATTACACAGCTCTCTCTCAACACTCATTTGTATGCAGTGTATTAGGTTTTGACATGGAGCCAAATACTGTATTTGTGTGCCTTGCTACCACTTCAGTCTGGACTTGTGCCTTTGGAAAATCTGTGAAATGATAATAACATTATTCTGAGTAGCTTGGGGGGAGCGGGGATTAATTTATAATAAACTCAAGCTATAAAAAATAGGAAATACAGGCAGTAGCAAATGTGAACAGGAGAAAGGAAATTATGATGGGTTTTAGAAAAGCATAGAATGTGAAAAAAATGCAGTACTGTGAAGCACAGGTGAATGTTAGTGCTTCCTGTATAAGAAACAAAACCCAGCACACAGGAGTGGACATGAGTAGCTCTGTAAAGATACAGTGTGAATGCATGGCATTAATGGAAGATGCAAAGCAAGCAGTTACTGATAATAATTAAAACACTTTTGAAGGGAACAGCATATGCTGACTTTTATGCAGAGAATATGCTATTTTTATTACGGTTTCAAATACGAATTTTGTGTTCTAGGACTCCATCAGCAAATTCTAACAGACGTAGTTACAACAGAAAGAAAAGGAAAGAAGTTGTGTCATTGGTGTCCTTTATTCAAATGAGTATATAATGAGGAGGGAAAAGTATGAATACTTCCAGAAAAATAAGTTTCGTAAGTAATACAAAACTGCTGTGGTATTCTCTCTCATCCTTCCCCTATTGCATGTAGAATTTCTCAAAGGAGCAGCGGGCCAAAGTTACATCATGTGGATGAGAAAGAGGTACAAAAATGTGATTGATTTATGCTTCTAGACCAGAAGAATTCTTTTTAGATGAATACACTTACTTTGAACCTCAAACAAAGCAGGTAGCATATCAAAATCAAATATTTTACTACGTTTTTAAATGCTTTGATGCTGAGTTATATCTGAGGATTTAAATTCAAGAGTGAGGGAAGGCAGGTAGTTCTTAAAGAGCACATTTTTCTAGGTACTTTTTGTATCTATGAAGAGAAGCAGAGTTAGAAAATTTTTATCAAATACAAAATTTGAAAGGCAAAACCAAAGTGCCATTATTCATAGATTCAGTAAATAAGAAAAAGGATGTGCTTCTCTAAAAATAAATCAATTTTTTTTGTACAACTAGTACTGAGAAAAGACTGAGAAAACCAATTGGTATAACAATAGGGCTATATAGTTTGGAGGTTTTTAGAAAATGGAAGAAAACTGACGTGGCGAAACTGTAGAATAAAGACAATCCTTTAAAAACATGAAGTTTCTCCCAAATGAGAAAAATAGGAAACATTATAAAATCTGAGAAGCTACATATAAAAAAGCAATGAGGAAGACCAAAATAGAGACATAAAAATAAACGTGTGGATGTACAAAAATCTGCTAAAATAATCTCTTCCAGATGATGAAGCCAGCTAGAAAGACTGGAAGGACATAACTAGGATTGAAGAAATATTTGACAAAGACTTACAGAAGATCTTGTGAAACCTGTTATGACAGATTTTTTCCTTGTAAGAGACATCAAATGATCTTCCATTATATTAGAAAAGCTTGTTGTATACAGATGAAGTGGACAAGAACTTAACAGAATAGTTCAAAAGGAGCCTGGGAATTAAGTAGCTGAATTACTAACTCTGAAATGCAAGCTTGCCAGGAGGTAAAGCCTTGTGCTGCTCTATATACTAAAACTGATTTTAAAAAAACTTTGGTGATACTAAGATATTCATGGCACTAAAGACAACGATGCAAAAATTGCAAAACTGCAGAATGTGATTAAAAAAGCAGATGAGATCTAAAAGGAAATGCAAAGTGATGCACACAGTGGGAGGCGGGAAAGAAACTTGCATGATGTTCTCTGACTCAATATTGCTGTCTAGAAATGAGGTCCTTAGGCAGGAGCAAACAGTTGTATGAATATGTTAGCTTGATGCTCAGAGGTCAAGGAGAAAGCTGAAATGTTAGGAAGTGTGTGGGATACATCAAAAAATGAAGCAGAGACTATCATGCTGGTGTGCATATGATAGGACCATCTGCATGTTGAACAGTGTGGGAGGTTTTGGTCAGACATCTTAAAGTGTACCATTTTTTGCTAAATAAAAGTTGCATCCAAGATAGGAGAATATGCACATTTGAAAACAGGAGTATTTTTGCATTCCTTTATGCTTTCTAACCCACTGCAGTAGTTTTACTCAATTTTTTTTGTTAAAGACCCAGCATCCTGCTATGTAATCTTCATTATCCAATACTCAGCTGTGATTAATTACATTTCAAGTAGTGAGTCCTCAGAACTCTTTGACATCAATAATTGCCATTGTATCAATAGAATAACAACTCTTCTCAAAGCAACTCTTTCTTCTGAAAATAGAAGACTTTTTGCACTTGCATGAGCTGGAAAAATTTCCTGAATAGTTTTTTTAATAACCTGCTTGTCAATTTTTGCAGGAAAGTATATAGGAAAGTACTTTTCCATGATTGCTTAACCTTGTTCAGTGGCATCTTGGGAAATTGAATCTTAAAAATAATAACGAAAAAGTAGTTATCAATCAAGGGTAGACAGGAAAAAAATCGTATTACCTGATTGCTGGATGTGTGATTAATATTTGCATAGGCATTATTGTTAAGGTGAATAATGGAAAATATTATTTCCCTTTGAAAAATTAAAGAAAAATGTGAAAATATGTGAAAATATGTGTAAAATGAAGTTCTCTGCAAGTGTGACAAGGGTTCATGACTGTTATATTGAAATCAAATTTTGATGTCACTTGGGTCAATGTAAAAATTCCCATTTTTCTCCACTGGAGAGATTGCTTCCATATCATTCATTCTAACAGAACAGGTTATTATAGGAACGTGAAATCCTAAAAATAGAACCAAAATTTCAAAAACATTTATAAATTATTTTTTGTAGTAGAGTTTTTAAACCTTGGAGAATATAGGGAAAGTAGAAAAGGTTATCTTTTCAGTTTATTACATTTTTTAAATTATTATATGACTGGTGTTGCATTCAGTTTTTGGGTTTTTTTTTTTGTACAACACATATTTTTTCTTGTTCTGCATTCAGCCAAATGTGAAGAATGTGAAAAGGTCACAATCATGCTGATTCAGATTTTTTAAAAGCAGTCTAAATAAATATAAATAGAGATTCTCTATACCCTTTTTGATTCTGTGGCATTCTGTATAAGTTGATTGTTCTAAAATAAATAAAATCATCTGAGATTTTGGCAGACTCATTCAGGTTTTAGCATCAGTTTCTGAGTATTTGTTTTCTGTAGAACAATGGAACTTATTTTTTCTAACATAACTTTTTACTTGAGTATTTAAATTGCTTTGTGTTCTTAAGCATGGTATTGAAAATGCCTACAGTATGAAGCATATTGTTTAGAAAATATTTTATATGAAGGAAAGGAGGTAAAGCCATGTCTAGCCAGGACTGATTTCTTGCTAATGCTTTATCAGGTGGTTAAGGACATAAATGGCCAGTAGCATAATAGCAGGAATACACTTGGTACACTCGGCCTTGAGTACTCAAGTATGGCACAGGACTCTTGTAATTACAGATTTCTCATATGTCAGTAATAAGTAATAGGCCCCTCCCCTCCCCCCCCCCCCCCTTTTTTTTTTTTTTCCAGCTCTATCATAACAAATAGAGAACTACAGTGTCTTGTTTAGTGTAGGAGGGAAAAACAAAAATTAATTTGGAAGAAGATGGCTGCAAATTCTTATTTTGGGATCTCATGTTTTTTTCTTTCTTTCACATCTATTCCAGTTGTCTAGGTCTTCCACAGCTTGTTGCTTTTGAAAATTTCATCAGTGTGTTTAACAGATTAGTTGGACAGTCTGGCTCTTTTGTTTACGCTTTCTGTCTTTTGTGCTGTGAAAGAACAATGTCCCTAAACAGCAACTCCAACTGAAATTAAGCAAGCCAACATTAAAGGGTTCCAGTAATAGTCCTGGCCACTGAATGAGTCATACACTATGGAGAGTAGCTTTGGTCTTCTGGCTTTTTGTTCTTAGTTTTAAATGGACCATATTTTGCTTGTCTCTGAAATTTAAATCTGTAAACAATGTGTTTTTTCATAGCAGTGCCACATCTCTTACAGCAGATCAGAGAGACAGGTATGTTATTCAAGAGATCTCCACTCCTGTATGATGATGTGCTGTTTTCACCTATCTTTTTAATTGAAAAGATTTTGGCTATCTAATCAACCAAAATACAGACAAATAGAAATAAAATTATATACATATTGAAAAATAGCGACACAATGTAAAGACACAAAAATAGAGACACAAAGATATGGAATAGAAACAGGTCAGAGATAAGCAGTATGAGTTTGTCTTCTCACTTATGCATATAGGTGATAGTAGGGCTTAAGCCATATTTTAAGTCCTTGTGACACCTTTTTTAAATTGAAATAGGCAGTAATTGGCAAACTAAATAAGTGTTTCAAACCTTTTTTGACCATTAATGTATCCAAATGATAATGTTAACATTTGCTATCGTATTGTAAATCAGAAAGGAGAAAAACTTATCCTAGATGCAGAGGTATCTTTAGAGCCAGACTTAGTCAAACAGTGAGTAGTACCATAAACTTCCTAGCTACCAGCAGTCTGTTCCACCAGATCACTTAATTCTGAATTCATATGTTGAAATCCCTTTGCTCAGGTTTTAGATAAGTGTCTAAATTAAACAAAATTAAGCCATGTGTAAGAGTGAGCAAGCACAATATATAGGCATGCAGTGTTAGCTCCTCATGGAAGAATGTCTTCACCTTAGTTTCTGTTTGTTAAGTGCCTGGTAGATGGAGGATTGGCAGCTATTGTAAACAGGCATTAAATACTCTGCGTTGCTCATGGTCAAGTCATAAATATTAAAACAACATCAGAGCTTCCTGGCTAGTTCAATGTGTGCCTGTGCAGAAGGAATGTAAAGGAAATTTTAGTTTGTGTAAATTTTAGTTCATGTTTTTTAAAAGTAAATAAAATTACAGGAATGTAAGGCTGGCAAGCAGAAAGAGTGCAAGTCCATCAGATTGTGCCACAAGGATTATTTTACAGTGTTCTACAGCTCTTTTCAAAAGCACCTCTATGCAGCTCTATGCTGTGTGTCTGTAAAGAGATGTACATACATACAAACAAACAATACTGATATCCTATTAATTAATATAATTTACTGGTCTTAATTAATTTTAAAATCTTATGATTCACTTTGGAATCTGCTTAAGCTGTCTGGCCAAATTTTTTTCATTTTTCCTCTTTGAGGATTTCTCTGGTATTTTTTCCCCTAAATTTTTAGAATTTCCTGAAGTGAATGACTGTATTTTCCTTTGTGTGAATATACTGTTTTACTCCATAGACCTCCACTACATATAAATATTTTGAAGGAGTCATGAAAACATACAGCTAGAAACAGAACACAAACAGAAACTTATTTTTATTTATTTTGTCATCTGTTAGTGTCCTGTTCAGAAAAATGAAAATGTTCTGTAATTGACCTATGAACTCAGTGAAACATAAATATTTTTACTTTCCACTGTTGTTTAAAAGCTAAGCAATATCAGAACAATCTTTAATTTAAAGTCAATAGCTTTTCTCTTCATCTTTATTGTGTTTGACAGTTACTATGTGAATTATAACTATTAAGGCTTAATGACTACAGTATTGAATTAAAAGTATATAGATAGATAGATAGATAGATAGATAGATAAACTATGCTATTTTATATATATATATATGTTTCTGCTTGAAGTCCACTAGGAACACTTAAGTGTTTGCACTAAATCTTTGGTTAATATTTTACTGATATCTGTCATATTCAGCACACCCCTGGTTGTATTAAACCGCACCAGTATGTCTGCTGGGAGCACCTCTGGGCTTGTTCAGTGAGATCTCTCGTGATGTCATGTGATGATACTAGGTATTACATCTATAGAAAACTAGTGATCAGGGAAAGTTCTTCAGGCTTTTTGGTGTAATGTACATTGGGCAAGAAGTAATCTCTTTAGTCTTCCTCTAGAAGTGAGTATGCTTTCTCTTGTATTCTATGAGATCTCTGCTGTCCTCCTTTCTGGCTCTGATACAGGATTATACATTACGGATGTTTATACGAACATGACTGAAAGTGTTTCAGGCAGAATCACAGAGTCATGGAATGGTTTAGGTTTGAAGTCACGTTAAATATCATCTAGTTTCAAGCCCCCTGCATAAGTAAGGATGCCTTCCAGTAGGCCAGTTTGCTCAAAAACCCATTTATCCTGGCCTTGAATGCTTTAAGGAAGGGGGAAACCATAACTTCCTTGGACAACCTGTTCCAATGTTTCATCACTCTCACAGGAAAGAATTTCTTCCTAGTGTTTTACCTACATCTCCCATCTTCACTATAAAGCCATTATTGCTTGTCCTATCACTACATCCTCTTATAAAAAGTCTCCTCATCTTTCCTGTAGGCCTCCTTCAGGTGCTGCAAGCCCCTCTAAGGTCTTCCCAGAGCCCTCTCTTCTGCAGTCTGGAAAACCCCAGCTCTCTCAGCCTGTCTTCACAGGAGAGGTGCTCCAGCACTATGGTCATCTTCACGGCCCTCCTTTTGACTCACTACAATAGCTCTATGTCTTTCCTGTGTTGGGGGCTCCAGGATTGCAGGAAGACTCTTCACAAGTGAAAGAAATAATTGACCTTCTTTTAATGTACTTCCGAGTGTTTTCTTGAGTTACAACCATAAAACTGTACTTCAGTTTCATACACACTTCCAGATAACTTATGTGACTTCTGTGAATCTTGTCTAAATACATTAACTAATGAGCTAAGCATACTTTTCTCTTGTGTGTATTTTGAGAATTGTTTGATTGAATTAAGACATAATTTATTTAATTTTTTGTCCATTTAATCCTGTAGTTACTTTAAACAGAAAAAGTAATATGAAGGCACTCTTTTGTGGATAGTGATTCCTAAGTAGATATGACAAATAAGACTTCTTACTGAAATTCTTTCCACAAAACTTTGATGTGACTTTTATATGTACTTAAATATAATGTATATTAGCTATAACCTATGACTAGCATGTGAATAATTTATAATAAAATAGTTTTCTAGGAATGCAGATTCTCTTAGGTAAAGACTATAACAATATCCCACAAACTGACAAAGATCTTGTCAGCTTTTTTTCAGTGCAGTCTTCATGACTTACCTTCTATATGCTCCCAAATCTACTGATGTAATTCTTTAGTTTCTCACATAAAGACTCTATAACCTGTGTGCAGAAACAATACACGTTGGTTTGCCTCTTTCAATGCAATCCATGAAATGCTGGGATAAGATCTTTTGTTTCCCATGCACTCTCTTTAGGTGTTGAATCAGTTCCAAAATTTTTCCTATCTGGTTCCACCAGCATGGTCTTCTGTCTGGGACCTTCACAAGCAGTGTACACTCAATTGTAAAATCTTCACTATTAGCCAGGATAGGTGTTGATGGCAATGGAGAAAAGGGAGCCATGGCTCCTGGGAGTGAGGACCTCATCAATGTTTTCAAATATGTAAGGGGTGAGTGTCAGGGAGATGGAGTTAGGCTTTTCTCAGTGGTGACCAGTGATAGGACAAGGGGTAATGGGTGTAAATTGGAGCATAGGAGGTTCAAGTTGAATATCAGAAAAAATTTTTTTACTGTAAGGGTGACGGAGCCCTGGAACAGGCTGCCCAGGGGGGTTGTGGAGTCTCCTTCACTGGAGACATTCAAAACCCGCCTGGACACGTTCCTAGGCGATGTACTCTAGGGGGCCCTGCTCTGGCAGGGGGGGTTGGACTAGATGATCTTTCGAGGTCCCTTCCAACCCCTAGGATTCTATGATTCTATGATCAAGGGTTGGACTTGATGATCTCTGAGGTCCCTTTCAACCCAGCCAATTCTATGATTCTATGATTCTATGACTCCTCTCCCTCCCCACTCTCTGCCTCAGCATTGACTGATGGTAATGCCCCTAAGACTTAGAGAGGCAGGCATCTCATATACCTCTGCCAGCCAGGCCACACTTTAATTCCATGTGTAAGGATGACACTATTCCAAACCATCAGTTTACTAACTACAGCACTCAAATCTGTTTCTTCCAAGAGTCTTTCATGGTCTCTGATGTTCCTGAGGACTATTTCATCTCACAAGTCCAATGGACTTACTTATGTGGCCACCTACATGAATATGATTTGGAATGGCTTTCTCATATTGTCAATTACAATGTGAGGGTATACATAAGCCAGACAGTGCTGCCCTCAAGAAGTTCCAGATTAAGCTCAACTATATATGTGTGTGCAGAGTCTCTGGGCAATTAAGTCAGTGCTGAAATTTGTTTCATCTTTATAAATAACTAGTCAGTGGCCAATAAATAGAGAGGACGCAAATACAAGACCATCACAGAGGGGCAGAGACCTGAAGGGTAACCAGCAGGAGCACAGGGAGGTGTAGACTCTGCAGCTCTAGGTTGCAAATTAGATTCACTATTCCCTTGTAAAAGTGCTAACAACAGTATTTATTTACATGA
This sequence comes from Heliangelus exortis, assembly GCF_036169615.1. Taxonomy (NCBI): domain Eukaryota; kingdom Metazoa; phylum Chordata; class Aves; order Apodiformes; family Trochilidae; genus Heliangelus; species Heliangelus exortis. Next base: position 20,288,596 of record NC_092454.1, on the reverse strand, counting down.
TATCTAAATATATGGAAAAAATAGCAGTTTCCTTAACAGCTGACTTTACTTCTGTGTTCCTGAGTGCTTCCTGTAAATAATTAAATACATAAATGATCAACACCTATGTACTATTTATCTGAAGGATCTGTTGGAGTTTTAGAAAATAAATCAAAAGATCAAGTAGTTTGCTGGAGATTTGCTCATGCATTGAGGTCAGTGGGTTTCTTAGGAAGGAACACTAGACTTCTAGATCTGTCACAGGTTATGATGTTCTCCTGTGGGGGCAGAAAACTACACCTGTACATGTGTGTATCTGTGTGAATATACTTGGCTCTTAGTATCATACTGACATTTCCTATTTTGACAGAGGTAGGCTCCAGAGATACTCAGAAACTTAGTCATTTTAAAACAGTAGATTATGATAGCAAAACTATGCTGAGTGTCTGTGGTGTCTAACCTAGAAAAATTTTTCTTGTACCTATAAAAATTGCATGAGCAATGTGCCTGTCCATGAGGGAAATAAGCCATACCTGTGATGTTGCTGTTATTTTTGTCTATATTAGGAGACTTTACTAAAACAACTCTGTTGGTCAGATATTGCACTTTACCTCATATTTGGCTGACACAGCTAAGGAAAAAAAAAAGTATGCAGTGATGTACCTGGCCAACTGATAAATCTTTCAACTGCATGGTCTTCCCAGTAACTGTACTCTCCTATGATTACTGGCATGCACATCCCAAAGTCTGATGAATACTGTGTTTCAAAGTTGCCTTACCATGCTATCGTTAATTGTTAGGGCTTCTACTTAGTTATTAAAATAAAAAGGCTTATTTCATTACTACAAACAATACTGTTGATACCTAATTAATTAACTGGCAAAATGCCCTGCCTCAGAGGTCTGTAACCTTCTGTAATTGGGTAGGTATGCAGTCTTCATGAATGTCCGTGTTATATGATTCAGGGTGACTGTGTATGTTGTATACATGTGATGCATGAAACATCTACTCTATTGGACCTTATAATGTTTGCAACTTTTACACACTGAATCAGTAGCTTATGCCTGTATGCTGTACAGCTTGCAAAGACCTTGATGCTAATGAAATAAATTAATTTTCTTGCAGTATAACAGCTGGTATTTGAATGATCAAGGGATAAAACCTGTCCTTTGAAACCTGTGGAACACTTCTGATTTGGTGATAGTCATCATGAGCACGAGTAAGTCCAGTCTATATGGAAGAAGCAAAAGTGTGAGTATAAGGTTTTCTTTTCCCTGCTTCTGTTTTAGTTATCACTATTCTTCCATACTCCTTATGTGCTGTGTTACCAATGATATTACAAGCAGAGAAGAACTGAATATTCCTTCCTAATACACTACTGCTATGTTTAAGCTGTTGGATATGTCCCTCCTCTTAACAGAGGAGGAAACTTTTAAGTGCTTTGATAAATGGTAGTAGGAAAGTGAAGTTCCAATATGCGGAAGTTACAGTTACATTACTTTGTTTTCTGAGGGACTCCCAGTTTGTATGTAAACAGATGTTACTTGGGAAATATTCCAAGGCAGCATAGATCCAGATATTTTTATTTTCCCATGAGTATCTTCCACCTTTCCCCACAGTGACATTGGGACTGCTATCTCTGTTTTGTTGCTGCTAATGCCTTGGTGTGTGTGCTTCCTTCTCTCCTTTGCTCCCTCAGTTTCCTAATCCACTGAGGCTGATTGTGGATTACCTTATCTGATTTTACCCAGAATATCTGTTTCAGTTTAAGTTAGCAGAATTAATTTTTAAAAAATATATTAGTCTTTATTAATGAAAAAACCTTCATATTTTAGTACAAACATCCATTTGCACTGTCAAAGGTATCCATGTCATTTCAAAGACACCTAATGAATATATCAAAATGTCAACAGTGAACTGAATAATCTTAAAAAGTAGAATGCAAATTTTATTTTTATTTTATGGGATATTGTTACATAGCTTTTAAAGATGTTTTATGTTTTTAGGAGAAATGCCAGTCAAAAACTTGGTTCAGTGATTTAAGATGTCACTGAATTTAATTTATAATATGGGAGATGAACTTGCAGATACATACGAAAGTTTTGGTTATTTTCACCAAGTGTAGAGCTAACTATGCATTGTGAATCAGATGAAGCTTAGTCAATATTGTAGAATAATAAAAACTAGAGATACAAAAAGATATTAACGTTTCCTTTTCTTTTTTTCTGACAACACATCTAATGCTGTTTTTAAAAAAGCATTTTTTTACTTTTCCTTACAGTATTCAGTGAGGATGTCTGCATTTTTGTCTTTTCAGTATGTGCTTACTACTTGTCTAGTCCCTTCTAGTCTGTTTTTTTAGGTAGCTTTTTATCTCTTTAAATGAGTTCCTCATAAATAAATTCCTCCTTTCCTAAAATGCCTATTTTTTGGATGTCTTGGACTGCTTAGGATAGTCAAAGTGTTTTATTGCTTCAACTTCCATGACTTACCACCTGGTACTTTTGAAAATGCAGCTCAATGTTGTTTCTTCCCTCACTCCTTCCCTCAATCTTATTTTTTTCTCTTCTCCACCCCTTACAAAATTATTTCTAGTGTAGCTTAAGGGCTTTTGTTTGTACTGATCAGCGTAGAAGAAGACTTTTTTGAAGTTTTTAATAAAAAAACACTGAACTTTATATTTTAGAAGGTCTTCATATTCTTTTTTGTAGCTGGATGAACAAGCCAAATATTTCTATAGAACAGCTTAAATTAAATCAATTTCAGCTTAACTTGTTCTTTATGAAAAAGCATGATTAAATATGTTATTAATTGTTAATCTTAAAATCAAACTTTCAACCTGTATTCAATTATACTAACACAGCTTTACTGACTTACTACATTGTTAATAGAAAATAACTTTTCAGCACAGTAGTGTAATAAATAGGTTTCCATAGGAATATGCTGCAGACATATTTGGTCAGCTAAACCCATATGATTCTACTTTAAGGTGAAAAGAGAACTAATATATATGGAAAGAAGAATAAAGTTTGAATGTTTCACTGCGTGGGTGTTCATCTCAAAATGTGTCAGAATGAGTCAACCTTCTGAAATAAGGAAGTAGCTATATTGCAAGAAAATAAACCAATGAAGTGGATGTGTTTAGCAACTTGGCCTGTCTAAGCTGTGGAATTTCAACTCCTTCAATATCAACAATAAAAAAAGCAGCAGACAGAGGCCAAAAAAATAAAATCAGAGCATTTATGCTGTTGTAAATAACAAAAGTTGCTGCATGCTTCAGCAGATGGAGAGAGTGGAATGGGCTGGGGCGGGTCAGAGGGGAGGAGGAGAAGTAGGTACAGTGCAACCCATGCAAATTACAAGCAAGCACATATGGAGCATCCATAGAGATAAGGCTCAAAAGAAGGCAGAGAGCTATTTGCAAGCAGCTGACTCACTGAGATATTTTCATCCAGAGTACTTAAGGCTAGATTGTCATAACCTTTGCTTATGATGGGAGGGAGTGAAAAGGAAGTTAAATGCTTCCTTTATTCCTGTGCTTATTTCTGCTTAGCTTATGACTCACGGAGATGGCAAAGAGCCAGGGGTTTTTTGTCCACTACTCATCCTGTTCAGAGAGAGGGGATGCCATCCTGTCTATCCCAGGCAAATTCAGTAAACTCTGCTCACTAGTTAGAATTCAGCCGTAGGGTGAGGTGAGTAGTGTGATATAATTCTCCACAGAATATGAAGGAATCACAAGTAAATTCAGTTCCAGGACTATTTGTCCTGTTATGCCTGGAGCATAAAAGTTATGCCTGGAGCAACTTTAACCCTATCTACATCCGTTCTAACATTGTTTCTCCAAGGGTTAGTAATTTATGTCCATGGTGAGAGTCCAGTCTGAGAAAGAATGGCTATATTTGACCCCTAATAAATGATTAATTTTAAAAGATAATTACTATTTATTAAATTGTTTTTTTATTAATTTACTGTGTTCAAATATGGGTATTGGTCAACCCCCTTTTAATTATGGAATTTATTTCTGGAGAGAAAAGTTTCTGTAGCCTGACAAAGCAATTTCAAATATGTTTCTTTCCCCCGACTCATTCTTAATACCTCAGTCTATATACTAATGGACGTATTAAGCCTAGCCTGTAATGCAAATGTCATCCATATTTACACAGATTTAAAAAATAACATGTGGGCCAATATTTATTTCATTTTACATCAACAGAAAAAATATCTTGGTTTCAGTGGGTTTGCAGAGAATTTTACAGCTTAGCTACATTAGCAAAACTTTCAAGTATTGCCAAGTCTTCCTGCACATTTATATCACTGGCGTCTTCTATCCCAGTTCTTCCTATCTTCAAAAATAACTGCCTACATGTGAGCCTGTATCTTCCTAACAATATAGATTAACTTTATATTTCTGAGTATTTCCACCTGGTTTTGGAATTCAGGCTATCTGCAAAAGGCACAGTGAATTGTTCGGATGATGTTTCACATGAAAAGATGACAGGTATCAACAGTTTTCGTCAGAATTGTACCCATTTCTGTGTTTTACTGTTTCCTAATTGACTCAAACCAGTTCTCTGAAACTGTCTCCAGGCTCATTTTTTGTTTTTTTTCTGTTGGAGGGAAACTTACTTTTACCTTTGTAATCATTCACTACAGTGATGAAAATTAATTAAAAGAATGTGATTATCCCACTCTACAACTCTAAGACAATATATCTTAAAGAATGTAAATCTAAATGAAATATAGATGAAAGTTTTAGGCAAGGTAAGAAGACCACAAGTACATAACTGAAATGACTGAGGGTCTGGAGCAGATGAATTAGTAAAAAAGATTATAGAGATCTGGACTTTACTCTTTACACTTAATATTGAAGAAGGCTGGTGGTCAGGGGAGGAGTAGAACAAAAGCGCAAAGGTAATTTAATTAAGACATAAGAGTATTAGAGATTCAAATATCATATTCTCTCCCTAGTTTTCTTTCCCACCTATTTATTACTGTGTATTTCTAATCCAAGACTGAATTCTTCATACTGCTTTGTTTAAATATGTATGTGGTTTTTCAGGCTCTGCAGTTTGCAATCACTTTATTGTCCTGGCCTGTGTCAGGAATAGCATGGCCAGCAGAAGGGAAGTGGTCACCCCTTGTACACAGCACTGGTGATGCTGCACCATCAAACTGTTTTCACTTCTGGGCCCTTCTTTACAAGGACATTGAGGTACTGGAGAATGTCTGAAGAGCAATGAATGTAGTGAAAGGTCTTGAGCATATCTCTTACAAGGAGTGACTGAGGGAGTTGAGATTGTTTAGTCTGAAGGGGGCTTAGGGGAGACTTAATCGCTCTCTACAACTACCTGAAAGGAGGTTGTAGTGTGGTGGATTTTGGTCTCTTTTCCCAAGTAACCAGCAATAGAATGAATCAAAATGTCCTCAAGCTGCTTCTGGGGAGGTTCAGCTTGGATATTAGGGAAGTTTTCTTTATTGAAAGAGTGGTCAAGCACTGGGACAGGCTGCCAAGGGAAGTGGTGGAGTCAGCATCCCTGCAAGTTTTCAGAAAATGTGATGATGTGGCACTCTTAGACATGGTTCTATGATTCCATGATCTTTTGATTCCCTCTTTCAGATCACATTTTGAAATGGTGCCCAGGAGCAGACTGACTGATGTTGACAGAGTGAGTGGCACATAAGGGAAATAAGCATGTGACTGAAGTGTGTTATGTATAGAGGAAAAATTCAAAATTACGTAATTCTTTTCCTATTTACCCTCACTTGTCATTTTAAATTTCAGATTGTTATTGCTGTATCCCGATGTCTGTCAGAATATCTGCAGCGGACAAAACTACTGATTTTCCAGCATAATGAGGTTCTTGGCATACTTGCAATAACTACTTGCAATAAAAAAATTTTTTTAGTGGTAAAATACAAATGTTAAGCATTTGGAAGTATGATAGATGTAAATGCTAAAAATAAGAAGCAGTTACATGGATAATGTTTGTAGGGGAACAAATAGCATAGTCAGTGGCAGAACAATTTGCTAGATATTTTTGTGGAAAATGGAAGTTTCTACTGAAAAAACATAGATAATCCCCTGACAAGGATCATTCAGTGATTCTATGGTTACTGCCCTTTGGCCACTGGAAGGAGCAGGAGACATGTGGAACTTGCAACAGAATGCAAGTAACAGTTGAATACTCTTGATGTTTTAGTAGGCTAACTAGAGCGGTAGATTTCAGAACTAACATAGAATCATAGAATCCTAGAGGTTGGAAGGGACCTCGAAAGATCAACCCCCCCTGCCAGAGCAGGGCCACCTAGAGTACATCGCATAGGAACGTGTCCAGGAGGGTTTTGAATGTCTCCAGTGAAGGAGACTCCACAACCCCCCTGGGCAGCCTGTTCCAGGGCTCTGTCACCCTTACAGTAAAAAAATTTTTTCTGATATTCAACTTGAACCTCCTATGCTCCAATTTACACCCATTATCCCTTGTCCTATCACTGGTCACCACTGAGAAAAGCCTAACTCCATCTCCCTGACACTCACCCCTTACATATTTGAAAACATTGATGAGGTCACCCCTCAGTCTCCTTTTCTCCAAACTAAAGAGGCCCAGCTCCCTCAGCCTTTCCTCATAAGGGAGATGTTCCACTCCCTTAATCATCTTAGTAGCTCTGCACTGGACTCTTTCAAGCACTTCCCTGTCCTTCTTGAACTGAGGGGCCCAGAACTGGACAAAATACTCCAGGTGCGGCCTCACCAATGCAGAATAGAGGGGGAGGAGAACCTCTCTTGACCTACTAACCACACCCTTTCTAATGCACCCCAGGATGCCATTGGCCTTCTTGGCCACAAGGGCACATTGCTGGCTCATGGTCATCTTCTTGTCTACCAGGACCCCCAGGTCTCTTTCACCTACACTGTCCCAGCCCCCAACCTATACTGGAACATCGTGTTGTTCTTCCCCAAATGCAAAACTCTACACTTCCCCTTGTTGAATTTCATCATGTTTCTCCCTGCCCAACTTTCCAGCCTGTCTAAGTCTCTCTGAATGGCAGCACAGCCTTCGGTGTCTCAGCCATTCCTCCCAGCTTAGTGTCATCAGCAAACTTGCTGAGGGTACATTCTATACCCTCATCCAAGTCGTTGATGAAGATATTGAACAACACCGGTCCCAGTACCGACCCCTGAGGGACTCCACTAGTCACACACCTCCAACCAGATTCTGCCCCATTGACTACAACTCTCTGACTCCTTCCTTTCAACCAGTTCCTGATCCACCTCACTACCTGATCACCAAACCCATACTTGATCAACTTATCTACAAGGATGCTGTGAGAGACGGTGTCAAATGCTTTACTGAGATCAAGATAAACCACATCTACAGCTCTTCCATCATCTATCCACCTAGTAATTTCCTCATAGAAGGCTATGAGGTTAGTCAAACATGATTTACCCTTGATAAAACCATGCTGACTGCTCTTGATGACCCCCATGTCCTTGATATGCCTGGAGATAGTGACAAGAACAAGTTGTTCCATCACCTTTCCAGGGATGGAGGTGAGGCTGACCGGTCTATAGTTACCCGGGTCCTCCTTCTTGCCCTTCTTGTAGACTGGAGTGACATTTGCTATCCTCCAGTCCTCAGGCACCTCTCCTGTTACCCATGACTTACTGAAGATGATGGAGAGTGGCCTAGCAACGACCTCCGCCAGCTCCCTCAGCACCCTTGGATGCATTCCATCTGGAACCATCGACTTAGGGATGTCCAGATTACTCAGCTGATCCCTAACCCAATCCTCATCTACTATGTCAAACTCCTCATCTATCTTGACTACTTCTGGAGCTAAATGAATCTGGGGCTCATGCGGAAACCCTGCAGGAGTAAAGACAGAGGCAAAGAAGGCGTTCAGCACCTCTGCCTTCTTTATATCCTCTGTCACCAGGGCTCCCAGCTCATTCCTTAGTGGGCCAATATTGCCTCTAGTGTTAGTTTGGCTAGCTATGTATTTGAAAAAGCCCTTTCTATTATCCTTAACCTGACTTGCAAGGTTAAGTTCCAAGGAGGCTTTAGCTTTCCTAATTGCCTCCCTACATCCTCTGACAACAGTCCTATATTCCTCCCAAGTGACCAGCCCCCCCTTCCATGATCTGTAGATTTTCCTTTTCCACTTAAGTTTTCCCAGCAGTTCCTTTGTTAACCATGCTGGTCTCCTAGCTCCCTTACTAGATTTCCTAACCATAGGGACGCTCTGATCCTGTGCTTGCAAATAGTGGTCCTTGAATATTGACCAGCTATCTTGAGCCCCTTTATCTTCTAACACCCTGTCCCATGGGATTTCTCGTAACAGTTGATTGAGGAGGCCAAAGTTTGCCCTGTGGAAGTCCAGGGTTCTGGTCCTACTGGGTATTCTGTTCCTTCCACACAGGATCCTGAACTCTACCATCTCATGATCACTGCAGCCAAGGCTGCCATTGACCACCACTGCTTCAACAAGGCCCTCCTTGTTGGTTAGTACAAGATCCAGCAGCGCTCCTCTTCTAGTCGGCTTGTCCACCATTTGCATTAAGAAGTTATCATCAATGCACTGGAGGAACCTCCTAGACTGTGAAAGGCTGGCTGTGTGAGTCAACCAGCAGATATCGGGGTAGTTAAAATCTCCCATGAGGACTAGGGACTGAAGTTGTGAGGCTGCTTTCAGCTGCCTGTAGAAGGCCTCATCAACCTCCTCGCCTTGATCAGGAGGTCTGTAGTAGACCCCCACAACTGTATCACCCACACCAGCCTGCCCCTTAATTCTTACCCACAAACTTTCAACTTGCCCCTCATCAGCCCCTGCACAAAACTCAACACATTCTAGTTGCTCTCTCACATAAAGAGCAACTCCACCACCTCGCTTCCCCGCCCTATCTTTCCGAAAAAGCACATAACCATCCATGGCCACATTCCAGTCATGTGACCTATCCCACCATGTCTCTGTTATCGCTACCAGATCATAACCCTTAGCCCGTACACTGACCTCTAACTCTTCTTGCTTATTCCCCATGCTGCGTGCATTAGCATACAGACATTTCAGGAAACAAACAGAGCACACTGGTGGGACTAAATCCTCCCTAGACCACCTGCCTTCGGGCCCCGGTTCGTTCTTCTTGTGTTTGTCCCTAACAGACCCAGTTTTCTCCCCTTCCCCCTTCACATCTAGTTTAAAGCTCTCTCAATGAGCCCTGCTAAGTCCTGCCCCAAAAGCCTCTTCCCCCTCTGGGACAGGTGCATCCCACCTGCCACCACCAGGCCAGGTGTCTCATATAGCATCCCATGATCAAAAAAAACCAAAACCCCGTCTTTGGCACCAGTCTCTTAGCCACTCGTTGACCTGTAAACTCTTCCTATATACCTCCCCACCCATTCTTACAGAAGGGATGGAGGCAAACACTACTTGCGCTCCAGACCCCCTAACTAGCCGTCCCAGGGCCCTGAAGTCACTCTTCATTGCCCTTACATTTCTTGTGATAATTTCATCACTGCCAACCTGAAAAATCAGCAGTGGATAGTAATTAGAGGAACCCACAAGATTAGGGAGTTTCCTTTTAACATCTCTAATCCGAGCCCCAGGGAGGCAACAGACCTCCCTGTGGGATGGGTCCGGTCGACAGATGGGCCCTTCTGTCCCCCTCAGAAGGGAGTCACCCACCACAACTACTCTCCTTTCCTTCTTGATTAAAGAAGTCCTAAGGACACGGGGTGACTGATGAGTCCTAGGTGGTTCACTAGGTAAGTCTACCTCTGTAACTACATCTTCCTGTCCCTGAATTTCCAAGGCCTCATACCTATTCTTCAAGGGCAATTGGGAGGGTGGAGGGGGTTGGGAGGATTTTTTCGTGCCCTTCCGAGGCCGGACCTCCTTCCATTCATTTGTATCTCTTAAGTCCTCTCCTTCTGTCTGGTGACAGGAGGGGGGGGGGATCCATCACTTCCTCAACCTCTCCCATCTGCCCCTGCCTCAGGGTGTGATTCCACCAGTCTACTTCCCTCTCACATTCTCTAATGGTTCTCAGTCTCTCCACCTCTTCTGTCAGTTTAACCACCTGCCTGAGGAGATCATTTACTTGCTCACACTGCACACATGCGGTGTCACTGGTTCCCTTTGATACCAGTGCCAGGCACAGGCATTCACTGCAGCCAGAGACCTGCACTGCTGCATGCCTGCTTGGGAGCTCCGTCTGAGTCCCCACATTCTTTTTCACTATGGTTTTTGGCCGCGTTGTGACCATGACGTATCTAGCTGCTAGTTGCTCCCTGCCTGCCCTCGCGCTTGCCTCGCGCCTGCCCTCTGGAAGCCAGCTGCCGCTCTCTGCTCTGCGCTGCCGCGTGCTCAGAGGAGGCTGCCAAATGGCCGCTTTTTAAACCTTGCCGCCCTTCACAGCCCCGCCTCCTGCCACGTCAGCCTTCCTTATCCTCGTAGGATTCCCGCTCAGAGTCGGGTCTCCTCGCTCTGCCCTGGCTTCACCGTCTCTGGGAAGCCCAACTCCTTCTCAAATCCTCTGCAATTTAAAGGCACAACTCACACCGGTACCGGTGCCGCTGCCGCTCTCTGCTCTGCTCTGCTCTGCGCTGCCGCGTGCTTACTCCTGCTTACTTTGCCTGCGCGAACTGCCTCGCTAACTGCCGCTTCAATTTCCTGTTCGCCGCACTCCGGGTTGCTGGCGCTCCTAGGAGGCGCTTTAAATGCCTCGTGGTCCGGGTGGGTGCCGCCCCCTTACAGCTGATTGGTCTCCGTAGAAACCCTCCAACAGCAAGGTTTCGCAGCACGCTGCCGGTAGCTGTTTGAATCCTCCGGTCGATCACCCCTCAACTCTTAGACCACTTTCTTCTGACTGGGGTTTTACAGTTCATATTGTATTTTTAAGCACTAGCTTCAGAAACAGTTGTGATCGGATGTGTAAAATGAACTTTTTTTTCTTACATTAGGTTCTTTTCTCCTTGTGACACTTGTGAGATATAGATATATATATATATATGGATATGGATATATATGGATATATATATATGGATATATATACACATATATATATCTCCAACTGTTTTGTGAATATGTCTGTACATGTAAATATACAGCTTAGAAATTCAGAAATCATATACTATGAATGTACTTCAGAAAGCCCTTAGTAAAAAAAACAAAAACCAAACCAAACCCCCCCCCCCAGCTTTCATTAAATGAATATGTAGTTCTGTTCAGAAAAAAAGTCAAATATAGGTCTGAAAGGGCATCACCAGCAGATACAGAGAAGTCATCATCCCAGTCTACTCAGTGCTTGTCAGACAGCACCTGGAGTATTGCGTCCAGTTTTGGTCCAGGCTGAAGAGAAGAGCCATGAGGACTGTCAGAGGACTGGAGCACCTGCCATACAAAGAGAGCCTGAGAAGAGACTTGAGAAGAGAACGGAAGACCTTATAACAATGTCCCAGTACCTAAAGGGGGGGCTACTAACAAGATGGAGACTCTTTTTACAAGGAGTCACTTGGACAAGACAAGGGGAAATGGACATAAGTTGCTCTTGCAGAGATTTCAATCAAAAACAAGAGGAAAATTTTTCACTATGAGCACAGTCAGACATTGGAATGGTCTCCCAGGGAAGTGGTGGCTTCCCCCACCTTGGGAATTTTTAACTGTCAGCTTGATGGGGTGCTGGGACATCTCATATAAATAATAAGATTAGAAGGATTGGACCAGATGATCCTTGAGGTCCCCTCCAACCTGACATTCTATGATTTTTTGCTTCTTCTCTTTCTCTTTTTTAACTTTGATTTGATTTGGACCAAAGTCCAGCTTCGAAAAGAAAGGAAAGTGTCCAAATTCTAGAGGGGGTCTACTTCTCATTAAATTCTTTTATTGGTTATATTTATCATAATGGCTTCTGGAATCTTTTTATCTTAACTGTATTGAATTAATACTAATTTACTCAGTACAAATTTTGCAAAATTATAGGTGGATTTTAAAGCATTATTATCTTATTTTGGTTCCAGGTGAAAAAGGGTCTTTGTTTGGTTTAAAGTAACATGTCTTTTCATAAATGGTAAGTACAATTGGAGAATAAAGTTAACAAAGAGACAAGAATCGTAATCTTTAGCCAAGCCTGTGCAGCAAAGACCCTGTAAAGTGCTAGTCTCTTCCTTCAGAGCTGTGACTGGGTTCATGTAAATTTTTTTTTTTTAAACTAGATGTATGACTCAAACCTGTTTCCAAGAACTTTGATAAAACTTTTGTGTTAGTTGCAGCTGATGGTGTGGCACAAGATCTTGAATAAGATTTCCAAAGGACAAAATGAGATTCCATGAGGTGTTTGTTCTGTGTCCTTGTGCAGAAAGATCATTAAAGCATACAAAAGAATGCAATTTTTCCTTCTATATTTCACTTCTCTTATTTACATATTTCATATTAAAATATGCAGAATAACTAGAAATTTTCCATTTCCTTCCTTTTTGCTTATTCATAGAATGGATTAAAATTATCCCAGCCCACTATGCTTTCAATAAATTGTAACAAAAATAGGTTATTACTTTGAGACCTCCTTTCATGCCCCACAGGGTGTGTGTGGTGCTGTCACGTCTCACCAAGTGAGTACGACTCCCCAGATGCAGGGTCCAAACAGAATATTATGTCCCATGTAGTGGGCACATCTGTATGTCCCACGGAGTGGACACCAGTAGGATTCCCCAGAGTGGGGGTCGACCCAGGGTGGGGGTCGACCCAAGGAGGTTCAGACTGGACCCCCTTGCTTTCTAAACTCCCTCAGAGAGAAGCCTGTGTGTGGCTGGGCCAAGTCCTTCTCCTCCTCTAATTAACGTCTTTTAACAACCCATTCGATGAGATTAAGTTCAGGAATTCTCTGTGAGATACTCAGGAATAAGGTTATTACCCAGGAGGTTTGTATTAAAACCACAACTTTACTTAAAAGTGAGTGAGATTATAAAGCATGTGAGATTCTAACTAGCAGAATTATAAACGATAGTACTTTCAAAGCTGATTACAATTTAGCAAAATTTAAGAAAGTTGTCAACAGAACAGTTTGCAATTAACAAAACTTAACAAAGCAATGGGTAGTAAAGCTTAACAAAGTTAGAAACTATGTTACCCTCATGTGCCGAGATAACGTTAGAAATAGAGAGACACAGAGAGAGAGTGAGAGGTAAAGATAAGAGAGAGAAGATATCACCACCCATGGATCCAGCAATGATCTTGGTAGGCAGTTCAGGTCCTTGGATGGCAGGCACACATCCAGCATTTCAAGTGTGCCCCTTTTATGCTCCCCACCATTTTGGAGGGATGGGGGGGCTTTGGCATATGTTGCAAAACCAGGTGGTCACTTGGACCCCTCCAGATGGGATGGCACAGCAATAACCCTTATTTCTGCACATGTGCCCTCTCCAGTGGCTTTACACAGGGCACACACAAGATGTCACTCTGCCTCTGCAGGGTACATCTTGCCTGCCCCTGTCTTTATCAAACAAGGACAGTGTCCTGCCTGTCAGGGCAGCCATCAAACAGAGCTCCCCTTGCCAGGCCATTGTTCAGTTTGTCAGGATAGCCACTAAAGGAGGGGCTGCTCCTGTGAGAATAGGGCCCTGTTTATCAGGATGGTTACCCACCTGGGGGTCTCTCCTTGAGAGAACAGGGTCCAGATGGCTATCGAATGAGGCCTCCACCCGAGCACAGTGTCTGACTGAAGACAAATATTCTTTTTGGGATTCTACACCTCCAAAAGATGATTTGTGAGTTACCAGCCTCTGTCATGTCAAGTCTTGATGTGGAAGAATAAAGGAGGCTCCAATTCTGTCTAGGGTTAGCACTCTTATCTTGGGTATTGCATTTTAGACAACTACACGTTTTTCAGATCTCTCTCATTTTCTTACTGATCTGCCCTCATCTGCCCTTCTGTTCTCATTTCCATCCTCCATCCCTCTCTCTTTCTCTCTTTCTCCTCTTTCTCTCTTTCTTTCTCTCTTTCTCGTCCTTCCTTCCTTCCTTCCTTCCTTCCTTCCTTCCTTCCTTCCTTCCTTCCTTCCTTCCTTCCTTCCTTCCTTCCTTCCTTCCTTCCTTCCTTCCTTCCTTCCTTCCTTCCTTCCTTCCTTCCTTCCTTCCTTCCTTCCTTCCTTCCTTCCTTCCTTCCTTCCTTCCTTCCTTCCTTCCTTCCTTCCTTCCTTCCTTCCTTCCTTCCTTCTTCCTTCCTTCCTTCCTTCCTTCCTTCCTTCCTTCCTTCCTTCCTTCCTTCCTTCCTTCCTTCCTTCCTTCCTTCCTTCCTTCCTTCCTTCCTTCCTTCCTTCCTTCCTTCCTTCCTTCCTTCCTTCCTTCCTTCCTTCCTTCCTTCCTTCCTTCCTTCCTTCCTTCCTTCCTTCCTTCCTTCCTTCCTTCCTTCCTTCCTTCCTTCCTTCCTTCCTTCCTTCCTTCCTTCCTTCCTTCCTTCCTTCCTTCCTTCCTTCCTTCCTTCCTTCCTTCCTTCCTTCCTTCCTTCCTTCCTTCCTTATTTTCTTCATTCAGGATACTTTACCAACATGCTCAATTTCTTATGACTTCTCTTTTTAATGAAATTTAATGAAATTTCACCATAATGCGTGGCCCTCCTGATTACCAGTCTTCCTTTGGTATAACTTGCAAGTTTTTCAGATGCTCAAGGTTCCTATCTTATGGAGGAGTTCCTATCTCTTCACTTGTGCTTTCCAGACTTGCTTATGGTTATTTCATGGTTCTAACTCCTTGTTTGAAATATTATTTAGGTCTCTCATAGGATGTTAGACTGGTCATCTTCCTTTCCTATGTAAGATCCAGAGCAATTATACAATATGCAAAATAATTTATGTGTTACAATCTCTAGCCTGAGCCAATTTCTGTTATCTGCCTTACCACATCATACAACATCATCAGTAATAATAATAATAATATTAGAAACAAAATAAAAGTTTAAGCTCACCTGAAAAAACAATCCAGCAATATCAAAGTGACACTTAGGTAATCTACATCCTCTTAAATAAATGTAAATAAATGTAAGTGACAACTGATTGCAACATGATTTTTAGAAAGGAGCTAGCATGTTTTTGGTTATGTTTTGCATGAGATGGAGGATATTTTTTTCAGGAAAATGACTGTGTTTCTTCTGATAAATTGTGAATTACCAAGTTTGGAGAAAACTGCCTTCAAAATCTGAGTGAGCTGTTGAAAATACATAGAAGGCATTACTGTACAATTTTTCTGTTAGGTGAATAAATGACTAAGTTTAATTTGAGATTTTTAATGAAGTTTGAAATGTAGACAATCACACATGTTCTTTTCACTGCGTGTGCTTTACAAATAATGTCACTTCATAGCCAACTTTCATCTGTTTCTAGGACAAAACATTACATATAATTGATTTCCCAGCAGGGATCTGTATCTATATTACATGACACATGCTGAGACCTAGATACTGCTCAGTAACAATAGTCTA